>NC_141685.1:62324494-62645595 GCF_964263255.1 Lissotriton vulgaris | reverse complement strand
CTACTATTTTAATACAAAAAAAATGTTTTCATTACAAAAACAGAATGAATTTCAAAAAGAGAAACACATACACCCCTGGTTATAGAATACCATAAACTATCACACTACAATCACTCAGATTCATACACTTTCACACCAGTCATATACATCCAGTATCTGTACACAGTAGAGTATATTATATGGCAGGAAAAGCCTCTGCCATAACGGGAACCACAGAATGTTCTACAGGGTTCCACGCAGGGTCGACGCGTGTTTCGGTGGATTTGGTATATTACCTTCCTCAGGACCTATGCAGATACTCGCTCTTCACTTTCAAACACCAGGGGATCTGAAAACACATAGAAGAAAACACTGTTGTGTTTGTACAAAAAACAGCACAAACATAGGGCATTTTATATCTATCAAACTGATGTGGTTGGAACCAGTATGGACACACATCTATCACAATAGGGGGGATACACCAATCTCATACTAATTTATCATTATATGCACCAAGTCGTCAAAAAACGAAATACATTTTTCAAAAGACTATCCCTGTGTCTAGAAACAGTCACAATCATGCAAGTAAGAATAGCCATCACCAAGACTTTTAAAGAGAAAACCCATGTGAAAGAAAACCTTTTTTATAAAGAATCAAAGACTGAAAAAGATAAGAAAAGAGAAACAAAAGTTTTTTTATACTGTATGTATACCAGTTTACTTACAAAGCACTATAGTTTATATAAAATCCATATTAAAACTCCAATTTTAGATCAAATACTGTCGTCCGACCGGATCATCCAAAAGTAGTCACTGTTATCCTATAAATAGAGGAGCATTCTATATATGGACCATACTGAGAACACCTCGAAGGAAACTATTACCTAATATCTAGTTCCTTATGCAAATTATATTATAATTATTGTGGGGTCGAAATTGTATTGGTAGGTATCTTCTTGGGCTATTCAGGGCAGATAGGTGAACAAACACAAAATTCTGCGAGAAAGACAGCGTCCAATAATTAAATATGATCCATTGGACCCGCAGTTATAATGTAATCTGAGTAGTAATGACACATACTAACCTTCACATAATCTCTCATATGTTTTCAAAAACGATTTTTCTTCCGCCATTAAGTGCAGTCTTCAGAGTATCTGGCACCGATATATAGGTTGCCTGTTATGCCTAAAAAACACATAGACTCACATTGTGATGCGTGTGAATTACACCGTCTTCAGTGTTCTTGAAAAGCGTTCCAGCCTATGCCAAACTTCTTACTCGCAAAAGTATATTAACCCTGTCAGTTCGTATAAATTAGGCCAACATACATCATAAGTGGCCACAGAGCATACTAAAGATTCTTCACTATTGCCAAACGAGTTACGACAATGATGGTCTAAGTACTATTGTTTTTTACCTAGGTACACAGGAGAACCCGATATTCCGCGCTGGGACAGTTACCCTCCCATGTTTTTTTTTAAAACACCCACACAGGTCCCGTATTAAACTAGCGACCAATATGCCACAAGGCATCATTCGGTTCTCACCTTGGTTCCCGTAAGGTATAGTTCCTGCATCCACACTGCCTGATGAGTCCAACTAAACGACAAAATTGTGGGCTCCATACTTTTTAAATCCTGGCGTGGCGCGAAAAAGTCTTGTATCTTGACAAATCAGGTGGTCCCCAGTAACAGTGGTAGATAGTAAACTTTATCAAAGGGTTACGTTAAACATTATTATAGCAGGCGCCATCTTGAAACTCCCAAGAGACCGTATTTCAGGAGAGGAAGTGTATATACCTCACAACAATAAATGAAGTTTTAATTACAAAAAAGAAAAGATTATCAATTGGTTTTAACTTCAACAATGTTGAGTACCTTTATAGATCAAAACCGCAATATCCAGTCATTGGATTCGTACATGTATATCATGAAACGCTACGTACCTGATTGCCGCCACCGCCACGAGTCAGTAAGCAGCCAGCAGCAGCCAGCAGGCTCGAGGGAACGCCGCCATCTCCGCCACCACTGCCAAGAGTCCCAGGACACCGGACTCCGCGCCGCCGCTCCGGGAGACCACAAATCCCGGCAGGCCTCGCGGCGGCGCGTACGCAGTGACGCGGGTCGCGCTGCTGAGGGCGCCAGAGCCCTTCAAAGGGAGGAGAGCCCCGGCAGAGCGGGGGGAAACGAAACGCTACGTACCTGATTGCCGCCACCGCCACGAGTCAGTAAGCAGCCAGCAGCAGCCAGCAGGCTCGAGGGAACGCCGCCATCTCCGCCGCCACTGCCAAGAGTCCCAGGACACCGGACTCCGCGCCGCCGCTCCGGGAGACCACAAATCCCGGCAGGCCTCGCGGCGGCGCGTACGCAGTGACGCGGGTCGCGCTGCTGAGGGCGCCAGAGCCCTTCAAAGGGAGGAGAGCTCCGCGTCGCGGGACGCGAGCGGGACGCCCGGGGCGAAGCCCGGGCAAAGGGCGGGCCCTCTGAGGCCCTCAGAGGTCAACAGTGGTCGGGCGGGCCACCCCTCCAACATCTCTCTAAAAGGTCAGTCCCCTAACAGGTTTACACAATGGCTGAGTGCACCGCTATAAGTCATAATGTGGATATTCTCATCCAGGATGCGGAGTCCCCTGTATCATTACTAACGTCGTTTGAGGCACTGATAGATACCGCATTCAATGAGATTATTGAGACTGAAAGGAGATTCTCCATGGGTCCTATGAGTATCAACCAGCCACATGCCATGAGCAGCCTCAATGGTAACACCCATATAAATCCTGAAGTAATTGTGGTAAAACCCTCACATCCTGCTGTTGATGTACCAATTGTCTTAGATGATGATGACACTGTTATGTACACAGCACCAGATGTAGCTCTTGGCCCTGCCTCGGTAACAACATCCACAGAGGCTACCAATAAGGTATCTGATAAAGTTGTAGCCAAGAGAAAGAGGGGCCCTGCTAAATTAACTCACAACAAAAGGAAGCAGCCACCAAGGACTATAAACCAACCAACCCCACAAAGCATGTGGAATAAGGGGGAGAGACAGAAGCTGGTTCAACATATAGTACCCACACAGGAACAACTGCATTTGGGTGATGTCGTCGTTATAAATAACGACGGCTCAAATTCTATATCTATTTCCACCCAGACTGAATCCCCCAACGGAATTGACAAATCCAGTCATCACTCCAAATCTGAGGGGAACCTTATTGAGACTATTGCAGATACCATTTTTAAAAACCTGGAAGGTCAAATGATCAAACAATTTAATAATATTTTTAAAAGACTTGACAAATTGGAAAACTTAATTAAAAACGAGGATGCCAAGAAAAAAGGTACAGCGAACCTGGACAAAATGAGAGTAGAACGTCTGCTAAAAGACCTTGAATCCACCACCCGTGTCCTCACTAGCGGTGACCATGGTATTAACAGGGTTGTGGAACAACAAGCTATTACTAATCCAATGTCGTCTGTTACACCCACGGTGATTAAAAGTAAAGGCACAACAAGCAGTAGCCCACCTGACCCTCTAACTGACACCCCCTTACCTTCACGCAATGTTACACGTGGACCTGTCACCTCGACCAAACCCTCTGTTTCTGCTAACGCTGCAAACGGATCATTAACTGATATTAATAAAAAGAGTAATACAGTGATGCAGACCACCATAGCACAGAAGGCCTCTGCCAATCCCAGCCAGCGCGATAAGAAGACCTCGCATGAGGACACTAGGCCCATAAAACATCAAGGCCCTGCCTTACACCTTCCACCTGAGGCTTGTCCATATGTTTTAGTTCTGGCTGGTATCCCACCGCTTAGAGAAGGTCAAGGTGAATCATGGGTTCAATTGCACAATAAGTGTATAGACTGGTTAACAAAACATAAGGGGGTGGGTTATGACATTTCTAAAGAGATCATAACCACACGGCGAGTAACTTGGGTCGGTCCTCTTTTCAAAAATATCAACGGGGACTGCATTGTAATTAACTTCAGAAACCCGGGCACTGCAAAATTC
Source organism: Lissotriton vulgaris (assembly GCF_964263255.1). NCBI lineage: Eukaryota > Metazoa > Chordata > Amphibia > Caudata > Salamandridae > Lissotriton > Lissotriton vulgaris. The sequence continues at coordinate 62,641,599 of NC_141685.1, read as the reverse complement.
TTGCTGAACAACAACTCGGTTCGACACGGTCCATCTACTGTGGTGAAACCCCTACCGCTAAATTATTTCTATCGTCCTCCCCACAAGATGATGCAACCCCCACCAGTTTTTCCACTATATAATAGGTTTGGAATATTTCAGGACCTGGACACATTGGACTGACTGCCTTCCGGAAGCACCGAACTGTCTTCTGTGTGCGCCGAGGCAGTCCAGCTAGTGGAAACACATCCAGGGGCAGCCCCGTTAACATTGGAGATCACTCCATCTAGTACATCATGTGATCAAGATGGGAATCCCCTCCTGGAGGGATTGTGTCAATTGTTACGACATATTAATGTTCCAAGAAACTTGGTGTGTTGAGGACTTGTTGCTCGAGGGGTGTAGTTGCCATAACAGGACTGTTTTAGCCCCCCTGTCCGACCGTCCTAGTGGAGGATTGTCCATCTGGATAAAGATCTCTGCAGACGTAAAAGTTGATAAAATACTAACCAATTGTCCAAGCTTCATGGCACTCTCATATACCCAGAGGATAAAACTATGTCTAATCAACTTCTATAACAATGATTTTTTGTCCCAACCTAACCCAAATTTTATTCTTTTATTTGATTTTATTAATGAAATTATGGATGGACAGGTACATGGGAAATTTGATGGCATTTGTTTAGGAGGGGATTTTAATGCACATGTTCATTCAAGAAATCCCCCCTGTAAAAGAGGCATAGAACTGACAAACTTTCTTGCTACTAGTGAACTTGTTAACTGCATGGAATATGTGGGTATGGAAAACAGTGCCTCCCCATTTCCCACCTTTATTGGACATGGGGGAGGAACCACAATTGACTATGTTTTCGTCTCACCCACTGTTGCCAAGGCTCTAATAAGGGCCGAAGTAGTGTGTAAAATTTACAGTGATCATTATCCGATTGCCATCCACTTATCATTGCCGAGGGGTAAGTGTCCAAGACTTGAAATAGGTGCAAGGGATTTGGAAGTCTCGACAGATAAATTGAGGGTAATCTGGAAGGGAGCAGACAATAAGGGAATCCTAGAAGGAATTTGTAAAAAATACCCAACTTTGATCGAAAATTGTCTTACCACCGAGGACTGTGGGGCTAACGTGATTAAATCATTTTCTGAACTCTGTTCTGTAATTAAAGGTGAAATTTCCATACCAGCCTCTAGCAAGGCTGAGGAAACGCCTAGATGGTTTGATGCCCCATGTTCCAAAGCAAACAGGATGCTTAGAGCTGCCCTAAAAGCTGAACCGAGGGATATACCACGAGTAAGGTTGCTCAGAGCAGAGTACAAGCGTGCCCTACGCACCAGATCAAACGAACTACTTAAAACCCACTGGGATTCCCTGGCACGATCTGCTGACCTGAAAGATACCACTGGGTTCTGGAAGGAGGTAAAGGTGATAAGATCTATTGGTTCCAACTTGACCGAAATTAACTGTAACATCACTGGTCCTACCTGGGTTGCACATTTTGGAAAAATCTATGCAACACCAGATAATCCTCCTCTGTCGCTACCCTCCCTACACCCATTGTATATTTCTGCATCCGAGGTAGCTGACGCTATACTAGAAAGCGCCGGGAATAAAGCGCCCGGTTCTGATGGGCTCTCTATTGACCAGTTAAAATGTGAGCTCGACTTTTGGGCCCCATTGCTTTGCAATGTTTTTAACAATTTAACAGACGGGCAAATTCCAGAAACATGGTCACGTAGCATTATTGTTCCCATTTTTAAAAAGGGCGATAGGCTGGATCCTGGGTGTTACCGCCCAATTTCTTTAATTGATAACACCTTGAAAGTTTTGGGACGGATCATATTTAAAAGGATTAGAACTTGGAGTGATTCAACATTCTTCACCCTACCCAATTCGGGTTTCGGCCCCGTCATTCTACGGAATCTGCCCTTCTTAGGGCCACCGAATCCCTCAGACAGGGTGCAGACGAGGGACAAACCATGGCTTTAATCCTATTAGATCTCAGCGCTGCATTCGACACTGTAGCACATTCCATCTTGCTACAGTGTCTGAACAAAGGAGGGGTGAGAGGAGCAGCGTTGAAATGGATTTATTCATTTCTCACTGGCCGAGGCTTCCAAGTGAGGCAGGGCGACCACTACTCTGAGCAAATTTCTTTGGACCAGGGGGTGCCGCAGGGCTCGTCCCTGAGTCCAACACTTTTCAATCTTTATGTCGCTCCTATCGCCACCTTAGTAGAGAGTCACGGCCTCCGCTTGGTGTCTTACGCCGACGACACGCAGTTGGTGATCTCCCTGTCGCGTGCACCCAGTCTCTCGGCGGACATCTTCAGAGCTTGCATGCAAGATCTAGCTGCCTGGATGTCCGCCAACTGCCTCAAGCTCAACGGAGGCAAGACTGAGGTGCTGGTCGTGGGGGGCTGCCAATCAGCGTGGACGTCGGCATGGTGGCCATCCTGCCTAGGTCCAACACCCTCTCCGTGCCAGAAAGCAAAGAATCTGGGCATCTGGTTTGACACTGATCTCACCTTTGGCCCCCAGATCAATCAGGTGGTTGGATCATGTTTTGGGACCCTTAAAAGCCTCAGGAAGACCTTGAAGTTTTTACCCGTGAAAGCCCGTCAAACCCTGGTGCATGCTCTAGTCACATCAAAGATGGACTATGGCAATCTTCTCTATTTAGGGACTTTGGAGAAGAACTTCAACCGCCTACAGGTCCTACAGAATGCCGCTGCCCGCTTAGTGCTTAAACTACCCAGGAGAGCTGCATCGGCCGCGGCCCTCCGATCTCTGCATTGGCTTCCGGTCAGAAGCAGGGTAGAATTTAAAGCTCTATGTACGTGCCATCGGATCATCAATGGGAGATCCCCTCTTCCACTGCAGGGACTTCTGACTACTTATGAGCCGTCCCGCTCGTTGAGATCCTCTGGCTCTGGACTCCTGGTCGTTCCCAAGGTGTCTAGAGCTCGAATGGGCGGAAGATCTTTTAGGTACCTCGCAGCCTCAAGATGGAACAAACTTCCCTTGGCACTGAGATTAGAGCCATCTGAATCAATTTTCAGAGCCAAACTTAAAACTGCACTATTTGCCCAGTAAGGTATGCCGCTTCTATAGGTTCCAGCAAGAGTTGCTCCTTAGCGCGGGGACACGCCGTTGTGCGTCACCAAGCGCTTTACAAAACTCCCAAAATAGAAATAGAAATAGTGATGAGAATAACATCCTACACCCTAGCCAGCTTGGGTTCCGTAGCAGTGTCGGAACGGTGGAACAATGCTTGAACTTAAACCTGATCATGGCAAAATATAACATTGCGAAGAAATCCCCTTTATATTTTGGTTTCATGGGCTTGAGCTCGGCTTTTGATTTTGTTAATCGCTCCCGTCTTTGGTCTACCCTTCTTGAATATGGCTTAGACGACCATCTGGTACACTTTTTAGCTTTTTTACATCGCGACCGTAAAGCATGTGTGCGTGTGAATCAAATGGGTGAAGTCTCTGATGATATTAGCATTGGCAGGGGGGTCAGACAAGGGTGTGTGCTGGCCCCCCTCCTGTTTATTCTGTATATTAACAAGCTAAGTGGCTCTCTGAGCACTCTAACTAGTGACGTGCCCCACGTAAATGGAGTCCCTATACCCACCCTCCTTTATGCAGACGATGCGGTCCTGATGGGCCGCACTCCAAAGGCACTCCGTATTTTAATTTCAGGTTTTGTCCTTTTTATGGCCGATTTAGGCCTGACAACTAATTTTAAAAAATCGCTGATCATGAGTTGTGGTCCTAAAAATCACAAAATTCCCCAGATCAATTCAGGGTCGAATGTTCTAAAAAGCACCAGCACTTTCCCCTATCTAGGGCTGCTATTTTCAAACAGTGGTACGTGGCATGCACATGTATCTTACGCCAGGAATAAGTTGGGTAAGGCCATTAACTGTGTAACCTCCCTGAGACAACCCAACCACGCTGACGTAATAACTCCCCTGGTTAAGATCTACCAAACCCAATGTATGCCAACCGGCACTTACGGCGCCGAAGTTTGGGGTTACACCAACTGTTCCCATATTCAAAGAGAAGAGAATAGATTTTGCCGGAAGGTGTTGGGGGGAATATTTGTTCTCCCAACTATGTATGTCACAACGAATTAAACATCCCATACATAGAGGATTTCGTGAGATCCAGACCAGCACTATTCTGGTTAAAGATATGGAACAATACGGCTGCTACCCTGACCCGTGAAATTATTTTGGATTGTCTAAAATGTGATAGGGGACACCATATACCATGGCTGAAAGCAGTAAAAGAGTGCCTTGTAAGTGTGGGGTTGGGTTCTCTGTTTACATCACCAAATTTAATAAATCGCTCCCACAAGACCATCACTCTAAGGGCATTGTATGATCTGTACAGCGAAGAGCGTGATAGAAAGAACTTGACTAAATGCACTGTTGTAAAATATTTGGCCTATTCTGAACCACATACTAAAAAACCTGGCCCACCATACAGATATTTACGTTTGCATCTTGGCAGATGGGTTAGGGGTTTACTGTTTCGTTTCCGAGATGGGAGTATAGTTAATTTACTGAACTTCCCGCTGGGATACAATAAACACCTTGAAACTTTAAATTGCCCTTGTAACCCCGACATGAAGCAAAACCTTATGCATTTCTTGTTCTTTTGTGGTTTCTACAAAAAGCTCACCGGACATTATCTAATGCCTTATTGCAGAAAAAATGGTTTGACTAATTTTAAATCAGCACTGCAGTCTTTCTTAATATTAGGATCAGACGAAGTTACTTTTAGGGTGAGCTGCTTTCTCTTAATATTGAGGTATAACCATCGCACACTGCACTTTTTATTATGCACTTTAGAGAATTTTTATCTGTCTGTAATAGTTTTTTCATGTGTATGTAGATATAATTATGATATTGCCCTAGCCATCCTTTTTAACTATGGTTGTTAAAATTATGTTTTTTAAACAGCGTTTTTTAAACAGTGTTGCTAAATATTTTTCTTTTAAAAACCCATTTTGGATTATCAAGGGACAAATTTTGTTTAGATGTGAAATTGCAAATGAAATTTGATTATGCTTGATCGTTCTCGGATTTATTTTTCAAATGTCATTATTGAACTGAATGTTTTTAATGTATTTTGTCTGTACTTTTATGGATGTTTTTATTCCGAATAAAGATCTTTTGACTGACTGACTGTATATCAATCTCGCAATACCACATGGCGGAAATTCTAATTCAATCATGGACCTAAATGAAGGATTGCATACTTGTTTGGTCACCAGGACGCCATCTCAAAACACCTCAATGATAGTATTTCAAATCCAATTGTGCCCTTTACCATCAGGGAAAGGGGATTGTTATGATTGTTATAATACAAAAATGATTTGATTTAACACTAACACCAATTAACATATATTCAAGTCAACGCCACCAAACGATGTAAGTACGGTCGCCCATATATGTAAGATCACATGATCAAGAAATGATGAGGGTTCTTAATATCTAATAGCCATAGATAAAGGCTACCAGGTCTCCTCATTATAAGGAACGCAGTCCTAGAACGCAACAATAATCATATGTTGTATAAAAATACTGCACCCAATTGAGAACAAAGAAAGATAATCAAGAGGGTTGATACATATTGAGGTAATAAAAATACAATCAAAAAAGGTTGCATGTATACAAAAAGGTAATTGTGTTTCTAGAGTGCGGGATCCTAACATCACACTAGAACATACAGATATCTAATATAAGAACTGCATTTCAACGTGGATTAGAGGCGCTCTAATTTACTTGACCAATAATCGTCAAAGACGCCAAAAAATGGCTAAAATCCAATAATGAAGAGGTTAGAAAATTGCTTTACACAATTAAAATACTGCGTGTGTGCAAAGGATCAAAATTTGGTACATCATCATGGTGTTATCAGGTGGGGGCGTGGCTTAGCACGCAAAGGCGATAGACGTGCCCGGGTAGAGCTTTGAGCTAGCTCCCCTCCCACGGGTCATTTTCTCCGTGATAATTGCCTGCATTCGGCCCAAAATTACAGCGGAGCCGCCGGAGGTGAGCCTCGACCCTCCTGAGTAATCTGAAGCCGATCGGACATTGTTCCCAGCTCCAGCGGAGGAAGAGAGCGGGTGTTCCTCCGACATGCTCCCCCGGCCGGCGGGGATGTTCACGATGGGTGCAGTGGCGTGAAGACTTCGGGCCCAGAGAACCGCGAAACTGCCCCAATCATTACCACAGCCTAAGTCCCCACTGCTGCAGGGGTACGACGGGGGTTGTTCCCAGCCCCGGAAGGAGCAACACTGCGCGCAGATGCTGCCAGCCCCTCTCTGCCAGTGCGGGAGGTAATGCACGGCCGGGATTGAGTCGGGACGTGGGGTCTAGCGGTGTGACACCACCGGCGAGGGGCCTTGTTGTCTTCTTACGTTGCCACAAACTTTGGCCTCGTCTGATGCTGGCACCCCTGGGGGCGGGCTTATGCAATGAGGCTCCCCCAGGCGGGAAAGGGGATACGGGCTGCCTGCCCGGGCCGGGGCGGAACGAGCCAGGCTGTACCTCCACTGGCAGACGGACCCACAGGCACAACAACAGAGGCGGGCGAGGTCATGTGTCTCCCGAGGGGCCCTGCTGCCGACGTCCTTCCCTGAGATTCCCCTGACCCATCTCTTAGTGCGAGAGCCCGCGAGACACCTGCGGAGTGGCCGGCCTCCTCTGCCCTGCTGAGCACCCAGCCATACCCAAGGGCGAGGCCCACCCCAGCGGCTGGCGGCCATTCCCGGAGGGTGGCACCTAGAGTGAGAGGGAGTCAGTTGCCGATTGACTAATTGCGGCTCTGGACCTCGCTGCCCCTTCTTGAGAGGGTCGCTCCCTCCCCGAGGGCACCAGCGGAATTAGTGAGGGATGAAGAGGTGGGCTACAGCGGCCATCATCCGCTCTCATTCGCATACTGAGGCGACTCATTTCACCTACGCGGTCAACTGGCTGGGAGAGACTGCTGTTGCCGGGCTGCACCTCCTGCCCTGGACCTCCACATCGGCACTCTGCTCGCCACCTGGACACGCGGGCAGGATTTGCCGCTGATAGGGGAGGCGCCTTTTATTCATCTTAGACGCCCTACCAGTTGTAACGGGTCGTCCGGGTGACTTATGGAGACGCCTGCGTGAATTGCCGAGGCGATTGCCCTACGTCCCCCTGCAGTTGGACCCCGACGATTTCCCAACGCAATACATCCTACTTGGAGCCCGGGGGACGCCTCCTGAACGTACCGATACGCTGACTGCACGGCGCCGCCCATGCCTGGGGCACCCAAGACGAGAGCTGGTGGCGCACAGGTGAAGGGGAAGATGGCGAACTTGGCTGAAATAGATCAAACTGCCTCTAAATTGGACACGATGTTAGCGGCGATGGAGCGACTGGAAGAGTCGATGCAGCTGACCCGCACCTCGTTGACAGTGTGGCCATAGACCTAACGCACCTCCGGGCGGACCATAAAAAATTGTTGGAACGGACGACCACCCTAGAAGCCACCTTGACTGATGTCACTCCCAAGATCGCACAAATGGATAGGCATGTCCAAGATCTCCTCAACAGGGTGGAATTCTTGGAGGACCGCACAGAGGATGCGGAAGGGCAGGCGAAGAGGAACAACATCCGCATCGTGGGTCTGCCGGAGCGCTGGGAAGGTAGGGAACTGACGGTACGCATGGAGCGCTGGCTCACGTAAATGCTGCCGGAGGGCACCCTCTCGCAGCACTTTGTTTTAGAACGAGCCCACCGTGTACCTGCACGGCCCCCGCCTGCGGGCTCTAATCCGAGGCCAATGCTACTCCACGTCTTGAACTACAGAAATCGCGATGCTATACTGCGAGAATCCAGGAATTTGCCGGACATTAAAGTTGAAAACACCAAGATCATGCAGTTCCCAGATTACACTGTGCAAGTCCAACGCCAGCGCCACTCTTTTCTAGCGGTGAAACAACGACTTCGCCGCCTGGCTCTGAAGTATTCTCTTCTTTTTCCGGCTTGCCTACGTGTGAAGGCCCAAGATAAAACTCACTTTTTCGATACCCCAGAGGCCTGGCTAGACTCAGGTGTTGATAAGGAATCCGGTGAATTATCACCTGCAATGCGACGTGGCCGGGGATCCAGGCGGCGATGTCGCAGAAGGCAGTCGCCAATAAAGCAGTCACGCACGGAGTCAGAAGTGGGTCCCACACCCGAATTCATCAATAGCGACCAACAGGAAGCCCTTCTGATAGTGGAGGAAATCAGCGGCTCGCTGAAAGCAGACCCCGACCTAGAAGCCAGCCCTCAAGCTCTCACAAGCGACGACGAACACATCTATGGACTGCCAGATTCCCAAGGATTCTCGGGACTACCGGATGTCACCCCACAGACTGCTGATTTTGTCCAGTGAACGCAACCTAGGGCGTTTGGCCATCTTGCCTAACTCTGTGAACTCCACTGGCAGACGGACCCACAGGCACAACAACAGAGGCGGGCGAGGTCATGTGTCTCCCGAGGGGCCCTGCTGCCGACGTCCTTCCCTGAGATTCCCCTGACCCATCTCTTAGTGCGAGAGCCCGCGAGACACCTGCGGAGCGGCCGGCCTCCTCTGCCCTGCTGAGCACCCAGCCATACCCAAGGGCGAGGCCCACCCCAGCGGCTGGCGGCCATTCCCGGAGGGTGGCACCTAGAGTGAGAGGGAGTCAGTTGCCGATTGACTAATTGCGGCTCTGGACCTCGCTGCCCCTTCTTGAGAGGGTCGCTCCCTCCCCGAGGGCACCAGCGGAATTAGTGAGGGATGAAGAGGTGGGCTACAGCGGCCATCATCCGCTCTCATTCGCATACTGAGGCGACTCATTTCACCTACGCGGTCAACTGGCTGGGAGAGACGGCTGTTGCCGGGCTGCACCCCCTGCCCTGGACCTCCACATCGGCACTCTGCTCGCCACCTGGACACGCGGGCAGGATTTGCCGCTGAAAGGGGAGGCGCCTTTTATTCATCTTAGACGCCCTACCAGTTGTAACGGGTCGTCCGGGTGACTTATGGAGACGCCTGCGTGATTTGCCGAGGCGATTGCCCTACGTCCCCCTGCAGTTGGACCCCGACGATTTCTCAACGGACTACATCCTACTTGGAGCCCGGGGGACGCCTCCTGAACGTACCGATACGCTGACTGCACTGCGCCGCCCATGCCTGGGGCACCCAAGACGAGAGCTGGTGGCGCACAGGTGAAGGGGAAGATGGCGAACTTGGCTGAAATAGATCAAACTGCCTCTAAATTGGACACGATGTTAGCGGCGATGGAGCGACTGGAAGAGTCGATGCAGCTGACCCGCACCTCGTTGACAGTGTGGCCATAGACCTAACGCACCTCCGGGCGGACCATAAAAAATTGTCGGAACGGACGACCACCCTAGAAGCCACCTTGACTGATGTCACTCCCAAGATCGCACAAATGGATAGGCATGTCCAAGATCTCCTCAACAGGGTGGAATTCTTGGAGGACCGCACAGAGGATGCGGAAGGGCAGGCGAAGAGGAACAACATCCGCATTGTGGGTCTGCCGGAGCGCTGGGAAGGTAGGGAACTGACGGTACACATGGAGCGCTGGCTCACGTAAATGCTGCCGGAGGGCACCCTCTCGCAGCACTTTGTTTTAGAACGAGCCCACCGTGTACCTGCACGGCCCCCGCCTGCGGGCTCTAATCTGAGGCCAATGCTACTCCACGTCTTGAACTACAGAAATCGCGATGCTATACTGCGAGAATCCAGGAATTTGCCAGACATTAGAGTTGAAAACACCAAGATCATGCAGTTCCCAGATTACACTGTGCAAGTCCAACGCCAGCGCCACTCTTTTCTAGCGGTGAAACAACGACTTCGCCGCCTGGCTCTGAAGTATTCTCTTCTTTTTCCGGCTTGCCTACGTGTGGAGGCCCAAGATAAAACTCACTTTTTCGATACCCCAGAGGCCTGGCTAGACTCAGGTGTTGATAAGGAATCCGGTGAATTATCACCTGCAATGCGACGTGGCCGGGGATCCAGGCAGCGATGTCGCAGAAGGCAGTCGCCAATAAAGCAGTCACGCACGGAGTCAGAAGTGGGTCCCACACCCGAATTCATCAATAGCGACCAACAGGAAGCCCTTCTGATAGTGGAGGAAATCAGCGGCTCGCTGAAAGCAGACCCCGACCTAGAAGCCAGCCCTCAAGCTCTCACAAGCGACGACGAACACATCTATGGACTGCCAGATTCCCAAGGATTCTCGGGACTACCGGATGTCACCCCACAGACTGCTGATTTTGTCCAGTGAACGCAACCTAGGGCGTTTGGCCATCTTGCCTAACTCTGTGAACTTCTGTAGCAGACAGACTTTTGCAATGTTGTAACACTGCTGTGACGCTGGCGAGGCCACCCTGGCTAAGAGTAGACTCCTGGTGCCGGTTGCCATGCCATTATGAGCCTGGCACATTGATCCAGGGATGGCATAAAACTGGCCATTGCTGGGGAGTTGTGGGACACTATAGTGGGTGTGAGAAGGTGGCCTGATATATAGTGCTCACTATTCTAGTGATCACTGTGTATCATTCCAACAACCCTTATTGATGATTGGTTGTAAGTCAACCTTATAGACCAGCTATCCTAGTAGCATGGACAAGAGCAGTCTTTAGGCTAAACTCTAGAGGGCGTGTTAAGCCAGCTGTTTTACCATCACATATACTTCTTGAACACCAAGTGAAAGGACACCACACAAGTTGTTATGAAAAATAAAGTATATTTATTTATAACAAGACTACCCTGGCTCTTTATGAGACAGGGAGCTAAGCACAATACAAAACTCTTAAAGAAATACTGAAAGTCGCACAATTTACACAAATGCCCGAGGGGCACGAAAAACCATATACTACAAAAGTGAAATGCGAATTACTAGCAGGTAAGTAACTATTCTCAGAGGCTTTAGGATCGCTAGGACTAGACTACTAAACCTTCAGATTACAAGCAGGAGGCCTAGGGAGATCGGGTGCAGAGTGTGCACTCTCACGCAGGATGCGGGACAAAGTCTATGGAGGCTAGTAAATGCAAAGTTAGTGTTCTCGGGCGAACCCGACTAGGTAGGTCAAAAACGAAAGTGGATCTAGACACTTAGAGAATGGCTCTACGCTGGAGCACCGTGGTACTCGGTTTACCTAGCCCAGGGGCTGCGGCTGCATAGGGTTCAAATGTCGTCGGGAATCCTCGTTGACGAACCAGGAGCCTGAAGTAAAAGTTGCTGGCAGGCGACCAGTGAAGAGAGTTCGGAGGGATCCAAGCCTGGATCGGTGAAGAAGGATACCTGTAAGCAGAGGGTACCAAGTTCTTAATCACTAGCCAGTGATAAGATGGGCACCAGGATGGCACCGGATGAAGTCACCTCGACCAGGTGAGTGGGCGACGCTGGGCTCTGCAGTCTCTCGGACCAGGAGGCGTTGTCGGCGACCAGGATGGAGGTGCGAGCTGTCCCACGAAGGTATCTGCTGTCGACGATACTGGACCCAGGATTGGGGCAACAACTCTTGGCAAATGCAAGCCCACGCGGTGGACTCAAAATGGCGTCTGGAGTGGACCCGGAGGGTCCGGGGTGCTCCTCTGTTGGAGGGGAGCAAGGGCCAGTCTGGAGCAACCAGACCAGTGGTGTCGTCGTCGTGGTGCGTCTTCAGGAGGGCCACAAGCCAGCAGGCAAGTAGCCGGACAACGCGGTGAGCAGCAAAGAGCAGAAGGGCCCCACGCAGATCTTGTGGATGCTGGGGAGCTGGACTTCGGTGCTGGAGCTGCTCAGGGTTAGGGCTTCTCACACCCCAAAGCACTCACTCGCGGATTCCTCGGCGGTCGTGCTGGATAAGCGTCGTGCAGGTTCTGAAGATGGCCGGTCCCTCAGGTCTTGTCACACCCACGAATCTCAGCTGAGCTGTAGAGGCAGGTAGAGGTCAGAGATGGCAGGGAATCCGGGTCTCGTCAAGCTGGGCAGTCTTGATCCGGAGGAGAGACTTACAGCAAACCGCAGCGCTTATTATTATTTTTATTATTATTATGTTCTTATATAGCACCAGATTCGACCCCCTAAGGGGTATCTCCGCGCTTGCCTTGGGAACCCGTCCTGGCTTTTCCCTGTGAGATAGCCCCTACAGGGCATCCCCAAGGTGAAAGCCAGGCATCCCGCCGCGGGGGGCTGTTGTGGAGATTAAGCAAGCTTAATGCCCAGAGTTGCAGAGTGTGAACCCATGATTAGGTCAGGCACCAAAGCGAGAATTATCGAGTCCATGGACATTTGAGCTCAAGACCCTGCCGCGTCGGGAATTGAACCCTGGTCCCGGGTCTGACCTCTGCTTCAGGGTCTGCCTGCTCTAACCAGTGAGCCACACTTCTCCACATTAGATGGTGCCCGCAGATGCAGGGTGGCTACTCCTTAGCCACAAGGGAGAGTCTTCAGAAATGTTCAAGAGTTCTTTCGTGGAAAGTAGTCAAGATTCAGAATTATCTAATTTGAGAAGGGGGCCCGCTCCTATCTTTATACTAAGGAAAGGGGCTGGCACGCGACTAGGTCCTGCCCATGGGTGGGACCAGGAAGGGGGGTGGTTACACCCCTCTCCCCTGCTGGACTTCCCCCAGCTCAGGGGCTGGTGTGCCCCTGGAACTGGTTCAAGCCGGCATATGCACAGTGAGCACCGGGGTGCCCCTTGCAGTCACTTTCCTCTAAAGCCCTGCCTACCTGGGATACACAAAACCCTGTCTGGGATGGTGCTAGCACCGCCCCTGACAGGAAACCCTTTGTCCAAGCTCTTTTTGCTGGAAGGACTCCCAGCAGCAGGAGGTCAGACTTGTGTCTGTGGTGGCAGCATCCATTTTGTGATGCTGAGGCTTGAGTTAACTTTAACCGGGGTTCACAGTTACATACATGTTGTGTCCCTCTAGAAGGGTGGAATGCTAACCCTGTTGCCAGAATTGGCGAGGGGTTAGTATTCCAATTCGTATGACACCGTACTCGACATGTTTTGATAATGTTATACCAAAGTTAGCATATGACCGCGAGGTACATAATGCACTTAAGAGTATATGGTATAGCGTTATCATGGAACAGCTATTAGGACTTGGTTCCGCAAGCTGCAAACGGGCTCAGCTCATGCCAGAGCACCATCTCACATAAATCCAAGCACTCTGCCTTCAGGATTGATAAGGCCTGCCATAGGAGTGACTGATAGGATTATATGTGTCCATTTTAGGGTTAGATATAGGAATACTATATCTAAAGCAAAGGGTGATTACACCACCTTGCCCCAGCTGTCATGCAGCCAGTTCTGTCAGATTTGGATGGCCAGCCAGGGGTGGCATAATACATGCTGCAGCCCCTGGTAGGCCCTGGGTGCACCTATGCCCTGGGTACCTAAGGTACACTGTACAGGGACTGATAAGGTGACTCAGTATCCAATTAGATATGTACCTAAGGTACAGTGGGCCTGGGGTCCTGAATAGCAGGGCCCCAGGTCAACTAAGTCGGAAAACCAGCAAAACACCAGGCAAAAAGTTGGGGGCAACCATAGTCAGGTATCCACCTTCCCACAGTGGGGGTGGATGGATCCCTGGAGGTGAGTGGCGTTCTGTAACTTAATCTGAGACACTGCCAGGTGGCTGAGATGTGGGCCCGAGGGCACCAGACCCCAGTGCAGCGGACACTCCCACTGGAACTGGGCCGAATACCACTGACTGCCTGTGGGGGGGGGGGGATACCAATTTAAGATATTGACTGTGCACTGCAGTTCAAAACAGGATTTTGGAGTATGCAGTGCTCCTTGGGATTACTCCCCGCTCTGGAGTATGTACGAAAATCTGGGTGGATAGCACTGACACAACCACTGTGTGAGTGTCTCCTAGGGCACTAGTCTTTGGGTGCTGGCTCCTTCAGCCAAATTTGTCAATAAAGTTTTTGTTCAATAAAGTTTTTTCCACTTATGGTTTGATCAAAGTATTTTATTCATACTCTTTAGATTTTTCAATATATTCCATGAATAATTTGTATGATATTTCTTCTTCGTCGTACATATCAAATTCTCTTCGTATTTTCAATTGTTAAATAACAAACAATCCAATGCATTTCGCCCAGAGGGCTTCATCAGGGCAATCTAGAAAAACAAGAATATATCTATCACTATTCATAATGCTGTAAGTTGCTTTCTGAACATATAGGCACTATATAAGCAACCTTCATTTACATAAATTATGGTTTGTTCTAATCACCACATCAAACTCATAGGTAATCCACCTGGTAACTTGTTAAAATCAAATGACACCTGTATGAAATACTAGCAGCTTTTAAGTATGCCACTTGCCTATTAATCAGTTTCTATCTGCAGATACCTTACGTGCGATGGGTTTAACTATGATATTAAACTACTCTTACGCGCTGGTACGGGGGGAAATACCCTCATCCTGCTCACCTGCTACCCCTGTAAGGACAGAACCAAGTGCTCAAAAGTCCCCCCCCCCCCCTTGAACTAACGGATCCTAGAGCTCGTTAGAGCGTTTGGACGACAACGTGTTCTGCTGTCGACCTTTTGGTATTATGTTTTTGTTTTCCTTGTTTACAGGGCTAGTTGACTTTTCTTTCTCCCTCTGTATTTTTTTGCGGGTCAATGGGTGTGTGCAAAAGTCCTATTACAATGATATATGTGGGTGTACGCTCTACTGCGCGATCGTGCGGGCGGCTGGTGGTGGATGGCTGGGAGGAGAGCCGAGAGACCAGGTGAGACATGGCTACGGTTAAATTCTGCACCTGGAACGTGAGTGGTATGCATACACCATCACGCCGTTACCAGATTTATTCATATCTTAAGAGACACCAAGTGCAAATAGCACTATTGCAGGAAACCCATCTGACTGGCCCAGAGTTACTCAGGTTACGTCGCAGGTGGAGGGGGCAACTGCATGCAACTGGCTTCTCGAAGTATGCGCGTGGGGCTCTGATTTGGATGCGCCCTGGGATCCCTTTTGCTCTCACACATTGTAAGATGGACACGGAGGGCCGATATGTGGTACTTCATGGGAAATTGGACAGGCAACAAATAGTTCTTGCTTCCATCTATGGCCCTAACACTGAGCAGGGTCGATTCCTTTCACAGTTGTCGTCTGTGATAGCCCCATGGCCTGGCACACCACTCTTGCTTGGGGGAGACTATAATTGTGTCCTTGATATTGCCCTTGACCGGTCATTCCTCCCCTTAGCTAGCACATCAGCACATGGGGCGATGAAGACACTCACAGATTGGGCGAACCAGTGGGATTTACACGATGCCTGGCGCAATCGCAACCCACACGAAGGTCTACTCTTACTATTCAGGGGCCCACGCGCTACACGTTCGGCTAGACAGATACATGATGCGAGCAATTTACTTTCCCATGTCACAGACACCTGTTATTTAGGCCGTACACACTCTGACCACAACCCCCATACCCTGGACTTTACTTGGGAATGGCCCTACCTACCGGTACCCACATGGCGCCTCCAGCCAGATGTCTTATTAGATGCCTCGTATAGGGAGGCACTTTCGATCCGCCTCTTGCAGTATTTCGATGAAAACAACGATACTGCGTCCATCCCACAACTCAAATGGGATGCATTTAACTTTGTCACGAGGGGCCACTGCCTGGGCATGCAGGCGGGAATGCAGAAACAGATAGAAAGAGACCTGACACGGGTTGAATCCACCTTACTGGCTGGGGAGCAAGAAGCGGCTGAGGGGGACGACGGGACGCTGTTGGCAGCCCGAGAACAACACACACAACTTTTAAAAAGGTTAAAGAATTTGAATTACGCTGCACATTCGGCGTGCACTCACCACCTTGGGGACAAGCCGGGTAAGCTATTATCCTGGCTGATACGGCGTGACACCCAGACCGTGCCGGTGATGTCCATCCGTACCGCTCAAGGTGCCACTGTCCACACGCAGAGGGCCATTCATGAGGCCTTCACGGCGCATTATGAGGGCCTGTATCGCTCTCGCTTGCGAGTTATCGAAGCTGACATCACTGAGTATCTGTCGGCCCTGCCCCTGCCAGTAATCACTAATTCGCAACGAGGTGACCTGGGAGCTTAGCTCACACCGGAGGAACTCCGACAGGTCCTCTTTTCCCTCTCCAATGGTAAAGCCCCAGGACCCAACGCCCTACCCGCGGAGTTCTATAAGGCCTATTCTATCATCCTTATTCCTGAGCTCTTGCTGGTGTATGGGGTGGCAATTACAGATTCTGCTTTCCCGCCTACACTGAACGAGGCGAATTTGGTGTCTCTCTTGAAGCCAGGAAGAGACGCGCTCAACATGGGCTCATACAGACCGCTTGCCCTCCTCAATACAGACTACAAACTCCTAGCTTCCACCCTAGCCCAATGACTGGCACCCTTGGTACCGGCTCTGGTTCACGCCGACCAGAACGGTTTTGTACCGGCCCGCAGTATGTCTTACAACATCAGACGCCTGTTTAGGGTGCAAAGTCTTGCTACGACCCAATGGCCTCGCTCAGGGTGCCTGGTGCTTGATCTTGAGAAGGGGTTCGACTCGGTGGAGTGGCCTTACTTGATGCTAGTACTGGAGAAATTTGGCTTAGGCGATGGCTTTCTTCAGATGGTGGAACTCCTGTACCAAGAACTTGTGGTGAGCGTTCACACAGGCAAGCTTTTCTCTGGCCCGATCCGAGTACGCAGAGGCACAAGACAGGAATGCCCCCTCTCCCCCCTCATCTTTGCTCTCATGATGGAGCAACTGGCAGCACAACTCCGTGCCTCTGGAGCTGACCGGGGCATCCCTTTGGCTGACGGGATGCACGCGGTGTTACTATACGCGGATGATTTACTACTTTACATCAGAGACCTGACTTGTTTCCCGCGAGTGATCACCGACATATTCCGTGAATTCGGTGCAGTGTCGGGACTCCATGTTAACTGGGCGAAGTCAGGAATATATTCTTTTGCTGCTGACACGCCGGAAAGTGATATTGAGGGTCTAGGTGAGCTCCTCCTCTGGTACCCCACCACTTTCCGCTATCTAGGAATTTATATATGTCGAGACCCCACTGACTTGTTAGAAGGCAACCTCACAAGGGCCATCTCCTCACTCACGGCTCAGGAAACTTTTTGGAACTCCCTCCCACTCAATGTGCCAAGCCGCATTACATTGACAAAAATGATAGCGCTACCTAAATTGTTATATTTTTATGCCAACCTTCCAATCTATGTCACGACCCGGACTTTTCGAGAGCTAGAAATCTTGACCAGGCGATTGATATGGAACACGGGGCTGCCCAGGGTCGCGCATAAGACATTATATGCTTCAGCGGAAAATGGAGGATTGGCTGTGCCTAATCAGGAGCTCTATTACTTGGTGGCGCAGTTGCAGTGGGTTGCCTACTGGCTGAGCCGGAAAAACTTGGGAGATACTGCCACAGATGACACCATCATGTCGATAGCACAGGCCCACGCATTATTTCATCCCTTAGCTAAAGTCCGCTGCCCTGGACAACTGCATCTTGCGGTGGCTCGGAGGTGGTACGTGAGGAGTCTGAAACTCACGAGCTCCACCAGACCATATGCTCCAAACCTACCATTACTGGGGACACCCTGGGAAGGCGGCGCACTCTCGGAGGCGGCACTAAGCAGTTGGACCCAGGCAGAATTGGAGGGACTGGGGGACCTGTTCGCTGAAGGCGCCTGGCTCCCATTCTAGACCCTGGCAGCCAACACAGGATTACCTGTTGGTCACTTCCTAACGCATGCAACGATCATACACTTATTTACGCGAGCCTGGGGTGACCTAGCGGAAGAACCACAACCCCCCTGCTGGTACAATATTTACACGTGATGGGAAATGGCTCCCACATTATACACTGGCTTGCGCAGGCCCTACACACACATACTCAATTCTCCTCTCAGCGCTTGCGAGACAAATGGGCCACAGACAGAGGTCGAGATTGGTCAGATAAAGAGTGGCCGATGGTACTGGCCAGCACGCTAAATATTCCGCGCAATTCCCATTTTAAAATCATCCAGTATTGCATTGTGCACCGCGCATATCTGTCCCCGGATAAAATAAACCGTTATTTTGGCCTTGACACAAGCGCCAGGATGCCCTCTGGGTGACAGGTATGCGCTCTATAAGTATGCGAAATAAATAAATAAATAAATAAATAAATAGATCAAGATTTAAAGTTTGGGGTCACTGAACTAACAAGTTCAAGTTCAAGTTCAAGTTCAATATTTGTATAGCGCACTACTCACCCAGAGGGTCTCAAGGCGCTTGAGGGAGGGGGGGTACTTTACTTATCAAATATCCAAGTTTTCAGTTGTTTTCTGAAGGAGAGGTGGTTCTGTGTAAGGCAGAGGTGGGTGGGGAGAGAATTCCAGGTTTTGGCCGCTAAGTAGGAGAAGGATCTTCCCCCCATGGTGGATCTATGGATGCGCGGAATTGCGGCGAGGGCTTGTTTGGACGATTGTAGTTGGCGGGTGGGGGTGTAAAAGGACAGGCGCGTGTTGAGGCATTCGGGTCCTAGGTCGTAGAGGGCTTTGTGTGTGTGGGTGAGGAGACGGAACATTATTCTCTTGTTGACGGGGAGCCAGTGGAGGTCTTTCAGGTGACCGGAAATGTGAGCTTGGTGGGGGATATCTAGTATGAGTCTGGCTGAGGCGTTTTGGATGCGTTGGAGTTTTTCTGTAGTTTGGCTGTGGTTCCGGCGTAAAGGGTGTTTCCGTAATCCAGTCGGCTTGCGACCAGTGTGTGGGTGATCGTCTTTCTTGTTTCGGTGGGGATCCAACGGAAGGTTTTTTTGAGCATGCATAGGATGTTGAAGCATGATGATGAGACGGCGTTGACTTGTCTGGTCATCGAGAGGGAGGAGTCCAGGATGAAGCCCAGGTTACGTGCGTGGTCTGTTGGTATGGGTGCGGTTCCCAGGGCCGGTGGCCACGATGAGTCGTCCCAGGCAGAGGGGGATGAACCTAAGATGAGGACTTCCATTTTGTCCGAGTTCAGTTTTAAACGGCTGTTCTTCATCCACTCGGCTACTTCTTTCATTCCTTCGTTTAAGTTGGTTTTGGCGGTGTTTGGGTCTTTGGTGAGGGAGAGGATCAGCTGGGTGTCGTCTGCGTAGGAAATGATGTTGAGGTTGTGTTGGCGCGCGATGGATGCGAGGGGACTCATGTATACGTTGAAGAGGGTGGGACTGAGTGATGATCCTTGTAGTACGCCGCAGATGACTTTGGTGGCCTCTGATCTAAAAGGGGGGAGGCGGACTCTCTGGGTTCTTCCTGCGAGGAATGAGATGATCCAGTCCAATGCTTTTCCTTGTATTCCGACGTTGCTGAGGTGTTGTATGAGGGTGCTATGACAGACTGTGTCGAAGGCTGCGGAGAGATCAAGTAGGATGAGGGCAACTGTTTCTCCGTTGTCCAGTAGTGTTCGAATGTCGTCTGTTGCTGCGATGAGGGCGGTTTCGGTGCTGTGTTTGGCTCGGAAGCCGGACTGTGAGGGGTCGAGGGATTTGTTGGATTCGAGGAAGGCGGCGAGCTGACTGTTGACGGCTTTCTAATTGACTTTGGCAGGGAATGGGAGGAGCGAGATGGGGCGGTAGTTCTTAGGTTCAGTGGGTCTGCTGTGGGTTCGGCATGTTTCCAGCTTTCCAGGAAGGTAGCAGAGTTGAGGGAGCAGTTGATGACGTCTCGGAGATGGGGTGCGATAATGGAGTCTGCTTTGTTGAAAATGTGGTGGGGACATGGGTCGGTTGGCGATCCTGAGTGGATGCCGAGACACCGGAAGGTATTTGTGCGCTCTAGAAATTTTAAAAATAAATAAATAAAAATAAATGGAGTTCATCAGGCGGATGGTGTCTTCAGTGGTGATTGGGTTCCAGGCGCAAAGGTTGTTAGAGGGGGGTTTTGGTTCGGAGGTGGGTGGAGTGGACTGGTCTCCTGACTGGTTTTCAAAGCTGTTATGTATGTCAGGGATTTTGTTGTGGAAGAATGAGGCTAGGTAGTCGCAGAGGTCTTGGGAGGGAGAGATGTCGTTGGTGCCGGCGGTGGGGTTGGTAAATTCTTTGACGATGTTGAATAGTTCCTTGCTGTTGTGGGCGTTGTTGTCAAGTCGATCCTTGAATGCTGATTTCTTGGTGGATCGGATCAGTTGGTGGTGTTTGCGGGTGGTGTCCTTGAAGGTGGCCAGGTTGCAGTGGTTGGGTTTTTTCTCCAGGCTTTCTCGAGGGTGCAACAGAACTTCTTGGATTTCTTTAGGTCATCGTTGAACCAGGGGGCATTTGTGCTACCTTGCTTGATTTGATGGTTTTTCAAGGGTGCTAGTTCGTCGGCGCTGGGGTGATCCATTGTGTTAGGTTGGTGGCTGCTTGGTTTGGGTCCAATGATTTGGTAGGAGGGATTTGGTGAAGCGATGTGAAGAGCTGGTCGGTGGTAATTTTGTTCCAGTTTCTTCGGGGAATTGGTTGTGGGTGGTTGTGGGTCGTAGTCTTTTTGTAGTTGAAGTGAACGCAGCTGTGGTCTGTCCAATGGAGAGCTGTGGTGTGATTGAAGCTGATGTGCTTGCTGGAGGTGAAGATTGGGTCGAGCGTGTGCCCGGCATAGTGCGTGGGGGTATCAACAAGTTGTTCGAGTCCGAGGTTGGCCAGGTTGGCCAGAAGGGTGGTGGTGTTGCTGTGACCGTCCTATTCCCAACAGAAGCGGTTGCTCCTCACGCTGCTCCCCGCTCTGCCTGCCACCTGGTATCGTAGCGCTATACCGCCACACTGCTGTCTGCTGCCTCGCCTCGCTCCCACATCTGCTATTGCCTGATTGATTTTCGCAATTGTATCGTAGCGCTAGATTGCCTGATTGTTTATTGATTTGATCATCATTTTTGTGTCGTAGCGCTGGATTGCCAAATTGCGCTTTGACTATATTTTCAATTGTTCTGCGCTGCCTGTGGAATTGATTTGTGCCTGATTGTGCCGGTGCCACTGCCATTTGCATCACGTTTACGCCGATTGTGCCCTAATCCTGTTGCGCTTTTGGCTTGCTGCCATTTTGTTGTTGTTGTAGTGCCTCCCTGCCCGGATCTCCACCCCGCTCCTGCCTACCAGCTGCTCTTCCCTCCCACTGATACTGTAAGCCCCGCTCTCCCGTGTTAGCGCTGTGACCGTCCTGTTCCCAACAGAAGCGGTCGCTCCTCAAGCTGCTCTCTGCTCTGCCTGCCACCTGGTATCTTAGCGCTATACCGCCACACTGCTGTCTGCTGCCTCGCCTCGCTCCCACATCTGCTATTGCCTGATTGATTATCGCAATTGTATCGTAGTGCTAGATTGCCTGATTGTTTATTGATTTGATCATCATTTTTGTGTCGTAGCGCTGGATTGCCAAAGTGCGCTTTGACTATATTTTCAATTGTGCTGCGCTGCCTCTGGAATTGATTTGTGCCTGATTGTGCTGGTGCCACTGCCATTTGCATCGCGTTTACTCCGATTGTGCCCCAATCCTGTTTCACTTTTGGCTTGCTGCCATTTTGTTGTTGTTGTTGTGCCTCCCTGCCCGGATCTCCACACCGCTCCCGCCTCCCAGCTGCTCCTCCCTCGCCCCTCCCCTTCCACTATCCACATATGACAGATGCCTCCGCGTGCAGCGTTCACGAGCAGCGGAAGCGCCCCATGCGCGCCGAAGGTGCGCCAAAGGTAAGCCCATCTACGCCTGTCCGCGCCTGGACCGCGCCCAGCGCCATACCCTCTGCTCCCCGCAAATCCCATCCCACCCGCATTACCTACGACGCTGCAACCCTCTCAGCCCTTAACCCCGGCCTATCACCAAACTGCTACCAAGCCGCACCAGGACACACACATGGACCCTTCACCTGCCACTCCTGCAAGTTCGACTGCATCAGGACCCACACCAAATCCACAAACTCCAAACAGAGCTCCGACACTAACCACCTAAAGTGCTTCCTGCTCAACACCCACTCAGTCCACAGACACGCCATCAAACTCTGGAACCTACTCGACACTACATCGCCGGACGTCGCCTTCCTTAGAGAAACATGGATGAACGCCTCATCAGCCCCCGACATCGCCATAGCCATCCCGGACACCTACAAGATCATCCAAAAAGATCGCACCAACCAAACAGGAGGAGGCATCGCCATTGTCCATAAGAACACCATCCGCATCACGACCAGTTCCGACGATAACCTCGCTACCGCCGAACACCTTCACTTCCAGATCCACACCGACCCCAAAACCACACTCAGAGGCACCCTCATCTACAGACCCCCAGGACCCCGCACACAATTTAGCGAAGACATCGCTGACTTCATCAGCCCACATGCCCTCCCATCCAAGAACTACATTCTACTGGGAGACCTCAACTTTTACCTGGAAAAGAAAAACGACAGCAAGTTCAAGTTCAAGTTCCAAAATTTGTATAGCGCACTACTCACCCAGAGGGTCTCAAGGCGCTTGGGGGAGGGAGGTGTATTTATTTATCGAATATCCAAGTTTTTAGTTGCTTTCTGAAGGAGAGGTTGTTCTGTGTAAGGCGGAGGTGGGTGGGGAGAGAATTCCAGGTTTTGGCCGCTAAGTAGGAGAAGGATCTTCCCCCCATGGTGGATCTGTGGATGCGCGGAATTGCGGCGAGGGCTTGATTGGACGATCGTAGTTGTCGGGAGGGGGTGTAGAAGGATAGATGCGTGTGAGGCATTCGGGTCCTAGGTCGTAGAGGGCTTTGTGTGCGTGGGTGAGGAGACAGAACGTTATTCTCTTGTTGAGAGGGAGCCAATGGAGGTCTTTCAGGTGGCCGGAGATGAGAGCTTGCCGAGGGATGTCCAAAATGAGTCTGGCTGAGGCGTTTTGGATGCGTTGGAGTTTTTTCTGTAGTTTGGCTGTGGTTCCGGCTTAGAGGGTGTTTCCGTAATCCAGTCGGCTTGTGACCAGTGCGTGGGTGACGGTCTTTCTTGTTTCGGTGGGGATCAAACAGAAGATTTTTTTGAGCATTTGTAGGATGTTGAAGCAAGATGATGAGACGGCGTTTACTTGTCTAGTCATCGAGAAGGAGGAGTCCAGGATGAAGCCCAGGTTATGTGCATGGTCCGTAGGTATGGGTGCGGTTCCGAGGGCCGGAATAACTTGCACAAATCGAATGTGAGCAAAGGACACAATAATTCTTTTGCAGCAGTGAGCAATAGCAGGCACAAGATCTTTACAAGTAATGCGAACAAGCGCTACGATACCCAGGCACCAATCTTCTTTACAGGCAAGCAGTGTGAGCCAAGCGCTACGATATCCAGGTAGGGAGCGTGGGGAGCGACCACTTCTCACAGAGTCAGAAAATACATATTTTAGTAAAATTCGTTTTCAAATTGTGTGTTTGAAAATGCCACTTTTAAATAGGGGGCATTTTCTTGCCTACTATTCTGTGACTCTTCCTGTCATTGGAATCCACATCTGAGGAAGGGTGAAAGTTGGGCTGTTTGTGCATTCACAAGAGACAGTCACACAAAGGGAGTTGAGATGTGCCCTGCATATGCTGATGGCCCATCACCAGGCTGATAGGTCTTCCTGAGCTGGAGTGGTGGAAGGAGTTGTCACTGACAAGTGAATAGGGTTGTGCCTGTCCTCACACAAAGAAGTTGCTGCCCCCTGTAGTGTGTCTGGAGCCAGGTCAGTTTAAGGCAGGCCCTGTGAACTACAAGGACTTTCCTTTAAAGTTTGCTACTTCAAAGGTAGAAACTGGTATAAGTACTGGAGCTGTTACACCATAACTTCAGAACACTTCGGGACTGAGAGGACATTCTTCCAGGAAGAGGAGCTGGATGCTATGGGAAGAACTGACATTCTGTTGGCTGCTTCTGTCCTGGGAGTGAAAGGACTGGACTTTTTTTTTGAGTTGGCTTGGCTGCTAAGAACCCAGAAAATCCATGCTTTGACTCTCAACAGCTGTTTTTCCAGCACAGCACCGCCGAGCGGTTTGAAATCCAGTGCATCATCGATTTGCAGCCAAAAAATCGATGCAGTGTCTACTTGCGGCTGAAGGATTGCTGCAACCCGAGTCCTGAGCACCATGTAATCGTCTTCAATGGTGCACGCTTTGACTCCGTCTAGGGCCCTGCTGTGTGGCTGAAGACATCAGTGCATCACCTGCTTCAGACTGTTATATCAATGCACTGCCTGCTCCTCCACATCAACACAACGTGTCTGGATTTTCAATGCATCGTACCTATGAGACAAGTTTTTCATCGATGTGGCCCAGCAGTAAGGAACCAAGGCTGAGTATCCGGAGTTTGACACATCACCTCCCCTGACAGTAAGGAAACAACAGATCACCTCCTCTGACAGTAGGGAGCCAATGCATCACCTCCCCTGTGCTGCATTTAGAAACTGCATCACCTCCCCTGGCAGTAAGGAACTGACACATCATCTCCCCTGGTAGTAATGAAGCAATGCAATACTTTGCTTTTATAGCACTACACCTCCCCTGCGCCTGACTTCGGCTTTGATTTTAGCCCATCCCATGTGCCAAAAGTGACTCAGCCATAGATTCCCATGGACTGAACTATTTTGTACCTTTTAAAAGTGTTATCTTTACTTGCATATGCCGGATTTTTGGTGTTTTATTCTGATAAATATTGGTTATTTCTCTAAACCGGTGTGGTGACCTTTCGTAGGGTTTTCACTGTTACTGTGTTTGTATGTACAAATGCTTTACAAATGCTTTGACTGCTCGAGCCAAACTACCAAGGGTGTGAGCAGGGGTTATCTGAGGTGTATAATCACTCTACCCTGACTAGACTAGGGGTCTCTACTTGGACAGGGTGCAAACCACTCTCTAACACTGTGTTTCTAAACACCCCAGTCCCCTGTGGATTTCAGCTCAAGCTCGAGGCCTCTTTTGCACTGTTAATATTTTAACTTTAACCAAAGAAAAAACAACAAGCTGTGAAACTGATTTATGTTCCATGTGTTTCAAAAGAGTTGATGTTCAGAAATTGTAGTTCTAAACAAGGCAGGATTTGTGTGAATCTTTATGTGCTGCTTTACTATTGCAAGCTCCAACATGAATGTATCATGTAAACAATCATTTAAATATGTTGACTGTAAGTCATATCTGTCATCTACCAACATACACTTCATGCTTCTTTATCTCGCTCTTGCAGGTTCCATTTCTTTTCTGCTTTATCCCTTTCTCACTAGTTCCTGTTTTTCTCTTCCTTCCTTGGGTGTTTACCTTTCTCTCTGGGCCAAAGCCCAATTAAAAATATTTTCCTTTTCACCAAAAAGAGAGTCGCTTTATGCCACACCTTATGCCACAGACTTAAAATAAACACTGATGAGCACATTTCAGTGTTCGTTTGACAAAGTGTCTTTGATAGGATCACATTTAGGACATTGGCATATTGCACAGAAACTACATGGTGATTTGGAAGGTTTTGGACAATGATCTTTAGGAAACCACAGACCTTGATCCAGGCCCATGCTTCTGCTTACCTTGTTTTAATGGCAAAATGTGGAGTGGCTGTGTCAGAATCCTGTTTCTTTCAGCAATTCTCCAGGATGAGTGACACAACTTGCATATGAAAGGTGCACTTTTCACTGCTTACGCAGGTAGAAGTGGTAGTTGGTGAGGTAGATTATTCCATTGTTTGGTAATATATTTGAAAACAACCTCACAAAATAACTAGAACTAAACAGGGGTGTCACATGGCATAGAGGAAGGCCTATCAATGAATTACCCTAATACTTGAAAAAGAAAAGGGACTTGAGATTACCAAAGACTGCAGGACAGTCCTCTGAGCGGCAGGTGAAATTAGCCAGAGAATTTTCTTTCATCTCTTGAGGACCACAAAGCAGGCCGAGGCGACTCCTGAGACCAGAGCAATGAGAGAAAGCTTGTTATGGATGGAAAATCCCAGATTCTTAACCTTAGGAACCAGGGTGGTAAAGGTCCCAGAGATACAGGCCAGTGGTTGGCCCCCCAAAGCTCAGGATTGCTCCCCAGAATGATCACCTCCGTCCTAGAACCATTCAGCCTTAAAGCATTGCTGGACATCCTCAAGGAGATGTTATGCAGAACATGTTTAAGTGAAGAAGGATCTTGATGTTGAGCAGGTGGTAAACAAAAAATAATCTGCATATCATCAGCATATGAAAAGACGGTCAACCCAGATTTTTCCGCAATGTCTGCCAAAGGGCGAAAGTAAAGATTAAAAAGCAGAGGACTCAAGATCGAACCATGCAGAACTCCAGATGTCAAGGCAACGGGGTTAGATTTCACGATGTGAGAAAAGACTTGAAAGGAGTGATCCTCCAAAGAAGAAATCAGCCACTGCAAGGCTACACCTACAGTAACAGAGCTTACGAGGCTCTCCACCAGAATGGAATGGGATATCGAATCAAAAGCAGCGCTCAAATTGAAAAGGCTGAGCACTGCTTAGCCCCCACAATCAAGCTGCTGCCTAAGTTCCTCCATTAACCCCAACAGAGCTGATTCTGTACTGTGACCAGGACGAAAGCCAGACTGAGATGGATGAAATAGCTTATGTTTCGTCACATGTGCAGAAAGTTGAGAGTTAATGTGTTTTTCCAATATTTTGAGAGAAGAGATATAGGCCTGTAGTTGGACCTGCAGAGGGGATCTAAACCAGTCTTTTTCAACAGTGGATGCACCAGAGCGTGTGTCCTACTGCAAGGCAACTGTCCCAGATTTAGGGAGGAATTAAGAAGCTGAGAAATCACCTCAAGGGAAGGGTCATCCAGGCTTCTGAGCTTGGAAGGAAGGAGAGGATCAAGTGGGTATCCAGACATGATGTTTCCAAGAATATTTCTCAAATGAATTAAATCAGTTGGGAGCCAAGCTTAACTTGACAAGATTCATCAGATGCAAAATCTGGGTGAACAGTCACAACCTGGTCAGAAAGTTGAGTAATGGGAAAGATTAAGTTGTCATGAGAATAGGAATCCAACTCCACCGCACGATAAATAGACACAACTTTATTGTGAAAAAAACGTGGCAGCTCATTGCAATAATGTAATGGACGGTAGGGGGGTGGCAAGAACATATTGGGTGCAGAAAGTTCGGACACCACTTTAAATAGGGTTTTCTGATCATTTTGGGCGGACATCATTTTATCCAATTCGAAGGAGGCACGAGCATATCTGCAAAGAGCATGATATTGTTTTGTGCCAACAGATAAGTGGCTTTGGCTCTGGCATGTACTGCTGTCTCCACAGTCTCTCCTAAACTGTACATTGTTTTATTACAGCTCTAAGGGAGTCAGTAAACCACGGAGCGGGGAAGCCCTCTAGATTGGGATTTAGTCGAAAGGGGAAGAATGGAATCGCCAGCCTCAGACAACCAGTGTTCGACAAGTAGCTGGTCTGAGTCTAGTTGAGATGAAATGGAAGGAACAGTCTGCCGAAGCAACCAAGGAGAAATCAATAAAGAAAGGAATGGCAAGGTGTTCAGACCAGCCTAGCTGAATGGGAGGAGCAGTGGACACAGTAGGAAGATTAAAAAAAATAGGGTCCAAAAGATGACCTGCTACATGAGAAGGTGAGGAATTGATGAGTGAAAGATTCAGGGTCAACAAATTGTCCAAAAGAGTTCGAGCAGATGTACTACTAGGATCATCAAAATTTAAATTCAAGTCCCCATGCACAGAAAATTTGCAGCATGAAGAAAAAGCGGGGCAAGTGATTCGGTCAACAGGGAACCCCAGTTTTTAGATGGGCCAGGGGGACGGCCAGTAGTCATTTCATCCACCTGGCTAAGGTAGCTGCAGACACTGGTTTTTAGGGTTTTTGTAAGGCAAATAATAGTTGTCCTCTAGCCTCCTATCTCATATCACAAGTATCGATTTCATAATCCTTTAAGCATTGCACCACACATTATTTACTTCTGTTTGGGAAACTTGGATAGATTACCAACATGGAAATCGATTTGGTGTGGCGTGTGATAGTATAGGAAATGTCTTCTGGAGAGAATACTCTACCTGATAGATCCAATACTCGTAAGTCCAATACCCTCTTACAGGAAATCAGACATAATAACATTGTGAGCTTGGCCCGAAAGCTGTTTGCACAAAAAGTATTTGGTGCCAGGCCATTGCTCCAAGAATTTGAGAACAACATTCACGTCCCAAATGGGTGTATACTTGGGTCTCGGAGGGTTGACCATATGGATACCTTTCATCCATTTGCAGACTAGAGGACGTTCACCCAATAGTTTACCCTTTACTCGGAGGTGTCCTGCGGAGATTGCCATTCTGAAGTAATGACTGTTCGGTATGCTAAACTAGAAGATGCTAGTTCTGATAGAAAGTTTATTACTATACAATGTTGTGCCCCTACGGGATCAACACTCCATGTGTTGCACCAAGCAGCCCATCTCCTCCGAGCTAAAGAATATCTTTTATGGGTGTTATCTGGCCAGGTCTGCCTGATGAAGGATACAGCTTGTTGCGAAATGCGTTGGGTATGCCATCTTTGCCTGAAACCATCCAAGCCATCAGCTTGAGTTGACCTTATAGATTCAATGGGTGAGGAATACTTTCCGGGTCTAAGAGGAGATCTGGCTGAACTGGGGGTAGAACTGGAGGCGCACTCGCTAGAGTTAGAGCTACTAGTAACCAAGGTTGCGCTCTCCAGTACGGTGTCACCAAAATGATTTCTGCTGCTTGTCTACTGATCTGTGACAGGGCACCGGGAATCATCAGGAATGGGGGAAAGGCATA
Source organism: Lissotriton vulgaris (assembly GCF_964263255.1). NCBI lineage: Eukaryota > Metazoa > Chordata > Amphibia > Caudata > Salamandridae > Lissotriton > Lissotriton vulgaris. The sequence continues at coordinate 62,612,819 of NC_141685.1, read as the reverse complement.
GCCTCGGAACTGATCCTAGTCCTGGATAAATGCATCTGTCGCCTGGGCATCGGATCTGGGCGCAAGCTCAAAAAAGGTGTCAGTTGCCGATTGTGTCATGATGCGAACAGATCTATTTTGCACGGGCCCCACAATCTGTTCAGAGCTGGGAAGGCTGAGTGATTACATTTCCAGTTGCTGAAATCCCGTAAATGTCTGGAGTTCTAGTCGGCTATGGTGTTCCTCGTGTGGTAGATGTTCCACTATAAGGGAGATGCAATGATCGAGACAGAAGTGACAGAAGTCCTTAGTAATCTCTGCTAGTAAACGGGACTTCATCCCCTCAAGTTTGTTGATGTAGCGGACTGCTGAGATGTTTTCCATTCTCAGTAAGATATAATAGTCCGTCTTTATCGGGGAGAGCCTCCTGATAGCGAAAGAGCCTGCCAGGAGTTCCAGGCAATTTATGTGGAGCCTGAGCTCCGCTCCCGACCACTGACCCCCTGTCGACATTGTCCTGCTCATCACTCCCCAACCCAACTGGCGGGCATCCAATTTGATCCCTATTTCTGGTGAGGTGCCGAAAATGGCTCGACCATTCCAGGATTCCATGTGGTCCAACCACCATGCCTCTCTGTCCTGGCTTTGCCCATCAGTGGGACATGTTCTGTGTAAGATAGACCCTTCCATAAGTGTTGGATTTTTAATATCTGAAGGGCTCTGTAATGGAGGGGGCCTGGAAATATGACTTGTATCGACAAGGCCAGGAGTCTCACTATTCTGACAATCTACCTCAACAATACAGTCTGTTGGCACAACCCAGACCTCAATTACCTCTTGATATTGCTTATCTTTTGGGTTGGAAGGAAATTGTGCTCGGACTGATTCTATCTGGAAACCCAGAAATGCCATTTGCTGGACTGGTGACCGGACTGACTTCTGGGAGTTTATCAGGAATCCCAGACTCTGAAGAAGTTGTATAGTCCATTATAGATGAGTCCTAAGTGTCTGAAGGTCCTGGGCCATCAACAGGAGATTGTTTAGTCAATTAGACATACTCCTCAAGCCCTCAGTTCTTCTACGACTGGTCTCATCAATTTAGTGAAACACCACAGGGCCAATGAGAGACCGAATGGAAGGGATTTGAATTCCATGCACGGTTTCAGTCATATGAACTGTAGAAACCATTGTTGAGGTACGAATATGGGGACGGAGAGGTAGGCATCTTCTAGGACCAGACAGACCATTTAATCGTATTCCTGTAGAATATCTCTTGGCAAGAGAATTTCTTCCATTTTGAAATGTCTGTACATTATCCAGACATTGAAATCTTTGAGGTTTAGGACTAGTAGTGACCTCTGCCCTTCTTTTCGAACAGAAAGGTGGGTCTCATGAACCCTTTGGGCTAGGGAGTTGTCAGGCATATTGCCCCTTTGGCTAGGAGAGTTTGAATATGAAAACTTGTTGTGTTTGGGAAAAATACATTTGTCTTGGGTGGTCAGATGAGTTGGAGATACATAAAATTCCAGTTTGAAGCCCTGAATGGTCTCCAGTACACATGGATCCATGGATATGCAGTTACAATTGTTATGAATAGCAGCACTCTTCATCCCAATATCACTTCCGAGAAGGGAATAACTCATACCAGTAGATCCTGTGTCCTGGATTGTATTCTATTGTCCGTGTCTGGATCTGCAGCAGAATCTGGGGCGGCCACCTCTGGGTTGAGTGGGATAGAAGGTGGGATCTGGTTGAATTCCATACCAACCACCTTTGACGCAGGCATAGTAGCCTTGTTCAGAGCTTTGGTGGGTTCCACATCCTGGTGCACCCTCCATGGCACCCGGCCCTGACAAAAAGGCCTCTCCAGAATACTAATTTTAGCTTCATTTGGGCCTTGCATATAGTCGACTAGGTGGCAAAAATCTGGAGAGCCCCCGAATAATAGGCTGTCAGCCATTGGGCTGGCTTCCACATTGGATAGATCATTGAGTGTCGGATCTAATCTCATCAGGATAGATCTCTGGTGCTCTGTAGAGATGGTGCAGTTGGTGTTCCCTAACATGTAGACTGCTTGCTGAGCCCAGCCAATCAGATTGTCAGTATTTACTGGGGTGTTGGACTCTTTGGCTTAGTATGCTAAGTCTAAGATCTTAGTCAAGGTTCCTGTGAGGTCAAGAAGTTTATCTTGGCACATCCAACATGAGCGATCCAGGCCCTTTTTCGGGTCTCTTGCGTATTTTTTCATAAAAGTGACCATGACGGAATCTACCTCTGGTGTGTCTGCAACCTTACAGACCAGGTCTGGGCGGGGACACTCCATGCAGAGGTGTGCACGTACCGCTTTATCAAAGCTCCGACATAGATGGGTTTGAAGGTGTTCCATAACCTCTGGAGGGGGAACCCAATTGGACTCACTGGGGAGAATTATTTGGGTGGGCTTGAATTGGAGCACCCGAAGGGTATGGACTGGATCCCGTTTATTCTTACTGGGTCTTGCCTTCTCACCCTCATCACTGTCCTCAGTGTGGTAAGAGCAGTCTGAGTCTAGGGCCTCTGCATGCTGTGAGCTGTGAGTCTCAGAGGACTGTCCCTGTGGGTTGGCACTATAATCGTGTTAACCACATCGCTGCTATTGATATTATCCCCCTGTGCTGGGCCCCAATGTTAATGGGTGTGGCCGTGATGGAACCATTCCGTCATCAGCACAGCTCAACTGTGACTGATGACGGAATGGTTCCGTCACCAGCATCGAAGGGGTTAAGTCTCTCTCTTGCGCCTCAGCTTTACAAAAGCCTCTCCCTTTACCTCTGGCTGTGATCTACTCTTGACTTCACCTCATTGCTGGCCGGAGGATGTTGGGTTGCCAGCCTTTATGGCATGCAAACTCACACAGCTGCCCCGTGAAGGGACCTTGCGCCCGTACCAGGGTCTTATTCACAGATTGCTGTACACTGCTGTCCAGTGCATCCACCATATCTCGCTCTAGCTGGTCAACACCTTCTTCATGGTAGTTGTCTGCCTCGGCCTTATAGGGCTCCCATTGTGTCATTCTCTCTGCATGCACACTCAATTTACTGGGAGTTGAGAGAGTAAGGGGAGAGTGGAACTAACCCTGTAAGGCCAAGGATTATGCCTTAATTTAATTGGGGAGGGAGATGCCTGGACCAAAAAACCCACTCGAGGCAAAGCCTATGCAAATGTATATAACCCAGCACATACTTGTGAGATAGGGCGCAAGGGGAGAATTCACCCTGGCACCACATACAGATCCAAGTCATGTTACTTGTAGAAAAAGTCAGTAAATGCTCTGATCAATATCCCTGAGCGTCGCATTCAATTTCTGAACATGCGCATTATGTGGTCCTTCTTTGCAAGTAAAAGAGGACTGTGCACATCAGCGAGATGTGAGCTGTCTGCTCCCTGCTCCACTGAGGCAGCAAGCAGCGTTGGAGTCCAACCCCCATAAGTGTTTAGAAAACGAAGGCAGAATCCCAGCACTGTAGTCCAATCAGCCTTGACCCTGTGCCTCATGGGAACAGTCCAGCCCGATCTGCCAGGCCATGTCTTTCCTGGACCGGAATCAAGCATCCTAGGACCGGTTTCTGGCTATCAGCCGTCTTCAGCCAGGATAGCTTGACTCCAGTGGTGTGGAGAGCACGGGACTCATGTCTGAGCATACCCTTCCCACTCGGGGTGACAAATGCAAAAATAACAATTGATGGACAGAATGCAGAACAATGTCATACATTCACCCCAGTACAGGATAGCTTGACTCTTGTGGTGTGGAGAGCAGTGGTGTGCTCTTAATTTGTGGAATGATCCTTTGGGAAAATCAAGTGTAGATTTGTGGCATGTGAAAGCAAAACAGCATGGACATAGAAAACGGACAATACCCTTTTTCAACGACATTAAAGCTTTGTACATACAATTTCTGTGCAGAGCACATGGTTCAGTGGTAACAGACAGGGGCTTTCAGTGCTTTTTGACAAAGGTTCAAACCCCAGCTAGGAAAATTCAATTTTTATAATTTTTTCTATTTTTCTTCTATTTTACCGAAATGAAAGATGCTCTATTGTAAATCACCCCTAGCAGTGTCTGTAAGATTTGTGGCCTTTTTAGTGAAGCCAGGGCATGTCAGACAGTTGTGACATGCTGTGGCACGTGGAAGGGGGGCAAGGCTTGCTATTATGGAAATCCCTTAATTTGTGGAATGATCCTTTGGGAATGGTTTGGTAAGAAAGAGAAATGCATGGGGCACGTCTGAGAGTGGAAGAAAAGAGTGGCTATTTGTATATAAATAACAAAAACCAAGTGTAGATTTGTGGCATGTGAAAGCAAAACGGCATGGACATAGAAGACGGACAACACCCTTTTTCAATGACACAACAGCTTTGGAAATACAGTGTTCGTGCACAGCAGTTGGTCCAGCGGTAACTAACAGGGGCTCTCAGTGCTCTTTGACAAGGGTTCAAACCCCAGCTAGGAAAATTTAATTGTCATAATTTTTTCTATTTTTCTTCTATTTTACCGAAATGAAAGATGCCCTATTGTAAATCACCCCTAGCAGTGTCTGTGAGATTTGTGGCCTTTTTAGTGAAGCCAGGGCATGTCAGACAAGAGAAATGCATGGGGCAAGTCTGAGGGTGGAAGACAAGAGTGGCTATTTGTTTATAAATAATGAAAATCAAGTGTAGATTTGTGGCATGTAAAAGCAAAACAGAGTAAGAATGGAAGATGGTCTGTGTTGTGCACAGTCTCATGAAATGTTTAGCCACAGGAATTGAATAAGGTATTAAGTGGTGTAGTGGTAAGTACAAACCATAATCAAAGTGAAGGCAAGGGTTCAAGACCCTCCGAACAAAAATGAATGTATGTTTTTGTATTTAAAAAAAAAAAATTCTTAATGAACCCGGATAAAAGATACGTCTTTAAAATAAACCAAGTACCACTTCTGGGGGGTTCTTTTTTTTTTTTTTTTTTAATTCGTTTTTATTGCAGAGTTAGAGACATGTCCTCAAAGTTAGACCAACCATTACACTTATGACATCATGAAGTTGAAGGGAAAGCAAAACACTACACAGCCATTTAGCCCACATCCCGGAGGCTGGGCGGCGCGCCAACAGTACCGTGCTCCAAAAGATGTCTCAGTGTAAGCCCTGTTCGGGCATCCGGTCGGTTATATCATGTCGTATCCGCTTTTACCCCCGAAGGCCCACCCCCCCCTTGCACCAGCGGTCCCCAGTGTACTCCCTGGGCGCCAACAGCAGCACTCAATCAAATCCTAAACGACCCAGTCGATCCTTCTGAGCTACAGCTCGGTGCCTAACTACCCTACCAAGAACAACCTCCCTTCCCCCCCCCCCCACAACTGCTGCTGATTTGGGTACTGACAAGCCGTGCAAACACCATAGTACATCCCCTATAGGATCCATTCGCCATCGCGTAATCCACATGGAACCCGACTTTCCCAGCTCTCCCTCTTCATCCTCCACCATATAATCACGCAATGCCTGGACCACCATCTCCCACGCCCTAGCTGACTCCAAGCACTCCTCTTACCAGACCCAGTGGCCTGCCGCATCCTGATAACACTCTCACAGTTTGACCACTTCAACAACTCATTCATCCATCTCCTCACAGACGGGCCATCCTTAGCCTTCCAGTGCCAGGTTATCTCTCTTTGAGCCAGCATAATACCCAGGTCCATAAATTTACTTGTAATTTTTGTCCTCCTGGTATGGGGAAACCAGAGGAGCAAACACGCTGTCACATCAAAGTTCACCTCCCTATCCGTGACTGCATTCAGGAGTTCCCCCACCGCCTGCCAGTACGCCCCTAGTTTCGGGCAGTTCCATAGCATGTGAACCAGATCTACTTTGGGCTCCAAGCATCTCGGGCACACCGCATCGAGCGCCTTGAAATACAGTCTCACCCTCTCCGGTGTCATGTATGCCCTATGGATAATGAAAAAATGCACTAGTTGAAATCGCGCATTCCTCGTTCCCTTCTAAGTCCTTTGCAACACTTGGCTCCAAACCGTGTCCGGTATGGGCTTGCCTACGCTGGCCTCCCATCGCGATTTCAGCGCTAGCAGTGGTTCCAGTCCCTCACTCCGCAGTCGATTATGGAGACAAGTCACCGCTTTAACAGTGCCCGCTGCCATCACCACATATTGGCATGTCACTGCTACCTCTGGCTCCTCCAACCCTTTCCTCCAGTATCGCTGTATCGCTGCCACCACCGCAGCATGCAGCAGGAAAGTCCCGTCCGGTAGACCAAATTGTTCCTGAAGCGTCCGATAGGGGGCCAGTGTTCCCTCCACATACAGATCCCCTACTACCTGCAGGCCCAGCTCCTCCCATGCTAACAATTGGGACCAATCGCCTCCATGAGGTAGCGCCGTCAGCATCCCTAGCGGTATCTCCGGCGCATATGGGCGGTCTCCCTTTGTTCTCCTTAAACTCCTACGCCAGCATAGTTTAAGCGCTCTTTCTTCTATAGTAAGCTCTCTCACGTCTAGTTTCTGCTGCATTATTATGTAGGACAAGACACACCTCTGGATGCCTAGCCCCCGGTCATGCTCGGGGCCCCTGAATTCTCTGGCTACATTTTGCGTCAATATCTGAAGTTGGGCCGCCAGATAGTATAATTCAAAGTCCGGAACTACCATACCCCCCTCAGACTTAGGTCTAGTCAGGGTATCCAATGCCACCCTGCGCCGCCCATGTCCCCAAAGGAAGCTAATCACCAGTGTCCTCAGATCTTTAAAAACCCGCTGCGGGATCCATACCGGTAGTGTCCTGAAATAGTAGAGCTGCCGTGGGAGGGCTACCATCTTCAGCAACGCCACACGTCCTAGTACCGACAACGGAAGGGAGGCCCAAAAATCCATGCAGCCCTTCAGCCCACGAATACACCGCTCCACGTTCCCCTCCAAGAGGTCCTCGGCCGTATGATAAATGCGTACCCCCAGGTAGGTGAAACAGGAGGACTCCCACACCACCTCTCTCGTCAGCGGTGGACTGGGCATACCTTTCCGCAAAGGAAATACACAGGTCTTGGTCCAGTTCACCCTGAGGCCCGATAGTTGCCCAAACCTACTCAGCATATCCACTGCTCCTTCCAGTGACTGCACCAGGTCCGCCAGATATAATAACAAATCATCGGCATACAACGATATGTAGTGTGACTCCAGTCCCTGCGCTATCCCGTTGTATACAGTGCCCGACCTCGCCTGCGCTGCCAATGGCTCCACCGCTAAAGCAAACAACAGAGGGGATAATGAGCATCCCTGCCTCGTCCCCCTACACACTGGGTAGGCCGACGAGACAATAGGCCCCAACCGCACCCGCGCCGTCGCCGACGAATAAAGCACCCTCGTCCATCGCCTAAAACCGTCACCTACCCCAAACTTCAGCAGTACCCCATCCAGATATTCCCACTCGAGGCTATCAAAAGCCTTTTCGATGTCGTCCGCCAATACCACAGGGTCAAGCTCCGACGCCCCAACACCATCCATGATGCGGATCAAACGACGTATGTTCATCGAGGTGTTCCTAGTCGGTATAAATCCCGCCTGGTCCCTATGCACCAACGTGGTCATGTGCGGCAGCAACCTGGCGGCTAGGATGCGACTCAATATCTTGTAGTCCACCGTCAACATGGACAATGGGCGATAAGAAGTCACGTCCAACGCGTCTCTGCCCGGCTTCAGCAGCGGTACCACCAGTGCCTCCCTCATTGATTCAGGCAAGCACCCCATCCTCTTCGCTTCCGAGTACACCACCACCAATGGAGGTGCTAATAGATCCACAAATTTGGCATAAAATTCCACCGGCAGCCAATCTACCCCCGGGGTTTTATTTCGTGCCATATGTTTTATCGCCCCTCTTATCTCCATCAGTGTTATGGGACCCCCCAGGTCTTTCGCCTCTTCACTATCCAACACCGGTAACGGGATCGGATCCAGGTATTCGTCTATCTCCGAGACCTCTGCCTCTAGATGGCTTTCATAGAGGCCCGTGTAATAGGATCGAAATCGTGCCAGTACCGCTGATTGAGAATAGACCACCTCCCCGTCTTCCCTTCGTATACTCATTACCGGGCACCCCCTAGGCTCTGGATCAGCTAGTTTGGCCAAGAGCGTACCCACCTTATCTCGCTCATCATGCACCCTAGTAGCATACGCCTTATAATCATAGCACCGCAGCCGCTCCGTCTCAGTCGCCACTGCTTCTTTAGCCCGCAGCATTTGTTCCTGCAAGTCCGGCCGCTCAGGCCTACGTTGTTCCAGCTCTCTCAACACCTCCTCCGCTTTTGCAATATCGTTCAAAACTGCTTTCTTCTCAGTCGAAAATCTGCCCATACATACCCCTCTCACCACCACCTTCATTGCATCCCATTCCACTGTTCTGGTCGAGGCCGAGCCTCCATTCTCCTTAAAATAACAGTCTATGCCCTGTCGAACCGTGTCACTAAACACCAGATCTCCCAGTGTATCAGGCCGCAGCCGCTACGACGGAACCGCTGACCTCGCCTGCTGCCACTGCATTGATATCAGTAAGGGGTTATGATCTGATATGGTCCTGGCTAAATATTCAGACTGAGTTACGACCGCTGCTAGGGGACCGCTGCACAGCACAGAATCCAGTCTAACATGCAAGTCATGAAGTGCAGAAAAGTAGGAGTAATCCCTAATCTCAGGATGCTGTTCCCTCCACACATCTTTCAATCCCCACCTCTCCTGCCATTCCTTCCTGTGGGTCGCTAGCCTACGCACCGGGGAATCAACCAACGGGGGATGCGACCTATCCAGCTGCACATCAGTTATTGAATTAAAGTCTCCTGCTAGCAAGAGAGGGCCCGCCAAGAAGTAGGCCAGCGAGCTTGACAAACCCTCAAAGAAGTGGGCCTGATCAGAGTTGGGGGCATAAATATTGCACAGGACCACTTCTCTGCCACTAAGTCGCCCCTCAACAGCTACATATCTGCCCTCAGGATCAATCTGCTGACTCGCCATTTGGAACGGCGTGCCCGCTCTTATCCAGATCAGCACCCCTCTAGCGAACGCTGAATATGTTGTGCCAAAAACCTGCCCACGCCACCTCTTCTGCAATGCCCCACATTCTTTCTTGGATAAATGGGTTTCCTGTAGCATTGCTATCTGAACACCCCGCCTCACTAAGTAAGCATGCACCTTATGACGTTTCACCATTGTACGCAGCCCTCGAACATTCCATGTGATACATTTCAAATTAGGTAATGTCCCCATGATGTACCGTTCTACACCAAAGTCTTAGGCAACAGTTCTTCCCCGCACTGCAGCAGTTGTACAACCCCTTCAAAACATCCCCAACAACCCCCCAAACCCCACTCCCCAGGACAGGACCTAATAACCCAGCTTCAGCCCCGTTCCAAACCATCAACACCCCACACATTGTCCTAACCTGTGGTTGCCGCCACAGAAGGCCTTAAGGGCCTCGAGAGGTCGATGGAGTGCCGACCAGGGGTAGGCGGAGCCCCAACCCTACGCCCATGGCCCCATACTGCTCGTGCAGCCCCATACCTGGTAGTCCAAGAAATGTCCGGAGAGTCCACACCAGCTAATACCACAGGATTGTCCAGCGTTCCCCAGCCTCACTCATTGAGCATACAATCTGAGGTTTGCGGTGTGACCACCGGACCCCCCGCACTCCCCGCTTCTGAGTCGTCGCCCCCGGATTTCTCCCCCTCCGACTCCGACCCTCCAGATGTCTTCTCCTGTTGCGATCTTGTGATGTTCGCCGTCGCAGCCAGCGCTCCCCTCCTGTCCGCTGCCATTTGCTTTTCTCGCTCAGTCTGTTTAAGCTTGTTCCGGGAGCGGATACGCTGTGATTTTCTAATCCGTACCAGTTGAGGCCGCTCCCTCCCGCTCTTGTGTGCACGATCCGTCCCTGCACGATACAGTTCCAGCCACGACCACGCCTCTTCAGGGGTCTGGAAGAAGTGGGTCCTATCATCAATGATCACTCTCAGTTTCGCAGGAAAGAGCAAAGAGTATTGGATCCCTTCCTCTCGTAGTTCCTTTTTTACTGACAAAAAGGAAGCTCTGCATTTCTGAACTTCCTGAGTGTAATCTGGGAAGATCGTGACCCTGCTATTGTCCACTTGGAAGGGGCCCTGGGATCGTGCCCTCTGTATCAGTAGGTTGCGGTCCTTATAGTGCAGCAATTTGACCACCAGCGGCCGAGGTGGCCGGCCCTCCAGGGGCGGTCTGGCGGGAACCCTGTGCGCTCTTTCCAGAGAGAAGAAGGGAGACAACCCCTCCGGCGCCACTACTGTCTTGAACCAGGTCTCCATGTATGACACAGCGTCCCCTTTCTCAACTTTTTCCGGAAGGCCTACCACCCTCACGTTATTCTTCCGGTTGCGACTTTCTGCATCCTCCGCTCGTCGCTCCAGAATCGCCAGCCGGTCAAGAACATTCGTCAATTTATGTTCCGCAGTCACCACCGCCGGTTTCAGTTCCTGGAGCAGTTGTTCATTTGTCTTCACTCTTTCCGAGAGTTTGGCGTGGTCTGCCCTCAGTAGTCCCAATCCTGTAGCTACCTGCGCAATGTCCTGGCGTAGCGAGTCCTTAGTCGCAGTGATCGCCTCCAGGATGGCATCAAGGCGCTGGTTCAGCCTTTGTTCTTGCAGTGAGGCTTCCTGCTGGGGAGGGTTGCCGTCTCCCTGTGCTAGAGCGAGTGCGTCGTCGCTCCCTTGTCGTGCAGTCGGGGCTTCGCCCAGAGCAGCCATCTTTGGCGCAACACGCGGAACACTCGGGCCGCTGCTGAGGGTCACCTCAGGCCACCGCTGTCACTGCACAGGCTCCTCTGGTCCCGGAGCCCTTCACTGGCCCCCAAGCACGACGTACGCAATGCTCAACAACCTCAATCACGGCCTCAGCTCTCCCCCGCAGCACCCTTGGGTGTCCCTCCGCTCGCAGCTCCTTTGCGTTGGGCTATGGCCGGGTGTCGACTGGGGCCACCAGCGCTCTGCGCGACCAGGGTGGCAACCCCCCAGCACTCAGCCAGAAGGCGATCAGGCGTTATCCAGGGCCCATCATATCGCGCTCGCTCAGGCCACGCATCAAGCGGGTTCCAGACGGGCCCCCAGGATGATCCCCCCAGCTCCAGTCACTCACGTGGGGGCAGAAGGACCAGAAGGGCCCAGGTCCAGGTATTCTCTTGCGGCCGCCGCTCAGGCCGTCACCCCCTTGTCGCTCCGCGCCTCCGGGCGGCTGATCTCTCCTCGGCCGGCCCCCGCAGTGCAGCCCCGCCGGTCCCCAGGGCAGGAAGCCACCACCAAACAACCGCGTCGCAGCCCCGGAGCAGCCCGCTATTCTCCAGGCCCTCTCGTCGGGGTGCTCGGAAACGGGAGGGGCGCCGCACTCCCGGTATCGCGGGGTGCCAAGAGCCCCGCCGGTCCTCCCCGCACGGAGCTCCCGTCCGGTCTCCGCTCTGTGTGCTCCACGAGGCAGCCTCCGGTGAGCCAGCGCCGAGCAGGGACACAGCTCTCAGTGCCTCCGAGCTCCGGTCGCCGCCATCTTGCCTTTGTTAGCCGACCGGGGCCTCCGATCTCCGAGGTCCGGTCCGCTTGCCGCCATCAAGGTCCCGCCGGAGTTCAAACTCTCTCCTCCGGCCCAGCAGCACTCCGACCAGCAGATACGTGCCTCCGGGGGCACCAAGGGGCAGAATAACAGGATTAATGGTGGGACCTGGCGCGGAGCTGCAGGCTCACACGGCCATCCCGGTCGGCGCCTAAGCCACGCCCTCACTGCTGGGGGGTTCTAACACAGTTATTTCTGAAACAACATATTCAAAAAAATGTGACATGCTGTGGCATATGTCATTGCATATGTCACATGCCAGACTTGGGCTCCAACCCCTTCTCTCGGATCGGCCCATGGTAGCAACGTGGGTGGCGCCCAACTGACTCATAGATGGGCACTGCGCCCCCCTGCACCTACAACACACAAGCAGGCAAAAGGTTTGCCATCTGCCTGCTCAGCGCGCCCGGTAGCCAGAGAGGGCCTGTGCTCACCGGCACCTGAAAGTGCTGGCAGCCCAAGAGGTAGGACTGCACCTACCCCGCAAGGCCACACAGCCCCTGCCCCATGAGCACCCGAGGGCAGCGCTCTCTCAACAACCTTCACGGACCGCAGTTGAAAGGTGAGACCGCTGTGGCAGGTGGAGAGAAGACCCGGGTCTGCACTGCACCCTGAAAACAAAGCACCAACGAGGACCGTGTGAACGGCCCTGACCGTTATGAAGTGGCTACTGCGCCCCTATTGATTTTCACACAGCACATGTAGAACCGGCAGGAGCAGCCCTATCTGCCTGGCACCAGGTGCGCAACACCCATTAGAATCAAAGGGCTTCAGACCCCCCCCCATGTCGTGAGTGGCAGCCCGGGCTCAGACAGCTCCCAGGCACACTCATAGACGCACCGAGCACTTCACAGGTCTTTAAAAGACCATGTGCATGTTAAAGAGGCTTTGTTGATGCTTCACCCCTTCTAAGAGCCCCTGCAGCTCCACTCTGCCTCCTGCTTAAAGTTTCAGCCCCCCCCCCGAAATTTTTTCTTAGCCCCCCGAAATGTGGCTTTAGTTGCGCCTCTGCCTGGCACCAAATTAAATATGGCGAGTAGAGAGAGAAACGGCTTGCAGACTGCATGGCCTCCAATGTTACAACAGCTACACCATTTACCTGTGAATATCCTGACACAGCCCTGAGCAGGAATCAATCAATCATGGGCGTTTGTATAGCGCGCTACTCACCCAGGAGGGTCTCATGGCGCTGGGGGGAGGGGTTCATTACTGCTCGAAGAGCCAAGTCTTGAGGAGCTTCCTGAAGGAGAGATGATACTGGGTCAGCTGGAGGTGGATCGGGAGAGAGTTCCATGTCTTGGCTGCCAGGTAGGAGAAGGATCTTCCCCCGGCGGTGGCTTTGCGGATGCGTGGTACGGCGGCGAGGGCGAGGCTGGACGATCGTAGCTGGCGGGTGGGCACGTAGAAGGTCAGGCGGTTGTTGACGTACTTGGGGCCCAGGTTGTGGAGGGCCTTGTGTGCGTGGGTGAGGAGTCTGAACGTGATCCTCTTGCTGACGGGGAGCCAGTGCAGGTCTCTCAGGTGGCCGGAGATGTAGCTGTGTCGGGGGATGTCCAGGACGCGTCGTGCGGAGGCGTTCTGGATGCGCTGGAGTCTTTTCTGAAATTTGACTGTGGTTCCGGCGTGGAGGGTGTTTCCGTAGTCCGGCCGGCTGGTGACGAGTGCCTGGGTGATCGTCTTCCTGGTTTCGGTGGGGATCCAATGGAAGATCTTGCGGAGCATGCGCAGGGTGTTGAAGCATGATGATGAGACGGCGTTGACTTGTCTGGTCATCGAGAGGGAGGAGTCCAGGATGAAGCCCAGGTTGTGTGCGTGGTCCGTTGGTTTGGGAGTGGTGCCCAGGGCAGGGGGCCACCAGGAGTTGTCCCAGGCAGAGGGCGATAATCCCAGGATGAGGATTTCCGTCTTGTCTGAGTTCTGTTTCAGGCGGCTGTTCTTCATCCATTCGGATGAGCATCCAGTGTGGATTAGAGCCGCCTCAGCCTTGCAAGCAGCGCTGCACCTGCATCTCCACTCCAGAGCGATGCCGGGCTTCAGCCAAGACCGCTGCAAAGGGGCAAATAACTGCACTGCAGTGCCACCTTTGGTTACTGCGCCCGGGAAAAGGGAGCACTTCACAATGAAAGGCCAACAGCCTCAGGAAAGCTATCGTAGCCAGCACAGCGTAGTGACCATAGCTTAACCCCTTCCTACCAACAACCTTCTGCATGACAGGCAACTCAGGCACTGCAAAGATTGAAGAAACTTTCTTTCAAAAAGTCAGCCTCAAAGGAAAACCTTACACAGCATGAGAGCCGTTGCTGCAATGGACTAGGTAACAAAAGCACAGTCTGCAATGTCCCTGTTGGAACTGCCCTACCGTAAGACAAGGGGCAGAGACTGATGAGCCCAGTCAGAACAGCGCAACCAAATGCCCACAGCAGCGCAGCCTGAGCACACAACGCCCACGAAGAGAAAAGGAAGTGCGCCAACAGAAGAGAGCATCCAACCCCACCCCAACCAACAGGCGAAAACATGGACGTCTAAAGCTCTGCAGCGCCCTCGCTCAATAGAAACTGAGGCTGCAAAGCACAGCCAATACCAGAACTGACTGCACCCAGCTGCCCTGCAAGAGAAGGGCACATGAGAGGTCTTCAGTGTCTCTGTCCCTATGCAGCAAGCCCAATGTGCCAGATGGATGCTAGCAAAGAGATTCCAAGGGCCCAGGGCTACCCCAGCACAGAAACGTGCCAAGAAGCAAAAGACGGCAAAGCCCAGTAAGACTCCGAGCCCAAATGACACACACAAAGATGGACAGGCTGCTCCTCCACCTGCAGGCTCCTGCCTGCACCTCATCCCTGGTGGCCCAGTGGTGGGCCTGTAAGTATTTTGTGTGTCTTCACTGTCGTTTATCTTTTTTTGTTCATTTTTATCTGTTACTGTTACTGTCTGTACTTGTCCTTCTTTGTAGTCTCTGCCCTTTAGTTTGCCCCTGTCTCCGTTATCTGCTGCCTGTGTTTGCCACTGTTTTTGTCTGCCTTCTGTGCCCCTCCGTAGTTGCCACTGTGTTTTTGTTTGCCTTCTGTGCCCATTTCTTGTTTTTCACCACCGTTGTTCTGTACCGCTCCCCCCTCCCGCCGCCCCGCGTTTCCCACTGCTGTATCCCCTACAGCCCTGCCCCCCCCGGGACCCGATTCATCCCTGCTCCCCCCCTCCCAGCTGTTCCTCCCTCCCTTGTCCCCTCATAATGCAGGCCGCTGCGCGGCCGCGCCGCTGACATGCCGAAGGCACGCCTAAGCCAAGCCCGTCTGCACCGGTCTGCGCCTAGACCGCGCCTAGTGGCAGAAAACTCTGGCCCCCGCCGGAGCCAAGAAACCCAACTGAGATACGACACCGCCACCCGCCACGCCCTCAACACTGGCTGATCATCCACCTGCTACCGAGCCACCCCGAAGCGCACCCATGGACCATTCTCCTGCCGAGAATGCAACTTCACCTGCTTCCGGACCTTCACCCCACCCTCAGCACCAGGCAACAACAACCACCTCAAGTCCATCCTGCTCAACACCCGCTCTGTCCACAAGCATGCCGTCGAACTCTGGGACCTCCTCGACACTACAGCTCTGGACATCGACTTTCTCACGGAGACCTGGATGATCGACTCCTCAGCCCCCGACATCGCCATAGCCATCCCGGACAGCTACAAGATCACCCGGAAAGACCGCACCAACAAAACCGGAGGAGAAATCGCCATCATCCACAGGAACACCATCAGCGTCTCAACCAACACCGAGGAAAACCTCACCACCGCTGAACACCTACAGTTCCAGATCCACACCAACCCAAAGACTACCCTCAGAGGAACCCTCATCTAAAGACCACCAGAAGAGCTTCTCCAGCCCAGGCAAGCGCTGTCCAAGCTCAAGCGACAACACCAAAGACAACCCCCACTAGCAAGAACTGGATTTTCCAAGGAAAAACCTGGTCGGAAGGATAAGAGCGTGGCATGATGCCATTCCGCAAAGGAGGAAAGAACAGTGGCATGACGCCACAGGGCAGACAACCAACACTGACGCGCAATATGAAAAAGAGATAAGCGACAGGACCAAACACTCACATCAGCACTGAGGAAGGTGTTTATGAACACAAGCCAGCCACCGGGGTGCGGAAACGTCCCTAGAGACAGCTCTGCGGGAGTACCTACTGTAAGCTGCTAGAAGCGCAGTCTACGTCCCAGCTCCACGCTTCGCAGTTCGACCGTCCTCTCACCCGTCACCGGCTGCTTGGTATCGCTAGCATCACACCTCGTAGTGCATCTGCCTGCAGACAACGGAGCAGTGCCAGGAAGTCCCTCAAGTCCTTCTCACTCCCTAAAGTCACCCCGACAGAATATCTCTGCCTGTCTGTCCACTGAAGAAAACTACCATCTTTCTACCACCGTCCAGGTGCGTCACCACCAAGGAGCATCTCACATTCCCGAGAAAATCCCCACACACAAAACAATCGGAGCTCAGAGAGATGAATCACCCAGGAACAGTCTGTACACCCGAGTTCGCCCAGTGCCTGCCGAAGTCGACCACACCCGGCCATTGGGAGATCCGCCCTTGGGGACTACACAAGACTTGACCGTGGCCCTGTCGGGAGTTCCGCAGCAACCCTAAGCTTGGCCTATGCAACATCCCACACAGCCCATGCAGTCACGTGGCAGTCCAGGGGACAAGGGCCTTGACGGAGCCCCCGTGTGAAAGGGGTCCGAATGGGAGAGATGTGTCGGCCGCCGCTCCACGTCAGGATCGGGACGCACAAAGGCTACAGCTGAAGACTCGTCACCCACAAGATCGGCAGAGGAAGACGCAGCACCAGAGTCCAGACAGTGAGGACGTCCAGATGAAGACACCACCCTCAGAGGCTACATGAGCGACTTGGCTGTGAGTCCGTTGGCAGTTCCTCAGCGACGCCTTTGTGCGGCTCCCACGAAGCCCTGCACGGCCCACACAGTCCCATCTGAGCCAGCAGGAAAATCCCCCGACAAGAGGCTCCAGTGGCAGTGGAGTTCAGGCGAGTGAGGCAAGTCGAACGTTGCCCAGCAGTCAGGAGTAAGGGGAGTCACCAAGCACGCCACCTCTGAAGGAAGGCCTCACTCACAGTTATCGTCTCTGACACCAAAGTGGACTTCACTTCAGCTCCAGATGCATCAACACTAAATTTGTATATATGAACTTCAACACTGTGAGACCAAGACGGTCTACAGAACGTCGCCAAGGCGAAGGAGGTATCCTGACGATGCTCTTCAGAACTCCAACACTGCCCAGCCTGAAGAGATTCATTTGGTGGTGATTTTTGCTTAGTTGTTTTTCTTACAGGTTGGACGTTTGTTTGTTTCGCTTCATTAAAATTTGGGAGGGATGTAGTATCCGGCTGGATACATTCTAGTGGTCTGCCTGTGATGTCACACACTTTACACCCACCCACCACAGGCGTCACCAGTCAGGTGACCCTGGTAATAAAAGGGGCCAGAGGGGCACGTGCTCCAGGCCAGTTTCAGTACCCAACTACGCTGCGTTTGTGGTCATTCATCCAACATGCGGGCCCGAGGCCAGAAACACCACAGTATCCAAGCCAGGGAACTCTCTTCTCCGCTCCACCTCCACTCTTCAGACTCACACCCTATTTCGTAAGGCCTTAAAAACCTGACTTTTTATTCTGTCATGATTGCTTTCGGGGCTTGAGAGCATGGAATTTCTATTTCCATCTTTGTTTCCTTGTTTAGGACTAACTGCTGTCAGAGCCTTGACGTCTTTGGGAATTTGTTAGCGCTCTATAAATCCTTTTCATTTCATACATCGTTAGAGCGACGTCAAAGACGAACAGGAACATGGAAAAGTGAAGGGGGATGTGCATGCACCGCTACGTCAGTTTGGTTGCTGGGAAGCGTACACTGCGCTCCTGTCAGTTCGCTGACCCTGACCACGCAGGGATTTACTTCGCACTCAGACAGCGGACCTAACAGAGCAGAGAGGTCACTGCAAGCCCTAACAGCAGCAATCACCTTTCACCTCTGTTCACATGCACCACAATCAAGTACTTCCCAATAAGCACATGGTTATTGAGAGTGCCAGCCCCAGTGCCCTATCCGTGCTCTGCCATAAGCGCATGCAGACACGGATGCATAGTGCAACAATCACCTGGGGGCTCCCATGAAGCTCAGCATGTAGAGGGGGCCCAGGGGCTGAAGCATGGCTGAAGCTGGGCTGTCTGCTGATCATGCAGGAGAGCGCTGCAAGGTGCTGCCGCAAGACGGTCATGCTGCTAAATCTTTTTCTTTTGAATTACTTAAAAACTAATCAAAGGATTTGCGTCAAATTACAAAAAGAGATCTTTCTGGACCAAGCTCTAGCTTGCTGCCAAATTTGGTGTAATTCTGTTCAGCGTTCCGGGCTGTAGTCATGTCTAATACCCCTATGGGAAATTGCATGGGGAAAAGGCATTTTGGGACCACCCTTTTTCTTGGCCTGTACTGACGAATGACCACATAGCTTTCCAGACAGTAGCTGAATTGAATGATAAACTAGCTTTAAAAATATTGTAGACTCGTCAAATGGAGCCAATGTTATTAGCAAAATAAAAAAAACTGCTACGGAAACTAGGTCCTAACAATAAGTACCTACTGGTGACAGCTAGTGTTTTATATATACATACATTGGGCACATTGTCTCGCACACGGGAGGGTCCGGCGACACATAGAAGGGATCTAACTTGCAGTGACTAAGGTTTGTTAGGTATTTACCCCTATGCCACGCAGTATACGGAATACACAGGGCGAATGACATGTTGAAGAAGTGCAAAGCATCGGCTCTTAGAATCTTTAAATCGAAGTCAGCTGTGAGAGGAGATGGAGCTGCCGATGTAAGTGATGCCGATGACCCAATCCGCACTTTGAAACAATGAGGAATTACACTGGAAAAAATTAGGGAATGGGAAATCAGTCGATGGTGGGAAGCCACATCGCTTCAAAATTACCTGGTTGTAAACAAAATAACGAGAGGTCTGAGAAACTTTATAATCTTCACATTGGCAAATCCTAGACCTGAGCTACTGAAGGATTGGACAGAAAATACTAATGCATGCTCGAATACCATGCTCAGAATCCTGATCAAGAGTGCATGGATAGAGCATACGGAATTAACAACTAAAATCAAGGGCATAATGGATGAATTTGAGAAAAAAATAGATCAGGAAGATGTTAAGAAAATACTTAAGCCAATTGAAGAACGCCTCAAGACCCATGAAAAGGATTTAATAGAGCGCAAACTACGAAAGTTCCTTCAGGATGAACTGGATTATGCAGCAGGAAGGATTCTGACATTTGCCAAAAATGTGATAAAGCCCGCCAACATATTGCTAAAAAGATAGAACACTGGGAGCAATGGAGCAGAGCGTATCAGAATAAGGCACGGATCAGAGCTCTGAACTCGGATCGTACTGAGAAACAAGATGGCACCAAAGATTTCTTTTTCCGAGGAACTTCGAATGCTACAAAAAGAAAATGAACACTCATTTCAGGCAAAACAAAGAGGCAGAGGAAGGGGCACAAAAGTGAAAGCCAGAGAAGAAGGCAACAAAGAAAAACAAACAAACAGCGGAATGGGAATACGGGGCCAGCATGGAAAGAACAAGTAATGGCAGTACAATCGTAGAAAGTAACGGTAATAAACCTCTCTAAAACATAATTCTCACATGAGGACATTGAGACTCTTAAACTTGGACTATCCTTTTGTCCTACATCACAAGTAAATTATGCACAATTAAGGATTGATTTATTTAAGTTTGTTAGGAAGTTGAAATTGTACAAAATGCATGCATTACATCCAAACAGGGAAACAATTGATGTGACAACCACAACCACTTCTCCCCAGACTGCCCTTACAATAAGAGGCCTTATGATATTACTAGGGCTACACAGTTTAGAAGGAATGGAAGAGACCACAATCATATCTAGTAATTCCAATGACTCTCTAGATCCCACTAATATTGACCATATCAACAACATCCTTGGTATCGACACAGGGGGAACTGAGGCGATGAATTTTAGAATGCCATCAAGATCCATACCCCAACTACCCCAAGACAATATTGACGTATTCTCAGACACAGTTGCAGAGGACATTTTGAAACTAAGTAGAGAATACTTGAAACAGAGTAACTTGAACAAAAGACAATGGAACACATTAACTGAGTTACAGAAAGATCAGACAATAGTCATTAAACCCTCCGACAAGGGGGGTCAACATAGTGATAATGTGTATAGAGAAATATGTAAAAGAGGAACACAGACAGATGAGGAATAGCACCTATTACGTTAGAACTGACAGGGAATATTTACAAAGTGTAATTACACACTATAAAGAAAGACTACTGGAGTGACATGTATACCAACTACTCAGTTGGGATAAACTACAGTTCCTATACAATGAAACACCTACCATCCCCAAACTCTACCTGTTACCAAAGGTGCATAAGGATGCACTAAACCCACCAGGTCGTCTCATTGTTGCCTCAAAAAATAGTATTTTTGAAAATACCTCAATCTATGTAGATCATTTTCTGGCACCATATGCACAGAATTTGGATTACTACATTAGAGATACGCAAGACTTCATCCAAAATTCCAATAATCTGTGGTGGGACAAGGAAAGTTGGCAAGAGTGCTTAGACGTGGAAAGTCTGTACACTAGTATTAGGCATAAAGATGGAATGAATGTATTCAGATTCTCCTGCCTCTGTTGGAAATATGTTGACCTAAGGAAGGGCCATCTGTACGTGGCCTTTGTGGATCTAAGGGCCGCTTTTGACCTAATACCGCAAGAGTTATTATGGGAGTCTTTGTATTCTATCAGTCTGCCTGATTGTCTCTTACAACAGATCATAAGGCTCCATACAAATAACTACGCAAGGGTGAGATGGGGACCAAATGGTGAATTAACTAAGGCTATACCAATCAATAGGGGAGTACGCCAAGGATGCGTGCTGGCTCCCACCTTGTTTTCACTTTTTGTTAATGCTATCCCATTTTACCTGGAGGGTTGTAATAATGAAGCCCAGAGATTAAATGGTCAAATGGTCCCTGCCCTTCTTTTCGCAGATGACACAATACTGATATCGCAAACCCTAGAGGATTTCAATCTCTTTTAAATGTATTTCAAGAGTATTGTACTACTAAGGGTCTGGAGATAAAAACAAGTAAGACCAAATTCATTCATTCATTAATCTTTATTTCGGTTAAAGTAACCATAAAAGAATGCAATTCGTTAAAAACATCAATATATACATCAAGTACTAGTACATCAAGTGCTAGTAATCCTGAACAAGGATAATTGGAATACACAGTCCGTTAGAATATGTGAAAACAGAAGGTTAGCCAGGGGAACCAGTTTTACAATCGGTTGAAAATTCAAACATCAAAAAACGAAAAAAGAAATTCCTATTTACAGAAAAAAGAAGAGTTAATACATTATATATATTAAAACATTAAAAATAGTTAGGGAAGCATCGGGGAACATGTTACAAAGGAGGGTTTAGGCTAGATTAGGTGGGGCTACTATAGTACAAATGCATTATGTTTCATTATACTCACAGTTGTCACAAAGCTAAAATGTTATTACATTTTAAGACCTTTTTTCTTCCTCACTATCGCTACTGCAAGAAGGAACCTACTCAAACTAAATACTATAGTCTGAGAAGTGTCACCTTTGAATACTCTTTCCCCAAAAACCTAAGAGAAGACAAATGGGTTTGATCCACTTTTTCCTTGCTTGCAAGTACGCCGGGCATATAAATATGACATGAGCCTCATCTTCTCTAATGCTCATATCACAAAGTTCACAGTGGTCAGAGTTATTTTTATTCGTTGACTCTGATCTACACACCCATTTGGAAGTTCTGGATTTTAATTGTAGAATGCATAGCGGTACTTTAAATACAGTGATTTTGCCATTGAGGGCAAAATTTAATCCATAAAACATTCAAATTTACATTCGCTTTTGACATTAAAGAATTTAAGAGTCAATTTCCCAATTTTAGAATTATGGAGTGGGTGACTATAGATATGTTCCCAATATCGTGCCTTTAATAACTTTTTTGAACTAGAGTTCAAGGAATCGGGATCTGTCCAAAAGCTGTTCAAACCTAGTTTTAGGAACCATTTTTCAATGTGCAATAGCCAATTTATTCTCACAGTATTTTTTATTTGTAAGACCAAATACATGCCCATTAATCCTCACAAAACTTTTAGGGGTAATTTTTTGTTAAACAACGAAAAATAAAGGCAGTACATCATTTTCACGTACTTGGGTGTCTCACTAGATTCAAAGTTGACATGGTATACCCAATTAGAAAAAAGTAAGATGTTATTAAAGCAGAATATACTGCCTATTGTAAAAAAACATGGAGAGAGCATTAGTAAGGCAGTGTCCCCGGCGCTTGAGGTTTTCAGATTCAAGGCCCAATCTGCAGCCTCGTATGGGGCGGAAATAAGGGGGCCCCTGTGCAAGAGTTCTTTTGCTATAAGTGAAAATAAATTCTTTAGAGCGATTTTGAGATTGCCAATTGGTACTCCTTTGTTACCAGTAATATTAGATCGAAACATGAAGCGCACGTACCAATATGCTATTCTACGACCATTATCCTTGTGGGTAAGACTCTGGTCTACACCAGAGTTAGAAGATTATAAAAATGGTCTTTTAGAAATCATGAGAATAGATTGTAACACCACAAATGTTTGGCTGAAACATGTGCGCAACTGGTTAAAAAGAATTGGTTTGCCACAATTCTGGGAAGAACAGTCAACATTGACTAAAGATTCAATAAAATTACTTAAAAGTTCATTTTGGGCATACATTTATAGTAGTATTTCTAATGACCAATTATGAGGATCTTTGACAAACAACTTCCTTGTTTTTAAAGATACTGCCTACTTTGAACATTTCTTAGATGAGGTTCAGCCACCCTTGGCAAAAACCTTGTTTATGAACACTGAGAATAAATCAGACTGTTGCAAGGTGGACAAGCTCGTGTAAGGAAAAGACATGTGATTTATGTACTTTATGCACATGTAATTCAAAGGAAGACGTAGCTCATATCCTGTTTTTTTGCCCATTTTATGAAACTGCTAGAAAAAATGGATCTTACCTGTTTGTCGGAATTTAGGAGTACGTAACTATCAAGAAGCTGAAAGGATTCTTAAGACTGACAACAGGCAGATGATAGTTTTTGGTGTCAGTAGATTTTTAATGGCAATTCATTTTATACGCAAAAAGAGGGGGCTGAAACTATAATGGAATCTGAGACATGGTCTAATAACCTATTTGTAACATTGATGGAAGATTGTTGTAATTAATTAATTCTATATTAATCATGTTTATGTATTAAGGATGAAGTTTTGTAATAAGGAAAATCTAAATATTTTTAAATGTTTGATTTTATGTGGTTATGGCTTTTTAGTTTTTAGCTTATTTAAATTGGATTTTAACGTAAACATTTCCAAAGTTCTCTGAAATTTCTGTAAAAGCACCTATTACGTAAATGGTAATTGTGTGCAATGTTTGTTTTTATGTATCTTTTATGGTCCAATTGGACTGAAATAAAGATTGAATTGAATTGAATATAAATACTTTCTCAGAATGAGAGATGCTAAGGTACTACAACACACACAGATAATCATGGAAATGATCGAAACTTGTCTAAAGGAGAACATTTTCCTCTTTGAAAATACATTGTATAAGCAAATACAAGGAACAGTCAAGGAGACATGCTTCGCCTCCAGCTATTCCAATCTTTTGCTAGGCTGGTGGGAGGAGCATGTCCTATGGAATCAAGATCAGAATAGATTCATTGATCAAATCAGTGTGTGGCTCAGGTATATTGATGACGTCTTCCTCGTTTGGGAGCGGAGCGAGGAAGACCTTAAAACCTTTATATCAATAACAACATCTCTGAGATTCACCATGAATAACAGCCAGGAAACAGTGGATTTCCTTGATATCAAAGTTTCACTCAAATATGGCACACTCCAGACTGATCTCTACAGGAAGAACACTGCTGGCAACTCGATCCTGCTTGCGGATCTATCATCCACCAAACTACTGCTGGAGTATCCCCTATAGCAAGTTTCTCAGAGCCAAAAGAAACAGTAGCACCAACGAAGGCTATATTAGAACCAAACAGGACATGCTAGATCGCTTTAGTGCCAGAAAGTATCCTATGAAAAGCCTAATAAAAGCTAGCATAAGGGCTGATGAAAAATCGAGAGATGAACTTTTACAAGGAAAACTACATATATCAAGGGAACCTGACAAAGAAACAATATGATTTATCACCAAGTTTACAAGTCAGACAAACACCTTAGGCAAGATCTTAAAGAGTAGATGGGCAATACTAACACATGATACCACCTTGAAAACGAAGATAGGCAAATACACCCAACATCACTTTTAAGAGTCGAGCTTTCAGAAAATGCGGTAACTGCAAGGCACGCAAATTCAGCCCTAACGTCTATGAGATTACCCTAGACAGGATTAGGAAGAAAAACTGTATCACTAAACCAATCACATGCGAAACAGACTATGTAGTATATGTAATCATCTGCCCATGTGACAGATGGTATATAGGGTTGACCACCTTTCCCATACAAAAGCGTATACTCGAACATTGGCGTACCATCACAAATGCAGACATGAGCTACAGCACAGCATGACACTTCAGGAAACACCATGATGGAGACTGGACCGAAGCCATATTGTTTGGCATTAAAACAGTTGTGAACCACCCTAGGGGTGGCAAGAGAACTACTGCATTATGCAGAATGGAATCTAGATACATACAAGAAGCAGGAAGTCTCACTCCACATGGTATGAACCAGGACGAAGAGCTTTACACACACTTGTAAATTAGAAGCTCCTATATGTAACTCCTTTTTCTTTTCTTTTGATGATATTTCTAATTGTCGCAAATGTATATATTTCTTTCTGTGGACATATCACATTCATCATCGATATTATTTTATCCTCTTATAATGGTTTTCCAAGATGCAACACAAAGAAGACGGTACTTAGGTTGTACTTACATTACGCTGGTATAATAAATTGTTCTTTTTCTCCCTTATAGATATTTGGAAGCTTTCATGCACATCTGCTGGTAGCGTTAAGGAGACTATAGAAGGCGACCCCCATGTGGCAAAACATTTTTGAATTGACTGAGGTGGACGTACGATTTAGTTTCATTTGGGTACTATAAATTTAAGCACAGCAGCATTTGTTTGTCAGTTTTGAATTAGGGCACTAGAAGCTAACAAGAAATTTGTTATCAAAATAAAAATATAATTCAGAAATGAGCCAAACTTAGCTGAACAACAGTCATAGAAACTGTACTATACCTAAATATATGGTGACTAAAGTCAATATTATTGGTAAAACTTAGTTTACTAAATAACAACTTTTGTCCGTCATTGATAAAGTTTTTGTTGACAAAGAGTTGAGGAGGAATCACAGAATGTGAAGTATTTTATTTATGTTTACTCGAACGCGTTTTTGCACGTTGTATAAATGCAATGAACATAGAGAAAAACGGGTTATGTGAAAAAGTTTGTCAGATCGAAACGCGTCAGTTTTGTTTGCTAAATAAATACCAGTGAAAAAATACTACTGCTTTGGTGTGGCTGTTTTCTCAGGAGTGACAGGCAAGGTGGAATACATGTGGAATATATATATATATATATATATATATATATACACTGAAAAAACTACAGGTTACAGGGACGTTCGAATTAGGCTCAGATTTCACTGGTACAAATCATAGAAATTCAGCTGTTATAGTTACCTAAGCTAACTATAACTTTTGCCTCCCTAATGCACTGCTTATGACCTCACATATTGCATCACTCATGACATGGTCAGTGACATCGCTAATGACAACATCCACAGAATCACTCACACACCCACTCCTACCCCATAGAAGCTCTCATACACCCAATCCCAACCCCACATAACCCCTCACATACCCATTCACAGACCCATACCAGTACTCACACAACCAATGACTCATCCAAAGAGCCACTCATAAATCACTCACTCACACAGCCACTTACAAACCCACTAAGTCACCCATACAGCCACTCACGCACCCACTCACTTACAAATACAACCACTCACATATACATACAGACACTTACACACCCACTCATACACCCTTACAGCCACTCACCCACCTACTCAATCACCCATACAGTACTCATATACCCACACACTCCCCTATAAAGCCACTCACACTTCCACTTACTCACCAATACAACTACTCACACACTCACTTATTTACCCCTACAGCCACTCTAACACCTACTCACCCATACAGCTACTCACACAGCCTCTCACTGACCCATACACTTCCTGAGACAGACAGCCGCTGACCCATACATCTACTCACACACCCACATAACCACTTAAATGCCCATTCACACATCCATACCACCACTCACACACACTTACAGCCACTTAGACAGACATTCCCTCTCCAATACCGTCACTCACAACCAATCACGTACCTATACACACCCTCAAACAGCTATCCACTCACTCACACAGCCAGTCTCTCACCAATACAGCCACTCACCCACCCAGTTTCCAACTCACCCATGCAGCCACTCACATACCCACTCACTCTCAATACAGCCACTCACACAGCCACTCACTCACCCATACAGCTACTCACATACCTACTAACTCATCCATGCCACCACTCACACACCCCCACCGCCAATCAGACATCCACTCACACACTGATACAGTCACGCAGACACCCAGATGAGATGTTAGAAACAGTATGACTAATTACTAGTGCATAAAGAATAGTAATGTAACTTATGCTGTAGCTTACTATATATTTAAGTCTCAGAAACATTTATGAAACACTTACACTCATTGGATGATGCCATGAGTGATGCCACTGACTGTTCTGGTCCTCCGTAGTGGAAACGGGTAGAAGCACCACTACAGGACCTGAGAGACAGAAAATGCTGTATGATTGTGAACTGAATATTGCAACGGGAGAATCACAGCTCACATATGGCATTGGGGCAGCCACTGCGTCTTTTCCAGGGTTTGGGACTGCCTACATAAACCACTGCCCTGGAGAGAGCTGGTGCTTGTCAATCGTTAGAGAGCAGCTGGAGTCAGACTCTTTGTTTAGAGATCCTTGAATGATTGGATTCAGCCTTCTTCAGCTCTGCTGTGATGGAGCTCTTGTCAGTTCATTTCTTTTTGTAAGCAGCAGCCCTCCGCTGATATGGAGTGCCTTCCCACTTCCAGGTCGTTCAGTGGCATGATCACCGCTGAACCCAGAAGCTCTCCTAAAGACTCGAAAGGATTCGATTCTGCTGCTCTGTGGTGAAGGAGCTTTCCTGTGCATTCAGTTCTTGAACGTTTTTTTTTGTAAAGGACACCCCTTCGGTTTCACCTCCTGCGGTCCCTAGTAAACACACTCGCTCTCCGCTGTGATAGAGAGTGGTGTAGAGAGCAAAAATCCACGTACTCTTTACTGTGACCTTTTTTTTGTTTCTTTTTACATTTATGTATTCAGGCCTGTTCTTCTACTGTTGGGCCAGTGCATGCTCTCAGGACGAGAGTGGCAACTGCACCCAGATTCCATTGTGCATAATCTTCATTGTCTGGATTTCTTCCTGGGTTCAATGTGTTCCTCTTATCTACTCTATCAGATGCCATCATTGGGTGTCTGTGATTTATACCCAACCCATCTGGACGACCACAGATGAGTACAGCCCTTATGGGTGTTTATTCTGTGGTGACACTAATCTGTGGTACAGTTCTTTCCAGTATGAATGCATGTCAGATTGTCATAGAGGGGGGGGGAGGTTTACTTACAGCTTCCGTCTACAGTGTAGTGCATAGTGAGGTGTTTGAAGTCATAATGGCTGTACTTTCTCTTACATACAGGGGTTTACTAGTGTTTTAGGGCTTACTGAGAAAGAAAGATTTCTCGCAATAAGGAAGAGACCGAAGAGACCCTGTGGAAGTGGACCGCTACCTTTTGTTGTTTTATCCCTTTCCCTTTTCCCCTGGGTACTTCCGTGCATGGTACGGTGCTGTATACTCCCTGGGAGGTAATGTAAGGTGGAACTGGGAATTGTACATCGCCCTGCTGGATCTGTTCCGAAGGTTAGTGGTTGGTGTGCTGTTGACTAATCTGAACCTGACACTGACCATGTCATAAGTGATGTAATATGTGAGGTCATAAGCAGTGTATTGTGGGGGCGTAAGTTATAATTAGCTCAGGTAACTCTATTCTATTATTAAAATTATTTATACAGCGCACTATCACCATCGGTTTCTTGGCGCTCTTGATAAAGATTGCGGTGATCCAGGAAGGGAATTAGTCATATGCCGCTTGAAAGAGCAGAGTTTTTAGGAGAGTACGAAAGCTATCGTACTTTGGGCAGAGACGAAGAGAGAGTGGTAGGGAGTTCCAGGTGGCGGGAGCCAGGACAGAAAAGCTCAGGCCACCGTGCCTTTTTCTTTTAAATCTGGGGACCTCAAGGAGATTCAAAGATGCTGAGCGAAGAGCTCTGGCAGGAATATGACGGGACAAGGCTGATGAGATGAACCTAGGAGCTGCGTCCTCGAGGGCCCTAAAGGTGGTACATGCCAGTTTGAAGATGCAGCGTTTTGAGACAGAGAGCCAATGCAGACTACGGAGTAGGGGGGTGACGTGCTGGTGTTTGGGCTGGCAGAAAATCAGGCGGGCAGCTTGATTCTGCACCAACTGAAGTCGATGGAGGTGGCATGCAGGAATTCCTGCGTACAAGATGTTGGCGTAGTCAAGCCTGGAGGTGATGAGCACAATGACAACCTGGGTCAGGGCTTCTTTGTTAAGAAACCTGCTGATCTTGCGAATTCGTCTGAGGTGGAAGAAGCAGGCAGAAGTTACCGCGTTGATGTGGGGTCTCATTGATAGATCTTGGGAGATGATCACCCCCAGGCTTTTGACGGAGCTCACAGGAGTAGGTGCCATCCCCAGAGATGTAGGCCAGAAGGAGGCATTCCATGGGTGATTGGGGCCACCCACCAAGACGAGCTCGGTCTTGGTGGGGTTTAACTTTAAGTGGCTGTGATACATCCACTCTGCTATGGTTAGCATGGTGGACTGGAAGTTGATGCGGGAGGAGGGGAGGGAATCGACAGGGAAAATTAGCTGCAGATCATCGGCATAATTATAAATTGTGACCGGGAAGTTGCGGAGGGTGGCTAACAGTGGTTGGAGATATAAATTAAAAAGAAGAGGGGATAGTGCCGAGCCTTGTGGGACACCACAGTGAAGGGAAGTGTAGGGTGCGGAAAAAGTGGAGAGGTGGACGGACTGTGAGCGCTGGTGGAGGAAGGATTTGAGCCAGTCAAGGGCCACTCCTTGGATGCCGGCATTGGAGACACGGTCGATCAAGATGGTGTGATCGACCGTGTCGAATGCCGCAGAGAGATCCAATAGGACAAGGGCTTGAGCGATGTTTTTGTCAGCTCCTTTCCTGAGGGTGTCCATGACTGCCACTATGACCGCCTCGGTGGAATGGAGGGGTCTAAATCCAGCTTGTTGAGGATCTAAAAACGATGATTGCTCTATAAAAGAGCTCAAACAGCGGGTCACGTAAGTTTCCAGAATCTTGCCTAAGTAGGGGAGGAGGGAAATGGGTCTGTAATTGCTGAGTAATGTAGGGTCTGCATTGGATTTCTTCAGAATTGGTAAAACAGCAGCTTGCTTGAAGGAGGATGGGACCACTCCGGTAGCAAGAGAGTTGTTGAGTAATGCTAGCGGGGGGCCCGGGCAAGCAAGAAGGGCTTCTTTAAGAACCTGCGGGGGGCAGCAGTCGTTAGGGGATCCCGAACTGACTTTAAGAAGAAGTGATGAAAACTCTTGTAAAGAGATCGGTGGGAATTTAGTCAAAGTGCTAGTATTTGGGGGAGGCAGAGGAGGAGGCGTAGGAGATGCAGGGGTAGGGATATTATGTTTTATGGTTGTTATTTTTTCTATAAAATAAGAATTGAGTGAGTCGCATAGAGTTTGTGTCGGCTGAGGTTGGGGGGTGACTCGGTCTGGAAGGGAGAGTTCATTTACAATTGAAAAGATGTCTTTCGTTTTATTGTTCGAATTCAGAATTTTTTGTGAAAAGTAGGCCGTCTTGGCTTCCAGAATAGATTTTTTATAGGTTTTTAAGGACTCAGTGTATAAGAGTTTAAGTTGAGGGTCGTAGTGGCGACGCCAACGGCGTTCTGTTTGCCGTAGGGCGAGTTTGTCTGCTTTAAGTTGGTCCGTGTACCAACGTTGAGCATCATGGGGGCGCATTGTTTTGATAGTTTTCAGGGGGGCAGCTTTATCGCTAGCCAGGCGTAACCATTCATCGAGTTTCTCAGCCTGATGCTCTACTGAGGATAGCGGCGATGGTGCCGAAGATGCCAGTGAGGCGTGGAAGTCAGGAAGATTAGCCCTTTTCCAATTGCGAGCCATCTTGTTCTTAGTGCGAATGGAAGGACACGAGGTGTGAAGATGAAGGTGAAAGGAGATGAAATGGTGGTCGGACCAGGAACATGGAAAGACTGAGGGGGGTGAGATGTCGAGGTTGGATGTCCAGACTTGGTCTAGAGTATGACCTTTCAGATGGGTGGGGGAGTGGATATGTTGGGAAAGGTTCATGCCTTTGAGAAGTTCAGTGAATTCCACTGACAAATGGCTTTCATGGACATCCGCTGGCCAGTAGTTGAAATCACCGATTACGATGATATTAGCGTGGTTGATAGTCAGTTGAGCGATAGCGTCGCTGAAGAGTTTGGGGAAGAGAGGCATAGGATCAGGGGGTCTATAGACGATAACACAGGCAAAAGATGATTTAGCTGTAACTCTGAGCCTAACTATAACGTCCCTGTAACCTATGGTTTTTCCAGTGAATACAAACACTACAAACGCACACACACACACACACATACATATTTATGAAGTCACGGGGACGCTGGATCACTGTATCTTTACGTCACGGGCCGTTCTAGAACTGCTCAGGGGGTTGAGGCGTAGGGGACCCGAGGTAACCCTTTGCACCTTAATTTTGGGACTTTGGCGGCATATACACATCCTTCTCCCCCTTTCTGGCCTCACAGGGCGCACTGAAGCGCTACTCCGCTCTTTTGGACTGCAGCTGCACTGCATGCTGGAAGACCGAGTTGGTCCAGCATTGATCAACAGCTGCAACTACTAAAGGCGGGGCCGGAAACACTCCAATTACCCTTGGAACTCCGCAATTTGAAAGAGGGAGCTGAAGCAATCCCATGCAGCAAAGGCATCTGAGGAAGGCAAAAATGAAAATGCCGAAATGCATTATGCTTCAACCTGCGTGAAAATAAAGGCTTACCTTGCATCCCCACTGTGTCCTTCGGTCCTTTCATCTGGAGGGGCTCTTCTCGGCATCAATTCCACGAGCTGTGCCTTAGCGCGTGTAAATGAAGGATCCGCCTCGTAAATCGGCCGGCAACTAATAAAGGCAGCATGGCAACATGAATCTTTGAAACCAAGGGATTGGTAGTTTGCTGGCCAACCTCAGGAGCACGTCGGACAACAGCTGCTGCTACCCGCAATCCGTGAAGTCACGAGGACGCTGGATCACTGTATCTTTACGTCACGGCCCGTTCTGGAACTGCTCAGGGGGTTGAGGCGTAGGGGACCCAAGGTAACCCTTTGCACCTTAATTTTGGGACTTTGGCGGCACATACACAGCCTTCTCCCCCTTTCTGGCCTCACAGGGCGCACTGAAGCGCTACTCCGCTTTTTTGGACTGCAGCTGCACTGCATGCTGGAAGACCGAGTTCGTCCAGCATTGATCAACAGCTGCAACTACTAAAGGCGGGGCCGGAAACACTCCAATTACCCTTGGAACTCCGCAATTTGAAAGAGGGAGCTGAAGCAATCCCATGCAGCAAAGGCATCTGAGGAAGGCAAAAATGAAAATGCCGAAATGCATTATGCTTCAACCTGCGTGAAAATAAAGGCTTACCTTGCATCCCCACTGTGTCCTTCGGTCCTTTCATCTGGAGGGGCTCTTCTCGGCATATATATATATACGTGAACAAGGGCTTGCTGCTCCAAACGTGTTGTGTAAACGGTTGAATAAAGAAAGATCTTGCCTGACGTCCTGTGTGGTCTGCGCCGCCTTCTTCGACGCCGCTGTGTGGGGAGTGGAAGTTGCGGGAGCAGTCTATTGCGGATATATATATATATATATATTATATATATATATATATATATTACCTACTGGCGGTCGCCAGTAGGTATATATAGTTAGGATTTTTTCTCTATGGAACTTTTGAAAATTCTATGTCTAATAACTTTGGCGTTTGTGGACGGAATCGGCTGAAATTTTCAGGAAAATGGCACATTTTGTTTCTGATCAGCTCCTGGAAATTTTTCCCATTCATTTTTCCATAGGGCGTTTGGCCTCACTTTTAGCTCGAACGGCTGAATGGATTTACACGAAACTTGGCAAAATTGTAGGGACTCTTAGCCCGATGTGCCTTTGCTGGGTCTCAATATATGTGCTCCAGTGGATTTTGAGAAATTAACGTTTTAAAAAACAGATATATCTGTGACAGCCTCCTGGATAGCAGACTAGTTCGCGTACTATTCGCGTAACGGAGCTTTGCAAAGCCAAGCTGATTGGCTGTCCGGTGTCTGTCAACATTCTAAACAGTCCAGAGCGGCCGCCATCTTGTCTCTCGGTAGGATCGAGAGACAAGAGGAGGCCAAAACGAAGGGGGAAATGAAGGAAAGGGGGCAAGGTAGACCCCTTCTGACCCCCTAGGATTGATGAGGGGGATATTAAAGTGCCCCGCGGGGCCCAAAAAAAAAATTGCGATTTTTTGTCGTAAAGGCGCAAATCGGTACGTGAATCGGGCAGCTAACCGGGCAGTTAACCTGCAGTGTAACGGGAGTCTGAGGAGAAGCTGAATGGGTGTCAACATTGTAAACAGTCTGGAGCGGCCGCCATCTTGTCTCTCGGTAGGATCGAGAGACAAGAGGTGGTGAAAAACGAAGGGGGAAATGAAGGAAAGAGGGCAAGGTAGACCCCTCCTGACCCCCTAGGATTGATGAGGGGGATATTAAAGTGGCCCGCGGGGCAAAAAAAAAATATTTGCGATTTTTCGCCGTAGAGGCGCGTCCCGGTACGCGAACCGGGCAGCTAACTGGGCAGCTAACCGGCAGCGTAACGGGAGTCTGAGGAGAAGCTGATTGGCTGTCAACATTGTAAACAGTCCGGCGCGGCCGCCATCTTGTCTCTCGGTAGGATCGAGAGACAAGAGGTGGTGAAAAACGAAGGGAGAAATGAAGGAAAGGGGGCAAGGTAGACCCCTCCTGACCCCCTAGGATTGATGAGGGGGATATTAAAGTGCCCCGCGGGGCAAAAGAAAATTGCGATTTTTCGCGGTAGAGGCGCTTCCCGGTACGCCAACCGGGCAGCTAACCGGCAGCGTAACGGGAGTCCGACATCTTGTGTTTTTGGAGCGTCCGGTTTGCGTACCGGGTAGCGTTCTGGTAAGCGTAACAAGGGGAAAACCAAGAGAAACAGTAAAATAAAATTTAAAGGAATAGATTTCCACCAAACTTGGCAAAATTGTAGGGACTGTTTGTTTGATGTGCCTTTGCAAGGCCTCAAGATATGTGCATGTGTGGATTTTGTCTAATTAAGGTTAAAAAAAAATATATATATCTGTAAGCGTGCTCTGGGGCGCTTACGTTACGGGTTTTGTTTGCGCTGCAGAGAAGATACGTCACGTTTATGCGACGCGTCATGAGGCGTCTCACGTGGCTGCGTGATACGTCACGTAATAAAAAATATATTTTACAGCTATAGATATTAGCTTTTAAAAAACCAATGAAATTCACTGAAAAAACCATAGGTTATAGACCATATATAGTTAGGAATTTGCATTTACAAAACCATGAAAATTCACTGAAAAAACCATTGGTTATAGACCATATATAGTTAGGGATTAGCATTTACAAAACCTTAATTTACTCGCACAAAACCATAGAAATTTGCATATATAGTTAGTTGCAATAACTATATATCGCGCACCCACAATCCACTGCTGTTGATGTCACATATTACATCATTCATGACATGGTCAGTGACATCACTGATGACATCACTGATGACATCTCAAATGACATCACTGATGACATCTCAAATGACATCACTGATGACATCTCAAATGACATCACTGATGAAATCACTGATAACATCTCATTTGACATTACTGATCACATCACTGATGAAATTATTCATGTGATAATACGATGAACATCTTCAGACTCTAATATAACCTTAGATACAATCAGTGTAAACAGACACTCACAGACTGTCACTCATCCATGGAGTTACTCACACACCTAGTCAGTCATGCAAAGAATCATTCACACCTCCATTTCCACAACTATACAGTTATACACACCTTACTTATTCAAACATATACTAACACATATTTACTCTCTTATACAATCCCTGATACAAGTTCACAATGATCCATACAGCCACTCACACATTCACTGGCTCTTATGCACAGTTATTTATATATGTCAACTCTCACATGGACTGTGTTTTACATATGTACTTACTTTGACATGTAGCACTGAGATATCCATTCACTCACCAATACACTCATGCACACAGTCAACCGTCCATACAGCTGTTTCCACATGCACTTTTGAACTCATACATCTAGTGAATCAACTGCTCACACATCTATGCACAGAATCATACACCTCCCAGGCACCCACACACATACTCAGTCTCCCATACAAATACATGGGCAACCATTCAATAACCCATATAGTTACTCATATAGCCACTGATTTAAACATGCAGCAGTTTACAGAACAACATATATAATGATGCGCAAATTAAGACAGTTTAGTCACTAACCCATGCACTCAGTGAGACACATTTAATCATTCTCTCATACAGTCAGTCATGCACCTACTAAATCCTTCATCGAAACAATTATACATCCACTCATTCTTCAATATGTAAGACATATTTTAACTTTACAGAAACATACAGTCACTGGGTGTTGTCATCAGTGATGTCATCAGTGATGTCATTTGAGATGTCATCAGTGATGTCATCAGTGATGTCACTGACCATGTCATGAATGATGTAATATGTGACATCATCAGCAGTGGATTGCGGGTTACCCGATATATAGTTATTGCAACTAACTATATATGCGAATTTCTATGGTTTTGTGCGAGTAAATTAAGGTTTTGTAAATGCTAATCCCTAACTATATATGGTCTATAACCAATGGTTTTTTCAGTGAATATATATATATATATATATATATATATATATATATATATATATATATATATATATATATATATATATATATATATATATATATATATATATAAAAATACGCCAACCGATTCCCAGTATTCACCGTGAAAACGGACTCCAACCAGGACACGGACCACACGGCAAGTTACGTTTTTAAAGTGCTTTTATTTTCCCATCCAAAGAGACATGACACATTTCGTCCGGTTAGCCCGGACTTGATCACATGATATCACATTTGATATATATATATATATATATATATATATATATATATATATATTTACTGAAAAACTAAGGTTTAAGTAATGTTACAGTTAAGTGAGCATAGTATGTCAGAGATAACATTAATACTTTGAAATAGAAAAACAATAGAAATTCACTGGTTATTAGCAGCGCTAACTATAACTTGCGCCCTGTCCTGCATTGCTTATTGACCTCACATATGACATCACTCATGACTTGTTCTATGACATCATTTATGACATCACTGATGACATCTCAAATGATAATATTGATATCACTGATGACATCATCCAATGAGTGTGCTTGTTTGTTTTATAATTTACATAATGGTGCGTCAGTACCATATTACTTGTCTACCTATTTTGTACACTCGGTCCAGCTAATGGATGTAAGTCTTTACAAAACACATCGGCTCCTACACATCACAGGTGTGTAGAGGTATGGAATATGATATAAATCTTGGTACTGAAGAGTAAATCTCTGTGCAGGTAACAGCTGACGGTGTTCATTACATTCCACACACGTTTTATGGTTCTTCAAAAAAAGATTTCAACAGGAGTAAGATTCTACATAGTAGATACTAACTTTTATAAGCAGCCTTGAACTATTAGAGAGAACTGTATCAGCATGACAATTTCTACATAACATAGAAGACTCTGTGCACCAGGTACTAACCTATGTACCAATGCTTGTTTTGCTTGAGAAGATGAGCTAAAGACAGTATAAAGGGTGCGAGTTGAAGGGTGTTTAGCACTTCAGATATTGGTCAATTTTAGCAACCATCACCTAAAGGAAACTCCTTGAAGCGGATGACAGGCTTCTTTCCTTGCGGCCATTGCAAGGCTTGCAGTGGCAGCAAACGGGTGCTATCATTTGAAATACCAGATACCGGGATGAAAGTGCCCATAAAGCACTTCATTACATGTAGTTCCCAGTTTGTGGTCTATTGCTTGATCTGCCCGTGTGGCTTACGCTACATCGGCAGTACGATCAAGGAGCTCAAACTGAGGATCCTGGAGCACCAACGGGCGATCGAGAAAGTTGACCCCTCATATCCGGTCGCCCGGCACTTTGCAGAGGAGCATAGCAAAGACCGTAAATTACTCCGATTCTTTGGTTTGGACATGGTTCCACCAAATGTAAGAGGAGGTGATAGGCTGAGACGACTCCGCAGACTAGAGTCCAGGTATATTGTAGATCTCTCCACGAAACAACCTGGTGGGCTCAACAGCGGGGAGGAATTAGCATATCACTTGGGCAAGTAAAGATATGGGATGAGTAGAGTGTCCGTTCCTATAGGTAGCCATACACACTGTGATGAAAATCCATCTGAAATAGGTTTGCGACATGGGACAACCTCTACCTTTACATATATGGACTCTGCAAGATCAGTAACATCTCTCCCATTCTGTTTGGGTGGCAGTCTTCAAATCACAAGATCTTTGAACCTGACCTATGAGTTTCTGTACAACCTGTATATTTGTATATATGCTTTCTGAATTACTATGTAGAATTTGCAACACCTATACATCCGTGCCCCCTGATGAAATCAAGTATGGACTACCATGGACGTGTGTATATACCCAGAGAAACTCCATCCCAAATGATATATACATACACTATATATGTAAAGTGTGTGATTCCGTTTGTAGATGTACTTGTAAATAATTGGGTGATGGGTATAACTTTGAGAGTATAGGTGTGTCTGTGACTTTGGTATCTCCATCTTGACAGACAACTATGCACTCAATTTTCAATTTCATTTTCACTACGATACACACGCAGAAATGGCTTAGTCTGACTCTATTCATGTAAATAGTGTAAATACACCATTCCTTTGCAAGCTTTAGGAATTTAAAAAAGAGTTTTTTCCTGTTATATATCCTGTAAACAGCATTATCCATGAACCGTGACGAATTATGACAGAATGTTTGGTTTATTGACTGTTATAGGACAGGTACCATTTCTAATTTTGATTCTCTTTTTGATTCCTCTTTTGTTTTCATGTGCTTGAGAATTTATATGACTTCTTGCATGTTTTCTTTGCACTGATGTGACCATATTAGCATTGTAGATACATGCCATAGGACACTTGCCGATCCACAGCTTTATTTTTAACCATGATCACTTCATGTTAAAATCAGTATTTGACCCTTGGAGAGAACACCATTCCAAGATGGCGCCCATAGTGGCGTAAGGGTTGTAGTCCTATGTCCATGACAATGCCTATGGTTTGTGTGTATGTTTATAACATGGACTGTTAGATGTGGACGAATGACACACTGACGAAGGCTCACGCCGAAACGCGTCTGTGCTTTTCCTTTTCCCTCTAATTAAAACCCTGGTCTGACTTTGCTCCGCGAGTGCTGCCTCTTTGTTTTGGACTGTGGGAGAGTCGAGCGTAATATATATATATATATATATATATATATATATATATATATATATATATATATATATATATATATATAAAAATACGCCAACCGATTCCCAGTATTCACCGTGAAAACGGACTCCAACCAGGACACGGACCACACGGCAAGTTACGTTTTTAAAGTGCTTTTATTTTCCCATCCAAAGAGACATGACACATTTCGTCCGGTTAGCCCGGACTTGATCACATGATATCACATTTGATATATATATATATATATATATATATATATATTTACTGAAAAACTAAGGTTTAAGTAATGTTACAGTTAAGTGAGCATAGTATGTCAGAGATAACATTAATACTTTGAAATAGAAAAACAATAGAAATTCACTGGTTATTAGCAGCGCTAACTATAACTTGCGCCCTGTCCTGCATTGCTTATTGACCTCACATATGACATCACTCATGACTTGTTCTATGACATCATTTATGACATCACTGATGACATCTCAAATGATAATATTGATATCACTGATGACATCATCCAATGAGTGTGCTTGTTTGTTTTATAATTTACATAATGGTGCGTCAGTACCATATTACTTGTCTACCTATTTTGTACACTCGGTCCAGCTAATGGATGTAAGTCTTTACAAAACACATCGGCTCCTACACATCACAGGTGTGTAGAGGTATGGAATATGATATAAATCTTGGTACTGAAGAGTAAATCTCTGTGCAGGTAACAGCTGACGGTGTTCATTACATTCCACACACGTTTTATGGTTCTTCAAAAAAAGATTTCAACAGGAGTAAGATTCTACATAGTAGATACTAACTTTTATAAGCAGCCTTGAACTATTAGAGAGAACTGTATCAGCATGACAATTTCTACATAACATAGAAGACTCTGTGCACCAGGTACTAACCTATGTACCAATGCTTGTTTTGCTTGAGAAGATGAGCTAAAGACAGTATAAAGGGTGCGAGTTGAAGGGTGTTTAGCACTTCAGATATTGGTCAATTGTAGCAAATAGTGTTTTTTTTTACAGCTGTGCAATGTACAAAATTGATACTTTTCAATACTCGGGTGTGTTTGGTATGAAAGCTTCACTGTTTGCAAACAGTGTGGCATAAAGTAAACTCCCTCTATTGAGTAAGCTCTGTTTACAGTACCCAGTTCTCTACTGATCTCAACTTCATTTTTGAATGTAAGGTTTGGTGAGTCACAGGTGTTTGTCCGCAGTAGGTCATTTGTTTTGAAACTGACATTCACTATTTTTCTAAACTTGGCTTTCTCTGAACAGTTGTTTACAGATCATATACTGTACTCATGGAGGGTTTCCTATATACCTGTGGCTGATAGTTAATGTGAACTATTCTAGCTGTAAAGTGTATGATGTAGGGTCACGGTTGCACATAATGACACTTTCTACACCTAAGGGAGGTGAATCGTGATGGCAGTAGTGATGGCTGATAGTCTCCTGAGCTATTCTGTACTTACTGTCCGGTCTCTAATGCCATAGTATTTTATAGATAAATATGCGGGAAAACGAAGCTTGGATGATGTCATCAGTGATCTCATCATTCCTGTCGTGTGGGAATTCATCACTGATGTCACAAATTATGTCATGGAACATGTCATGAGTGATGTCATATGTGAGGTCTTTAGAAGTGAATGACGGGGTGCAAGCTATAGTTAGCACTGATAATTTTAACTGGGGAATTTCTGGTTTTCTTTTTTACTTCAAAACGCTAATGTTATCATTGACATATTCACCTAACTACAACGTTACTGTAACCTTTGCAGTAAAAAATAAATGAATAAATCCTGTATGTAAATGCAAGCCCCCGCTGTCCCCAGTCTTCGGCCGTGCGCGGCAGGGGGTTGGCTTTAGGGCCTGCAACCAACTTCCCCCAATACAGCCAACCCTTTCCTGTGCAAGGCCAATAGGGTTGGCCATAGGGCCTGGGCTCGGTGATCCCAATCCCCAGGGTGATTTTCATTTTAATTAGAGGTAAGAGGGAGCCACACGGCACCCCTCACCAAGCATTCTTAGGCCCTGGGGGGCGCACAGCACCCCTCCCCAAGCATTCTTAGGCCCTGGGGGCCACACAGCACCCCTCCCCAAGCATTCTTAGGCCCTGGGAGCTGCACAGCACCCCTCCCCAAGCATTCTTTGGCCGGGGGGGCCGCACCCCTTCAGTGGGTTATGCGCTGGCTGTAAACGTGGATGAGACCGAGCTGGCATACATTTAAATGCTCGCAGGGTTCATCAACCTTCTATTGTTAGAAGGATATTAATAAAATCAATGACGATGAGTTCGATGGGGATCTTAAAAAACGCCAAAAAACTATTTATTTTGTACTGCGTGCTATGGAAATGGTCATCAGTATAACTGCACACGCACACCTGCGCGGCCCATGCAATGGAACGCAAGAGAGACGCAACTCTTAAGATATATATATCAAGCCACGCAAGGCCACCTTGCACGGCCCTGCGCGGCCCATGCAATGGAACGCAAGAGAGACTCAACTCATAAGTTATATTCATCAAGCCACGCAAGGCCACCTTGCATAGCCCTGCGCAGGCCCATGCAATGGAACGTAAGAGAGACGCAACTCCTAAGTTATATTTATCAAGCCACGCAAGCCCACCTTGCATGGCCCTGTGCGGCCCATGCAATGGAACGCAAGAGAGACGCAACTCTTAAGTTATATTTATCAAGCCACGCCAGGCCACGGTTGTTCCCACACATCCACTCATGGATTTTGGCACATTCCTACATTTAGCAACACTGGTAGACTTGAGAATGCGTCAAAATGCTAAGTCTCCCAGGTGCGGCACAGCAAAGAGAAGTTTCTTTAGTTCTCCTTGTTGCCTCCTCTTTCTGTGTGTCCTGGATACTGTGGCACACATAGCAAAATGCCTCAAGGGATTGTTTTTGTGCCGGAAGGTGCCCCTTCCTGCACAAAAACAATCCTGTTTGCAAGGCACGCACGCTTGCACCATGGTGCAGGGGTGCCTGCTTTGGCACTGGGAGCACATTGTGCGCCAGGGCAGGGAAGACAGGACTGCGCTGTAGAGTGTTAGATACAGCGCATTCCTGCCCTTTCACTATCACGCAGCGCAGCTAGGTGACTTGCTGAGCTGCGCCGTGTGCCCCTAAGTGTATTAGAAGGAAGTGCAGTATAGACGTATGTTTCCCAGTGAAGAGTGAAGAGCGGTGCAGCGCGCCCAGAGTTTCTCTTTTTTAAACGCCCCTCTGACTGTAGTAAAAAGTGATTCCGTTTGCAGACCACAGATGGGCTCTAAACACCCTGCACAGAGTAGTCAAAGGCAGAGGAGTCTGCACAGATATCCTCTTTTATTTTAAACCCCTCACAGTGTAATAAAAAGCAGTGCAGTGTGCGCACATTAGCTTTCCTGTCAACAGCCCTCATAGTGCAGGGAAAAACAATGCAATACACAGATTTTCTCGGTTCTCAGAGATTATTAGTAAGCTATGCACAAATTTCTCACAAAGTAGCAAAAAGCAGTGCCATTTTCACAGACATCCTCTTCAAAGTGAAGTAAAAAGCAGAGCAATGTGCACCAATTTCTCACAGTGCAGGGTGCACAGACTACTCATAGTGCAGTACAATTCATGGCCGCATGCACAGATCGCTCATAGTGCAAATAGCCGTGCCGCATGCACTGATTCCACACATTGCAGTACGATGCAGGGCAGTGTGCACAGTCTGCATCTCATAGTGCAGTAAAAAGTAGTACAGTGTGACAGGTTTCTTATAGTGTAGTAAGATGCAGTGCAGTGCAGTGTGACAGGTTTCACATAGTGCAGTAAGATGCAGTGCAGTGTGACAGGTCTCTTATAGTGCAGTAAGATGCAGGGCAGTGTGCACAGATTTCTCATAGTAGAGTATGATGCAGTGCAGTGTGACAAGTTTCTCATAGTGCAGTAAGATGCAGTGCAGTGTGCACAGATTTCTCATAGTGGAGAATGATGCAGTGCAGTGTGACAGGTTTCTCATAGTGCAGTAAGATGCAGTGCAGTGTGACAGGTTTCTTATAGTGCAGTAAGATGCAGGGCAGTGTGCACAGATTTCTCATAGTGGAGTATGATGCAGTGCAGTGTGACAGTTTTCTCATAGTGCAGTAAGATGCAGTGCAGTGTGACAGGTTTCCTATAGTGCAGTAAGATGCAGGGCAGTGTGCACAGGCACAGATTTCTCATAGTGGAGTATGATGCAGTGCAGTGTGACACGTTTCTCATAGTGCAGTAAGATGCAGTGCAGTGTGCATAAATCCACCCTTAAACACACATAATGACCACAAAAGTCCCCAGGGCCGGAAGGAAAGCCCCTTCACCCTCCCAGAGGTCCCCAGGTAGAAGAACCCAGCTCAGTCCACCTCCTTGCAGTGATTTCTCATAGGGCGGTAAG
Organism: Lissotriton vulgaris; assembly: GCF_964263255.1. Classification (NCBI taxonomy): domain Eukaryota; kingdom Metazoa; phylum Chordata; class Amphibia; order Caudata; family Salamandridae; genus Lissotriton; species Lissotriton vulgaris. The sequence continues at coordinate 62,570,728 of NC_141685.1, read as the reverse complement.
ACTAAGTGCAGTGACACCATTCCTCATAGTGCAGTAAGGTGCAGTGCAGTGTGCACAGATTACACACAGTGCAGTTAGATACAGTGAAGTGCACTGCCATAGACTTGTCATAGTGCACTAAGATGCAGTGCACTGCACAGACTCCTCATAATGCAGTCATATGCAGTGCAGTTGGTACCGATTTCTCATAGTGCATTAAATAGCATTGCAGTACTACGGATTCCTCATAGTGCTGTAAGATGCACTGCAGCATGCACAGATTCCTCATAGTGCAGTAAGAGGAGGTGAACCATTAGCAGGTTTCTCAGAGTGTCCTACATCACACTGCAGTGTGAAGAGATTTCTCATAGAACACTAAACGGCAGTGCAGTGTGCATAGATTACTCATTGCAGTAAAATGCAGTGCAGTGTGCACAGATTTCTCTCAGTGAAGTGGCACATACTTCTCATAGTGCTGTAAGATGCAGTACAAAGTGCACAGTTTCCTCATAGTGCTGTAAGATGCAGTGATCTGTGCGCAGATTTCTTATAGTAGTAGGATGCAGTGTGCACAGGTTTCTCACAGTGTAGTAAGATGCAGTGCAGTGCGCATAGAATCCTCACAGTACAGTAAGAAACAATGCAGTGTGCATAGATAATTCATAGTGCAGTAAGATGCAGTGCAGCATGTACAGACTTCTCATAGTGCAGTACATACAGTGCAGCATGCAGAGATTTCTCACAGTGTTGTATGATGCAGGGCTGCATGGACAGATTTCTCACATTGCAGTAAGATGCAGTGTAGAGTGCAAATATTCTTCACAGTGCTGCATATTCCTCATGCAGTAAAATGCAGTGCAGCATGCAGTGATTTCCATCGTTCAGTGAGTCAGTCAGTTGCAGTGCAGTGTGTACAGATTCCTCACAGTGCGATAAGATGCAGTGCACAGACTTCTCATAGTGCAGTGAGATGCATTGCAGTGTGCGCATATTATTGATAGTGCAGTAGGAGGCAGTGCAGTGCACAGATCCCCTCTTTAACACACATGATGCCAACAAACAACCCCAAGGGCGGAAGAAAAGTCCCGCAGGGCCCATGGATAAAAGAGCCCAGCTCAGCCCCAGGGGCCTCCGGATAGAAGAGCCCAGCTCAGCCCCAAGGGCCTCCGGATAGAAGAGCCCAGCTCAACCCCTGGGGCCCCCTGGATAGAAGAGCCCAGCTCAGCCCCAGGGACCCCCGGATAGAAGAGCCCAGCTCAGCCCGAGAGGCCCCAGGCCACAGGATAGAAGAGCCCAGCTCAGCCCCAAAGACCCCAGGGTTTCCCGGATAGAAACGCCCAGCTCTTCGACAGGGGCCCCTGGATAGAAGAGCACAGCTCACCCCAGGGGCCCCGGATAGAAGAGCCCAGCTCAGCCCTGGGGGCCCCAGATAGAAAAGCCCAGCTCAGCCCCGGGGCCCCCCGGATAGAAGGGCCCAGCTCTTCCACAGGGGCCCCTGGATAGAAGAGCACAGCTCAGCCCCAGGGGCCCCGGAGAGAAGAGCCCAGCTCAGCCCCAGGGGCCCCGGATAGAAGAGCCCAGCTCAGCCCCAGGGACCCCGGATAGAAGAGCCCAGCTTAGCCCCAGGGATCCCGGATAGAAGAGCCCAGCTCAGCACCAGGGCCCCCCGGATAGAAGAGCCCAGCTTAGCCCCAGGGGCCCCGGATAGAAGAGCCCAGCTCAGCCCTAGGGGCCCCGGATAAAAGAGCCCAGCTCAGCCCGGCTCCTGCAGAGATTCCCTCCAGGATTATTCAGTCTATTTCTACAAACACAGCAGTAGGTGCTGACAATCTCCTACCTGAGCAGAGACCTGTGCAGACGTGTCCAGGCGCTCTCCTCCCCCGGGGGGTAGATCTGGGGTCTGAGGAAGGGGGGCAGATCTGGGGTCAGTGAGGGTCTGTAGATGGAGGTAACTGCCCACCAGACAGGGCTCCTTCCTCCTCTGCAACACACCAGGAGAGGTCGAAAGTGATGTCACCACCGCTGCTGGTGCTGTCTCTGCCGCCGCTGACCCAGAAGAGGAAACCCTTCTCCCTTTCACCCAATGTGCAGCTCGGTGGGTTTCATCAGCAGGCGAGGAGCGCCCTCTGGTGGCCGCTGACGGAACCACCGCCTCCAGTCCTTAAGAGTGAATTGGAAATGACAGCCTGAATTTCATTAAATACATGAAAATCTAATAAAACTGCTAGAATTAAACTAGTCAACGTTTTTCTGTTTTTCTATTTTCCCTGTTTCTGTGGGTAATTCTTTATATTTGATAGGACTGTGTATATTCAAACAACTTTGCAACGATTTGCCCCAAATTAAGTTTTGCATTTTTCTGCATTTTTTTACCCACTCTCTCCCCCCAAAGTTTCACTTATAAAACAAAATAAAGTAGATTGCAGTTTCAATACATTCATGACACAGAACAATCGGGTTTGATTCTCACAGATTTATCCCTCAGTGGATGGTGTCATGGCAGTGAGTGACCGGTGCCGGGTCTGAGGATGAGAGGGTATTCCAGCACTAACTAATGCCAGAGTTCTGCATACAGGCTCTTATTAGAGTTACCACCTGCCTTTTGGTCATGTTTTAAGAATTTGCAAATGCCTGGATGTTATTCTTCAATAAGAATTTGAATAACAGTGTTTGTATTCATTTTTAACATGGCTTTGCTGTCTTTATTTCCTTTAACCCTCAGTCAGGATTCATTAAGGCAGCTCTAGAACACATTTTAAAGTGATTTCTGCTTATATTTGATATTTTAAGTTTGCACTGATTAGAGGAAAAATGCCAGCTTTAAGTAATCTTCCTACTTTTTTACTGGCCGGGACATGAAAATACAGGCAATGCCATGCCTATAAAAGACCGGACAGGTGGTAACCCTCTCTCCTATCATAAGACACTCTTCATCCACGCACTATCAATGTGCAGGGGCAGGGGGGCTTCGTAGCACCGTCAGGCAAGTTGCATTTGTTGCCTCTGCAGTGACATCAGATCCCACATGCACACACATCAGAGCCTATAAGTCTCACTCATCATGAGTGATACTCACACATTTAGAGGTCGTGCGGAAGTCTCACTTACACCTAGCTGAATCTTATCACTGGGAGGCGGGAGGGGTCCTAGTACTCCATATGTGACTTTGCTCGCACTTCTACTGTGTGCAGAGTAGCCGTTTACAACTAAAGAGGGAGACACTATTCACTTCATAGAGTTCAGCAAACCCACTGTCCTACATTTTGATAACACTACATTTTCAATATTTCCCCTTGCGGCTGCACAGATTATACATTCGGTGTAATGTTAATTTTGATGTCTGTATTAATGATTTGGATATTACATGTGTACTCATCATTCCTATAATTTCACTATTGTCTCTTCCTCTGACATTATCAAATTCAAATGTTATGTTACATCACTTCCTGTGAGTTCATCAATAGGATAGTTTGTTTTGGCTCCTAAGAATCTCAAAACCTTGAGCTCTGTGAAGCCCATAGATGTGCGCTCATCTGGAGTAAGGGGGAAGGAGCATGCTTTTCGCTCAGAGATGAAAGCGCCTGGAAGCAGTGCAGGCGCTACCCTGACACGTTCCTGCCAAGCTGTGCTATCAGCATTCAGACCAGAAGAGTGCTGATCTCTGCAAAATGAAAGGAAATGTTTGTTTCAGTGTAATCACGAGAGAACTGTTTTCTCTTAAACATGATCAAAATCAGCTTAGAACAGCTTAGAACAGACAACAAATGATTTGTATTGTAACTGCTAGCATCCTTTAATTTCACAGGGTAAAATCACCTTAAAACAGACCATTCCTAAAATTAGTGTGGTACCATCCACAAATCATTTATATTGTAACTGTTACCATCTTTTCATTTCAATTGGCTCCATGTCCAAGAGTCCTGTAACGGCTGCCACGGCATGTTGTCCATGTTTTGGCCAGTCTGTAAAAAGGGGGGTTCCTTTCGGGTGTTCCCACTCTGCCCCCTTACATATTTTTTAGGTTGAGCATCAGCGCATGCGCTGTTTGCAAGACCTGCTGTAATCATTACAAGGAGTGTGACCCCACCTGGCTGCTTGCCATTGGTTTACTCCTCCATCACTCTTCTTTGTTGGCTTCTGATTGGTTGGCACTCCTATAACATCACTTGCGGTTTTCTCTCAGGAGCACCGGCCAGCTACAGTTTTGTTACGATGTAGTTGTATATATGCTCCTTTGTGTACTACTTCTTTTATTTCAACGAGTGCATAACTTTTCTCCACACGGGCGCCGCGCTTCATGTTTCAGCAGGGCGCCCGTTTCTACTTATTTTGTTTATTGTTACGGTTCAGAAATTGCCTTTGTGCAAGGCCGTCATTCCCATTGCTAATCTCATCAAATGGTAACTTGATGGTTCAGCAATAAATAGCAGTGTTATATAAGCCAAACAAGGCAAGTTATCATGAGAAAGTAGTTATTTTGGGTGCAGCCTGGCAACATGAGATTTGATTTTAGCGATAATAAAGCATTTTTGAAAATGTGTTTATTTGTTTTGTACTACTCTTAGTCACCGCCTCTTCAGAGGTCATAGAGGCTGGTGATGCCGGTGTAGGATGGGAGAGGCGAGCAGGAGCCTGCTGCCGGTACTGAAGCATTCATGGCACAGGGCTGTACGAAGCAGACCGAGAGAAAGGCAGCGCAAGCCAGCATTCCGTCATTTTCAGCTCACTCTCTACCCCCTTTCTTGCATGTGTGCAGAACACCAAAATCCAACGGCCCTTGCACTTCAGGTACAGTAACACACACGCAATGTACCGTGCAAACACTAGTAATCCTTACACGTGCTTTCTTGCACACAGTTGCCTATTTAGTGCCACACACAACCATGCAGTCATTCATACCCAGGCCTCTCTCATACAAATCATCACGTGTTTCCTTGTACACTCCCATCACCATAGCAGCTAAAGTTGTGGCCACAAAACAACACAAGAGAAACAGCGGAGGTGGTTTCACATGATAGAGCGACATGCCTGGGGGCCGTGTGGAGGGGGATGGGGGAAGGAGAGGGGTTTGTTCACTTATTAGTTGTTTAGATAGATATGTGTGTAGATGAGAACAGACAACCGAGAATCTGATCTCCTATATAAAGACATTCAATGCAAAGTTGCGGGAGTTGTTCGGAATTTGGGGCGTGGTTGCCCTTGCGGTGACAGCTTTAAGGGGCGAGAAGCAGGGAGTAGGACTGAATATATGCAACTGAGCTTGTTGACACCGGTTGCTTAAGTTAAGATGAGACGCTCTTGTTGAAATGTACTGCTACTAATTGACAAGATGAAAATGAATAAAATCTGTTTACAAAAAAAAATAAAAAGAGAGAAACAGCGGAGGTGGTTGCGACTGCAATCGCATCCTGAATAACGAATGGCTTCTCATCACCACCGTAGTGGCAGTGGTGCTTCGTATGTGCTCCTCCATTCCTTATTTCTCCACACAAATCCCATCATCCGTCCCTACTTTTCACGGACTCTCCATAAGAATGCCTTTATACGAAGCCACGTCTATAATTTTCATTATTTTGGGTGACAGCCAATGAAGCGGTGTGTTTCACCCTCTAATGGTTGCCCCAGACTTTTTGTGGAGAGCTACTATGATTGGTTTGAAAGCCATCAGCCAATCCTAGTGCTCGCTGCTCCACTGCGGAAAACATCCTTTACAACGCAACTTTTACCACGCAGTGCTTTTACATCGCAACATTTACAACGCAAACCATTACAACGCATTGCGCTGGGGGGCGCTCTAGGATAGGGAATAGATTTAATTCACTATCCAACACCTTCCCTACTATCCACGGGGACTGGAGTTGGAATAGTAAATTAAACTATTCACTATCCAGCGCCCCCCAACACTATGCGTTGTAAGGGCATGCGTTGTAAAAGTTGCGATGTAAGAGCATGCGTGGTGAAAGCATGCGTTGTAATGTCATACATCCCTACACTGCAGGACATATATGGACCAATGAGAACAGCTTTGGTTACCCAGCCTTGGGTTGCTATAGCTCCCGCAAATCACGCTTTCAGTGTTATTCTAAATTGTTTACAGTGTCCTGCACTTTTGAAACTGCAACTCCATTTGAAACCGGCCACCAAGTCATTCCAAGTGCACTAGGTCTCGCATTTACGAGAGCTTGTGTTATTGGCATTGTACATAATAATCCCTTTTATTTAAGTTTTGTTTCTTAAAACATAAATAACAGGCATTGTCATTTACAATGCTTATAGCTTAAACTCTTGCAGATGTGAAACCTATTGCATTGAAAATGCATGTTTAATTAATTTATTATATCCCTGAGTCTGGTAAAGGCTGCCAAAACATATTGTTCAGGTTGAAACCAACCAATCAGGATTGACTACTGCCTCCTATTTTGGTCAATCAGAGCACATCTAGACACCAACTGCCTAAATATAGAATTATTTTTGACACTTCATTTCTCAAAAACTACTGATCGGATTTACACCAAATAACTAAAAAGCTAAATCAGTGGGCCAAGATATAGCTTCATGCCAAATTTAGTATAATGCTGTTCAGCAGTTTTTGCTGCAGTACTGTTTAAAGAAGTCTATGGAAAATACAAGGCGGAGACCCCTGTTTTTCTCGGCCCCCGCCTGATGGATCACCTCAAAACTTTCCAGGAAGGAGCTGCTTTTTATAATGCCCCCGGGTGGGCCAGATCCTGGGGAAAAATTAGCTTCAGAATTAGGAGAGAGGGGGTGTATGTGGCCCAACTTTCCCAGACCAGTTATGGCCCTGGAGACCACTATTCCCGAACTTAAGGGGAGGGGACACATGGCAGCCCACCTCCCGGGGCGAATTTCAGATTTAAAGGGGGGCATCCCCAGGCACGAAGCAAAAATCATGAGGGAGGGGGACACGCATCCCCCTCCCCAGGTCAATTTCAGTCCCAGAGACCTCATCCTGGGGGCAGGCTTTAAAAGCAAATGGAAATGGGTTGAAATCCACCCCTCCTAGGGCCATTAATAAACTTGGGGACCCCATACTCCATTGCCAGCTTGGCTATGCCCTCGGGTGCCCTGGGGCAATTTTAAAGCTCCTGCAAAGCAAGAACAAACACTACGTCTGCACCCAGCAGGTAGGAGCATTAAAAAATACACCTGGCTGCTGGAAGCAGACTTTACAATTGCTTCCCTGCCCGCTGTGGAGTGGGCAGAGAAACAGATGAAAAAATTGCTCTTGCATGCATGGAGGAGCGTTTTTAGCTTCTCCCTGCGAGTCAAAGCAATGCTGGTTCATGCCGGAGGCGTGGAGCATCTGGAGCAGTGGCAACACACTGCTAATTACCCCACATATTACATCACTCATGATAACTTCTATGCCATCGTTGATGATATAATTTGCAGTGAAATTATTGATGAGAAACTGCATGGTGGGCGCGCAAGTTATAGTTACCCGAGGGCACAAAATATAGTTTCTTGAGATAAATCTAACCATTACTGCTGAATTTCTATGGTTTTGTGTATTAATTGTGAACCAAAGTATACCGTCCCAGTAACCTTTGTTTTTTTAGCTAATTTCTTATGTTTTTAAATTCTATTTCCTAACTAGAACGTCCCTGTAAACTTTGCTTTTTTTTCAGTGGATAAATATATAAATATATATATATATAATATTTATAGTTAAGCACCTATAGAACTATGGAATTACTAGCCCCCAGACAAACACATACAATTCTCTTTTACAGGTAACTTGGCAAAGGTGTAAGAAGATCTTACTCAGTAATCACAGTGAAGTAGCTCTATAGATAGCCTTTGCTGGGACTTTATCACTGTAAGAACAAACAGGGGCTCAGAAAAAGAGCCTCTCATACTATGACGAAAAAGTATAAAACAATGAGTTTGCCCGAGACCGAAGAGGAGCAACATTCTGGATTATGACCTTTGCTGAACATTTCAACGAAAAACAAAAAATCAAATAACCATTACTTTAAACTGCTGACCCTTCACCCTTACTTGGTGCTCATAGGTTTATGAGAAGCTCTTTGTACTGAGCTCCTCCATTCCACAATAATTCCTAACAATAATTTTGCCGTCATGCATTGATTCTGTCCTAAACCAGTTAGAATTTGGTTGAATGAGTCTCTGCAAATAAGAAACTCATAACATATATTTATACAATGAATCTAACCGGGACTCATTTACACAGCCAGCTGTGACCAAGATCCAGCTCAATGATAAACACCTCCGTTATATACAAATAATCTAAACCGCGACTCATTTCCACAGCCAGTGGTGAGCCAAGACCAAGCTCATTTATAAAAACCTCTGTTGTACACAATCCAACTAACTGTGAATCAGTTACATAATCAGCGCTGGGTGAGTCAAGATCCAGCTCGATGATAAACACCTTTGTTATATACAATTCATCTAAGCATGACTCATTTACATACCCAGCGGTGAGCCAAGATCCAGCTCGATGATAAACACCTTTGTTATATACAATTCATCTAACTGAATCATTTACAAAGCCAGTGGTGAGCCAATTATAAACACCTTTGTTATATACAATTCATCTGACCGTGACTCATTTACACACCCAGTGGTGAGCCAAGATCCAGCTCGATGATAAACACCTTTGTTATATACAATTCATCTAAGCATGACTCATTTACATACCCAGCGGTGAGCCAAGATCCAGCTCGATGATAAACACCTTTGTTATATACAATTCATCTAACTGAATCATTTACAAAGCCAGTGGTGAGCCAATTATAAACACCTTTGTTATATACAATTCATCTGACCGTGACTCATTTACACACCCAGTGGTGAGCCAAGATCCAGCTCGATGATAAACACCTCTGTTATATACAATTCATCTGACCGTGACTCATTTACACACCCAGTGGTGAGCCAAGATCCAGCTCAATGAGAGAAGGAAGCAGCCTGAGTAGGAATCTTCTGTTAATTAGTTTTTAGCATTATATGGTTCATATGTGACATTTGTTTTAACCTAGAACTGCCTTTCATCTAAACTGCCTCTTATCTGATTACGTTTCACGCATTGTTTGGACTGCTCTCCGGTCCACCGCAATCTGATTTCCGATTGATTGAGTGGAGAGAGCACGCCCATAGTCTTTCATACCTGTGGGGCGCCAGTCAAACGGTTAGCGCTCTAGTGGAAAGTCCTACCAGGTATAAAGTCACTGCATTTCCTGCCGCGCGCATCAGGCGTGCCACTGGCCCAGCGAAGTCACACCTAAGGCAAGCCTGTCCGCGCCCGTCCGCCCCTGGATGCTGCCGGCTCTCAGGGGATGCTGCCCGTTTTTCCACGGGGACCTCAGGCTCCCAGGCTGGTGTATCCTGAGGAGAGGTTGATGGAATATGGGCTTGCCTCACCTTGTGCAGGGGGGAGAATTAACCTGCAAGTAGTAGATGCTGTCACCCTAGAGAAGTGCCCCGATTGTGGATGGATATAGGGGGAAGTCATGCATACTCCCCTTAGTCCACTATTATGTTCCATCCCCAGTCCTACTGGAAGGGTGCAGGACACTGGAAGTGAGAGACAGACCGGGATGGGCCTAGCATTACCATTTAAGGGGTTGTATCTGAATGCGCGATCTATCCCAAAACATGTGGTGGAAATTTGGGACCTATTAGACGAGACCAGGCCATACATCTGCCTTTTCACCGAAACCTGGCTGAATAATGAAGCAACGCCAGCTTTGGAAATGGCTTTTCCAGAAGATTATGCTGTGGTCCATCTGGATAGATCAGGAAAACAGGGTGGAAGTTTGGCCATTCCCACTCGTCCCCCATATCATATTAAGACTCTTGATGCACTATCTTCCCTCAATATCGAGCTATTGATCTTCAGAATGCATCCCCGCCAAGAGATTGAGTGGGGGGGAGCTCCTGCATATCACCCCCCGGGAGGTATCAGGAAGGAGTTTTGTCCAGCACTGCTAGAACGGCTGGCCCCTTATACGTTACAGACCAACAGGTTTCTATTGGTAGGGGACTTCAATCATCATCTGGAGGTTCTCTCCAATGCAGAGTCTGTCTGTCTGGTGGCAGCGATGGAAACTCTTGAACTGTCCCCTAGAGTCACTAGCCCTACACATGTGGCTGGACATGTGTTGGACATGATTTTCACCAGCATCCCTGAGTTAGTTGCCGGACCCCGTCTAAAGTTAAGCTGGACTGATCACCTGGCACTACATTTTTCTTGGGCATTGAAAAAACTTTCCGGCCCCCCACACACTCACAAGGAGTTGCGTAGATCCTGGAAAAAGGTAACTTCCGCTGCATTTAGTCGGGTCTATATCCCTCCCATACTTGAAAGCTGTGACAATTGTGAGACTGCCTTAGAAAGGTTCGAGGCCTTTATAACGGATGGCCTCGACTCTATTGCACCTTTAAAAAGGGTAAATATTCAGGCAAGGGCAGCACCTGCCCCCTGGTATTGAGATAGTCTTAAGAGAGGGTGTTAGAAAGAAAATGGAGGAAATCCACCTTGGAGCATGAGGAAGCGCGCTACCGAGTGGCTCATAGAGCCTATCTAAACAGCTGTAACATAGCTAGGTGATCCTACCTAGGCTCCCGCATTATGGAAGCTAGGAATTCCTCTCGGGAGCTCTTCTATCCTAAAGGAATTCACAAACCCGAGGTCTAACAACCCACTCCAGCCATCCAACCAAGAATTATGTGAGTATCTAAGGAGCTACTTTATAAAAAAATTAACGTGATCTATCGCGCCTTTGGGCCTGAAGAGGTAGCTCTTGAAAAGGTCCCAGTGCCTGAAAACCACTGTCCTTCGAGCCTAGAATATTTTCTCAACATCTCAGGGGAACAAGTAAGCCTGTTATTAATGCAGGTGAAATGCGGTTCCCCGCTAGACCCGGTGCCGCCTGCTGTTATGTCTGAACTAACCCCAGTCTTATCTTATGTGCTTGCTCACGTTTGTAACATGTCAATAGGCAGAGCAACGGTGCCACAAAATGGAAATGCGCTCGTATTAAACCTTTGCTTAAAAAGGCATTAGCGGACCCTACGGATTTACAGATTTTAGATCGATTTCCTCGCTTCCCTGTTGTTAAAAAATTATGGAGACACTAGTCAACTGGCACCTCTCCTGCTACTTGGAACAGAATAACTTACTGAACATATCCCAGTCGGGCTTCCGTGCTTCTTATAGCATGGAGGCCGCTTTGTTGGAGGTTACTGACACTTTAAGAATGTCTCTGGACAAGGATATCCCTGTGATGTTAGTGCTGCTTGATCTGTCGTCCATTTGCCACCATCTCTCATCGCATCCTGTTGGACAGGCTTCGAGAGATTGGTGTCAGAGGCATGGCCCTTAAATGGATTCAGAACTATCTGTTTGATAGAACACAGAGTGTCCAGTTGGACTCTTTTGTGTCAAAAACCACTTTGGTAGATAAAGGAGTCCCACAAGGCTCAATATTGAGCCCTACCTTGTTCAATATATATGTGACCCCTTAGCTGCCATCATTGGGAATTTTGCTTTTGAAACTATATCCTATGCAGACGACACACAGGTGATAGTCCCCTTTGAGGCTAACCCTTCAGTAACCAAACTTAAATTTATAAACTGCACGATCAGAATAGCAAGCTTGATGAAGAAGAATTTCCTCCAACTCAATTCCTCGAAAACAGAGATCTTACTGTTTTACAAGGCGCAGGAGATATGGACCCCAGATTGATGGCCAGCAGAATACGTAGAATCCCCTTTCCCTAGAGGATGGTCTAAGAACCTATGTATCAAAATTGACAACAAATTATCCATGGAAGAGCAGGTGAAGACCGTGTCAGGCTCGTGTTTTGGTACCATGAGGATGCTCAGAAAAATCTTTCAGTGGATCACGCTAAATGCCAGAAAGACTCCTATCCAGTCACTCCTAGTTAGTCGACTGGACTATGGCAACTCTTTGTTGGTGTGAGTAAGAGAGGAAAACGAGCCCTCTCATTTTGGTCTTCCGAATTCTCAGAGTATAGAGCAAATGCTGATGTCCTATTGAGCCCAACACTGACTCACCCTGCCCCTCCTGGATCCACACACACCTCCAAGCCCCTGTCACTCAAAAGCCAGACATGCAATTCATATCAGGCAGGCAGAGACATAGCACCCAGAAATGGCAACTTCTAAAAGTGGCATTTCTAAAATAGTTATAATAAATCTGGCCACACCATTGCGTAGCATTTGTTATCCCTATTCCAAATATACCAAACATGACCATGCTGCTCCTCTCATATCAGGAATTACCACTGAAACACTTATCAGGGAATCCCCAAAGCATTCCTATGGGAGGGCAACCTCACAGTAGTGAGAAACCAAAAGGGCTGTTTGTCACTACCAGGACATGTCACACACTTAACGTACATGTCCTACCTTTTACCTACAATGCACCCTGCCCATAGGGCTAGCTAGGGCCTACCTTTGGGGTGAATGACATGTAGTAAAAGGAATGTCACAGACATGGTACACACTTTAGGTGCCAAGTCAGAGCGGCAGTAACACTGCGTGCACAGGCCATGCAACGGCAAAGGCCTGAGATAGGTTTGAAAGGCTACTTTGGTGGGTGGCGCAATCAGCGCTGCAAGCCCACCAGTAGCATTTAATTTACCAGCCCTGGGTATATGAGATACCACTTCACAAGGGACTGACAGGTAAATTAAATAGACCAAATAGGTGTAGACCAATCTTACCATATTTAACACAGAGAGCACACACACTTTACACTGGACAGTAGTGCTAAAGTGCCCAGAGTCCTAAAACCACCATGTCAGAAAAAAGGCTAGGAGAAAGGTAAATAGTTTAGGGATGAGCTTGCAAAAAGGGCCAAGTCCAACAAAGACCATTGACACATGAGAAAGGGAATAGGTGCAAAGATATGTGCCAGTCCCTTCAAAAATCAGGATATGAATGGAGATTGTATGAGGCTTGCTGGATAGGGCAGCAATGTATCCTTCATCTAATGCTGAACTCAGCAGGAGCAGCGACAGAGCACAATGGAAACCTTTTGTAAGGAGAGCCTTCGAAGTATGGTATGATCAATACCCCAGACGATGTATGTTTTTTATCTTCCAGAATAGGCTGACTAGGTGGAGGGGCAACAAGCTGGTAAAATTCCATCGATCACCTCCATTGGCAGCTGGAAGGAGCTCTGATGGCCCTCTCAATCTCTAGAAATTAAGGTGGAGGCTCTGCAAGGCGAGGTGCGGGTCCTCCCCCTCTCAACCTACAGACATGAAGGTGGAGGCTCTGCAGGGTGAGTTGTGGGTGCTGCCCCTCTCAATCTCCAGACATGAAGGTGGAGGCTCTGCAGGGTGAGTTGTGGGGGCCGCTCCTCTCAAACTCCAGACATGAAGGTGGAGGCTCTGCAGGGAGAAGTGCGGGTCCTGCCCCTCTCAATCTCCAAATATGAAATTGAGAAACACGTCCTACCTCTTCAGAGCTCCAGAAATTAAGGTAGAGGCTCAGGAGGGTGAGGCGCGAGTCTCACCCCTGTCAATCACCGGACAGAAGGGTGGAGGCTCTGCAGGGGGAGGAGTGGGTCCCGCCCCCTCAATCACCAGATGTTGGACTTGGCCCTTTTGGCAAGTTCACCCCTAAACCTTTTGCCTTGTATGTGACCTAATATTAGTAGTTTTTGGCCTCTGCGCACTTTAGCACTGTGGCCCAGTGTAAAGTGTGTGTGTACTCTGAGTGCGTGTGGTGAGCTTGGCCTGCCCTTCCATAGGAATGCATGGGGGATATGTGTGTCCATGGTAATTCCTGGTATGAGAACAGTGCAGGGGTGAGTTTGGTATGTGCAAACACGTGAGCATGACAAAGTACTCCAAAGCTCCCCCCAAACCAGTTGCATCTGGTTTTCCCCCAGCCTTGTGCTGTCTGGCAAAGGGAAAAGTAGTATAAATGAAGGGGCTGTGACCCCATGAAAAGTGATTATGCTGTTCTAATTTGAGGGGGGGCTGCTGCTTGGCTACAGGAGGAACCCCAACTAGGGACTGCCTCCCTGCTGGAGGGCCCTGTAAGCTTGCCTGCCTGGGCCCAGCCCTTGCCCCCTCCCTCTTAAAGAACTTTTCCCTGGACTTTGGAGGACTGTCAATCCTAGCACCTTGAAAGCGATTCATTTCTGGTACAGAGCGCTTTTCTTGTCCCAGGAGCATGTGGGCTCTACAGCCCTGAGCTGCCTCCTCTACCGAGGGAATCCCGATGTATGATTCCCCCGCAAGTGCTGTTTATTCAGTAGGTGCCCACCCTGCATCTGTGCACTGTGAAATCTGAGTGGGAGCCTACCCCGCATCAGTACCTTGGAAGCGGGTGCCTACCCCGCATATTTGCTGTTTTGAATACCCATAGCGGGTGCCCACCCCACCTGGGACTTTATGTGGAAATAATGGGAGCCTACCCCGTACTGTGGCCAGAAGGAGCCACTGAACCCTGAGGGACGCCGCGCTGCCCGCGGTGACCCGGAAGCTGAACTCTGCAAGCCTTGACTGTGGGCAGGGCTTGGGAGCAGCCCGGAAGAGAAGAGCCGGTCAGAACACCTGCAGAGCTGTGCCAGTGTTCCTGGAAACCAGAAGACCCAGGTGGGATCCTACCCCACACTGGGACGTGCTGCAGGGAAGGTATGGAGCCTTGGAGGCTCCATGGAGAAGCCTCAGCCATCTGGAAGTAACACGGAGGGGGCATGAGGCATTTTGGTGCCTGCCCCTGCCGCATGTCAGCCCTGTGCAAATGCCGACACTAGGAAGAGAGGAGACCGCGAGGGAGTCCCAGATGAGTTGGACGTCCTCTCCATGTCCGGTTCCTGTTCTCCTTGAGCAGTCCTGCAGGACAGCGGACCGCTCCAACGTTGGGAGACATTTTTTGTGGCTTAAACTTGAGTCCGCCGAGTGGGGCTCACAGGCACAGTTGTGCCTGTTCTCCCTATGCTTATTTATAGAAAATCAGCATATGTAATAAATGTAAGCCTAGGCCTTGAAATACTTATATATAATTCATGGTCACAGGGGTATTTTTTCACGTACACTGTCATACAGATTCCAGCCTCTTGTGTCCTTAACAGAATCGATCCCCTTACCCCTAACATTACTTTACTAAAGAGGCACCAGGAGGAGCCCAGTGCAAAGGGGCTCACCAGGCACGAAGAGTGCCAGTATTCATTGGGCCAGTGCCATTTTTCACCAGCTGCCCCACCTGGCAGAGGGCAGCTGCTACACTGTGCAAACTAGTGACTAAGTCCTAGAAAGGGGCTCAGGAGGCACGCTTGTGCCAGGCCTCATTTTCACAGCTGCCCAGCAATTAGTGGGCAGCTGCCACATTTAGACCAGTTTTGCATACTTTGCTTTTGCTGCTTAGCAGCAGCCCTGACACTGTTGGACATAGGGCGTTGGCCTGGTGCCAGTTTTCATGTGCTGTGCCCCCGATTGGGGCAAACAGTTTTTATGCTAATCTGTTGCCTAAGGTGTTTACACTGGCAAGGCCTAATGTGATGCTACGGTTCTCATGCATAATGTATTTATGCCCCTGAGGTTTATGCAGGATATGTTTTATACCTAATGCTACTGTGATGATGCTGAGGTCATTATTGCGCCAATAATTACTGGTTGTGCTCTACATTTATTATTGTGTGCTACAGTTAGTATATGTTCTACATTTGCTAATTTCCCTCTGTGATTGTTCTGACAGTGGCCCAATTGGCCCTGTCATGTGTATATAATCCCCCGTAGATACTGCCCAGTGCCAGTTGGCACAGTGTACATGCGATTATGATCTAATGTGTTTATGGTAATATAAAGACTATTTTTATATATAACCTTGTGAGGAGTTCCTTTTGTGGTGCACCTAGTGTGTTGCTGTTGTGTGTGTGTGTTGCGCAAACACTTTACACATTGCCTCCGGGATAAACCTGACTGCCTGTGCCAAGCTACCAAGGGGGTGAGCAGGGGTTATCTTTGGCGTGTAACTCCCAAACCCTGACTACAGTGGTGGTCTCTGCCTGCCTTTGGCCCAAGCCTTAGCCAACCAGGAAGAACCCATTTCTAACACGGTCATGAAGATGGAGGATTTGGAGGGGGGGGGTGCGGGTCCTGCCCCCTCAATCTGCAGACATGAAGCTGGAGGCTCTGCAGGGGAAGGCCCGGGTCATGCCATTCTTAATTGTCAGACATGAAGGTGGAGGCTCTGGAGGTTGAGGTGTGGGTTCTGCCCCTCTCAATGTCCAGACATGAAGGTGGATGGAGGCTCTGCAGGATGAGGTGTGGGTCCAGCTCCTCTGAATCCCCAGACATGAAGCTGGAGGCTCTGCAGGAGGAGGCACGTGTCCTGCCTTCTCAATCTACAGACATGAAGGTTGAGGCTCTGCAGGAGGAGTGCGGGTCCCACCCCCTCAATCTGCAGACATAAATGTTGAGGCTCTGCAGGGCGAGTACGGTCCTGCCCCTCTCGATCTAAAGACATGAAGGTGGAGGCTCTGCAGGGTGGGGTGCAGGTCCTGTCCCTCCATTCTCTGGATATGAAGGTGGAGGCTCTGGAGGGTGAGCTGCTGGTCCTGCCCCTCTCGATCTCCAGATATGAAGGTAGAGGCTGTGGAGATTGAGGTACACGTCCTGCCTCTCTCGATCTCCAGGCAAGATGGCTGAGGCTCTGGAGGGTGAGGCGCGAGTCCCTCCTCTCTCAATCAACGGACATAAACATGGAGGGTCTGGAGGGTGAGGCACGTGTCCCGCCCCCTCAATGTCCGGACAGGAAGGCGGAGGCACTGCAGGGCAAGGGTGGGTCCTGCCACTCTCAATCTCCAGACATGAAGGTGGAAGCTCTGTACGGCAACCGCAGGTCCTGCCCCTCTCGGTCTCCAGATATGAAGGTAGGGGCTCTGCCCTTCTCAATTACCAGACATGAAGGTGGAGTCTCTGGAGGTTGAGGTACGGGTATTGCCTCTCTCGATGATCAGGCATGAAGGTGGAGGCTCTACAGGGTGAGGTGCTGGTCCTGCCCTCTCAATCTACAGACATGAAGGTGGAGGTTCTGCAGGGCTGGCGCAGGTGCCACCAGTCTCGATCTCCAGACATGAAGGTGGAGGCTCTGGAGATGGAGGTACACATCCTGCCTCTCTCGATCTCCAGACATGAAGGCTGAGGCTTTGGAGGGTGAGGTGTGAGTCCCGCCCCTCTCAATCACCGGACATAAAGGTGGAGGTTATGGAGGGTGAGGCATGTGTCCTGCCCCCTCAATCTGCAGACATGAAGGTGGATGCTCTGCATGGCGAGCAGGGGTCCTACCCCCCTCAATCTCCAGACATGAAGGTGGAGGCTCTGCAGGGTGAACCCGTGTCCTAGCCCTCTCGATCTCCAGACATGAAAGTGGAGGCCTGCAGGGGGAGGCCAGGGTCATGCCCGTCTCAATTGCCAGACATGAAGGTGGAGGCTCTGGAGGTTGAGGTACGGGTGTTGCCCCTCTCGATGTCCAGACATGAAGGTGGAGGCTCTGAAATAGAGAACCCTTTGCTTGTAGACTATCTGTATGAGTTGTCTAAAGATCTTCGTTCTCTTCACCAACAGATTCAATCTGCCTTGCAGCCAGTACCTGAGGGACCCGGGCATTGCATACAGCCCGGAGATTTTGTTTTGATCCAAACCTTTTAGCGGAAGAATAGTTTGGAGCCGAGATGGAAGGGGCCCTACATCGTCCTGCTGTCCACCCACACTGCAATCAAGGTTGAAGGCATAAAATAACTGGAGCCACGGAACCCATGTCAAATGGATGCCCCTGACGCTTCCGTATGACCAGTGGGTCAATGACGGAATAGCTGATCAGGATGCGGACAATTTTCAGATTGAGAAGACTATAAATCTATTGCCTGTCGATCAGTATACTCAGGTAAAATGAAATAACATTTTTGAATAAAAATGATGCCACCAGTAACGATAGATGGTCTAAAAAATTAATAAGAGCTATCAATGTACCATAATTAAGTCGAAAATCCCAAAAATGGCAGATTAACATTCGGTGAGGTACGCTAATCTAATATGGCTTATTCTCTATATCAATGATGTGTTTTCATGGTATGAATTGATCGCAATATTGTGTCAATATGAGACAACTGTATGTATAGAATTTTGAATCAGCTGTTTGTTTGACCTCTTTTGATCCACTATAGAATAACACAAGTTTAAAAGAGTATTTGATCATGAAATAAATGTAACTTTTCAAAGTGAATATATGGTGTATATAAATAACTAGATCAATTGATATCTTATCAAAATTGACGAGGATCTGCCACAACTTTTAGTTTTTGACATAGACAGAATATGATTAAAAGATAAAATAAAATATTTTTCTATATACACCCTCTCATTGTTTATTTATTTTTTATTGGTATTTGTTTTGCTTAATTTCACATTGATGTGGTAAATCGAATATAACACAATGAAGATTTTCAAATTCCTTGTCATCACCAAACTAAGGTATCAAATAGCAGGATCAATAAGACCACCTAAGGTTATCATTTATCTGACCGTATCAATTTAATGCATTAATAACTTGAATTATAAAACGTAAATAAATCCCTTGACAGCGCCTTTACCTTACCATTTATCTTGCCCAAGCCCTCAAGGGTTGTTTGGGTTGCCCATTACATTTTTGATCACGGAGGACAGGGCACCCCCCGTTCTTGGAGAACATTCACAACTAATCCTGTCTAGTGTCCAGGGTGGTGCACCAATGCTGTTCACTCTAATTTAATACAGGCACAAGCAGGATTACGAAGTACCAGCCCATGGAGCACATGGTGCGAGGAGGCCGGAGATCTTCAGTGGGAATACTGCTCGGGTCAGGACTACACAGAGTCCAATGCACAACTACATGCAGGAGCAACAGAACGCGGTGCACAGGGATACGGGTCACACGGCCCCCAGCAGGGATACTGGCTTCAGCTTTGCTGGAAGGACAGATCGACCTTATAGACCTTCCGGGACCCACCTCCGGTGTTGCAGAAATCCTCAGAGTCCTCAGGAGCTAGGGAGATGCAAGCCAGTCAGCTGCGCTTAAGGTGCCTGCTTCAGCAGGGTAGTAACCCCTTTACTCCAAGGAAGATTCATCAGTCGTCCAGTGTCATGCAGATAGTCGAAGTACTTGGTATCTTCTATAGCAGAATCTTGCCCAGGTAAATCCAAAGTCCTGTAGCCAGGTAACTTATTTTATACCCACGGGTTGGAGTAGGACAGATTCGGGGCTCCCTCCTCTCCTATGGGAGGGGCAGGACAGAGGGGGGGCTACACCCTTATCTTTTGTCCAGTTTCACGCCAGAGCATGGAGCCCAGAACTGATTTGAAGTGGACTATGCACTGGGTCACCAAATGTGCCCCCAGTGCAGACTTTCTGGCACTCTCAGAGTGCACCCACCTTGCCCCAATACACTAAACCCTGTCTGGGGGTTGGTCACACCTCCTTGCGTCAGGATACATATTGTTATACCTTCCTCTGCTTGAGCTTGGCTCAGCAGCAGGAGGGCAGAAATGTGTATGTGGCAGGCAGCGTCCATTTTGTGCTGCCCCGGCCAAGAAAGCTGGTACTGGGTAGACCGGTGACCAACGCATGTCTTTGTGGAAGGGAGGAATCATACCTCCCACACCAGTTACTGGTGTGGAGGTATGATTCCAAAGTGTTTGACACCAAACACAACCTGTTTCTGAGCAGCCGTTCCAAAGTTAGCATTTACTGCGAGGTTATAATGCACTTAAACATATATGTATGGCTGCATCACAGACAGCCCCGGAGAATGGACTCCGAATCCTGCAGCGGAGCCCTGCTCATGCCCTCTGATGTAAAACCCAGCACCCTGCCTTCAGGATTGATAAGACCTGCCATAGGGGTGACTGATCGGTTATAAGTGTAGTGATATATGTGCAGATATAGGCATACTATATCTGATTAAGTGGTACAATCACCAGCTTACACAGTTTGCAGTAGCAAACTGTTGGTCTCCGTTTGAATGGTTTCTCATGGGTGACATAATACAGCTGCAGCCCATGAGAGGCCCCCGGGGTACCTATGCCCTTGGTACCATTGTATCATATACTAGGGACTGAAAAAGATACCCCAGAATCCAATCTGGAGTGTACCTAAAGTACAGACTTACCAATTAAAGGGAGACAGCAGATAGACTGGGTTCCTGAATGGCATGATCCCAGTCAGACTAGTCAAAAAACAGCAAAACACCAGGAAAAAAGTGGCGGTAACCAACCAGTCAGATCCTATCTTCCTACAGCTACCTTAGTAATGTTATCATTCTGCCATACCGGGTCCAGTAACTTACATATCTGCCTGGCACTAATGTGCGCAGGGCCATGGGCCATAGTGACAACGGGAAGCAATAACGAGTTGGGCAACAACCATCTCTGTTTCCCTGACAAGTCAGTCCAACACCCTTCCTCGTTCAAGCACCCTGTCCTTTCCTCCCACTCTGCCAATTCATCTGGGGTTGCCTCACTCTGTATTTCCCTGACACTCTCCAGTGTATCTTCAAACATACCATTGCCTGAGACCTACCTAGCGGGACCTGCCACCAACATTTTTGTCATCTTTGATCTAGCTGCCTCCTTAGCTGTTTGGTTTGCAAACCCATTGCCTCTTCTGACATTATCTGTTATGGCTTTGTGAGCACTGCATTTTATTATTGCTAACTTATCGGGAAGTGTCAATGCAGACAACAATCTGTGTATCAATGGGCTGTTCTGTATTCACAGTCCATGTGAAATCAAAAACCTTCGCTCCGCCCAGAAGCGTCCAAAATTGTGGGCCACCCCAAAGGCTGTCGGTATAGATATTTACGGGCAGTCCCTCACCTAACTCACAGGCCCAAAGAAGGACGACCAGCTCTGCTGCTTGAGCTGATTGATATGAGATACGGGATGTCTCAACTACAGTGTGTAACGTTGTTATCGCATATGCTGTAGTGGTGGTGCCATCTGGTAACTTGAAACAAGAGCCATCGATATATAGTTCCCCTTGAGGGTCAGATAGGGGAACATTAGTCAGGTCTACCCATCCCTTTGTTTCCTCCTGAGTCCAAAACAAACAATCATGGACGTCACCGTCCTTTTCTTCCGAAGGGAGGGGTAGTAATGTGGCTGGGTTCAAGGTAACGCATCTTTTGATGGCAATGTGCGGAGAAAATAAGGTGAGCTCATATCCAGTGAAACGTGCACTGGTGAGGTGCTGCTTTTTTGTCTTATTCAAAAGCGAATCCACAGCATGCGGTACCATTACTGTGAGGTTAGTGTCAAGAACGAGCCCAGCCATTTGTCTGATAGAAATTGCCACCGAAGCGGCAGCTCTGGGAGGGCTCTGGTGACATTATCAAGCATTGCTGAAAAGTAGGTGCAGGGTCTTGGCTTAACACCAAAACCCTTTGTTAGAACAAAAAGCATGCAACCGTCCGCCTCTTGCACGTAAAGCACAAAAGGCTACTGGTAATCAGGAGTACCAGGCACAGGCGCAGAGCAAAGCTCAACTTTCCATTGCTCAAAAGCTTGCTGGCATGCAGGTGTCCAAGGCAAAGGTTCATGCACATCTTTGGTGGTTAGGTAAAGAAGGGGTTTTGTTAGTAGGGAGTACTTAGGGATCCATTGCCGGCAATACGATGTTATCCCAATAAACAAGCATACCTCGCGTTGCGTCTTAGGGGCAGGTATGTTAACAATAGCAGTAATGCGCTCAGGTGTTAGTCTGTGACCATACTTCAACAGTAGGTAACCTCCTGTAGACAATACTGAAATTTCGAATGGGACACCTTGTGTCTGTGTCTTGCTAAATGTAACACTAATTTAACTGTGGCAGCTTTGCAACCATGCTCAGTGTCTGATGCCACGAGGAGGTTGTGTACATACTGCAGCAGCACATTACCAAAGGGGATTTCTAGAGAATCCAATTGGGCTTTCAGAGCATGACTGTAAATACTAGGGCTTTCTATATAGCCTTGTGGAGCACGACAGAACCTAAAGCTTCGACTGGCTATTGCAAAACCGAAAAGAAACCTACTCTCTGCATGTATTGGTATACTAAACAAAGCGTACTTTAAGTCTATAACAGAAAATAACCTGGCTGAGTGGGGAATCATTGTCAGAATCAAGGTAATGTCTGGGACCACAGGCTACTGGGGAACCACAATCTTATTGACCTCTCTCAGGTCAATCACAAAGCGGTAAACATCAGGGTGAGTATCAGATGAATCTGAGGGTGCCTTCTCGACAATAGAAAGAATGGGACTTTTGCATACATTAGCCACTGTCTCTTCAAACACCCCTGACTTAATCAAATCCTGTATTATGTGCAGTAAAGCTCTTTCTCCTGCTTGTGAAATTTTGTACTGGAAAATCTGTAACAATTTGACATTTTCTTTAATCTGAATGCAGACCGGCGGAATTTGGAGTAGTCCCACATCCTTGTCACATGTGGCACACAAAGTATGTGGCACATCTTTAAATTCAGCTGGGAGCTGGGCATCCTTGGCAAGACATTGCTTTACACGGGCCACCCGAGGTCCTATAGTCATGTAGACACCATCAGGAGAATAAGATATTGTGGCAGGTAATCTTTTTAACAAATCCAACCCTAGCAAGTTTTACAGACAATTGAATGTCAATAAAAAAGGTGAATCAACCATGAAGGGGCCAATGGTCAAGGCCAGATGCTTTCAAATGGGGCTAACAACCGGTATGCCTGAGAAACCCACCAATACATTAGATTGGCCAGACAGAGCTGCCCCTGGGACCAGTTAACTGGAAACAGAGCTATTCGTAGCTCCTGTGTCAATAATAAATGTTCTGTGGTGCCCTGTAAATCAGCGGTGACACAGGGTCCACGCTGATCTATATTATTATTATTATTATATTTAAGTTTATAAAGCGCTCAGCTACCCGAAGGTTTCCCGGCGCTAAAACCAACTAATAAAGAGGGGAAGTCAGAGGGGAGGAGGCTACATGTTGAATAACCAATTTTTCACCTGTTTGCGAAAGCTAAGGTAGTTGGGCTCTTTTCGTAACTGAAGGGGAAGAGAATTCCATAGTGAAGGGGCTAGCCAGGCAAAAGAGCGGCCTCCCATTCTGGCTTTTCTGATTCTGGGCACTGAGAAAAGGTATTGGCTAGATGAGCGCAGAGTGCGGGGGGGGGCAATGGTGGTTAACCAAGGATCTCAGATAAGGTGGGGCCCGGCCAGTGTTTATTTTGTGCATGAAACAGAGAGCCTTGAATTTCGTGCGGCTTTCGATACGGAGCCAGTGTAGTGAGCGGAGGGAATTAGAGATAGGAGAAGTGTTGGGGAGTTTGCAGAGCAGTCGTGCTGCCATATTCTGGACTGTCTGCAATTTGCGGGTCACCTCTTTGCTGGCACCCAGAAGAAGAATGTTGCTGTAGTCCAGCCTAGAAGTGATTAAGGCCTGGACTACAGTTTTCTACCACGACTGGTCCCTCACCCTGTCCCTGGCTATCCTAGCTGTGAGACAATCGAGTCACCTCATCCATGTCATAGTCCGTGATAGTACTGTCGGCTTCGCGGGTCATCAAAATAACCTGCTCTGTCTATGGGGTTATGCATCCCCTAACTGCACCTCCCCTCGGCCTCTTCCTCCTCTATACCCTCGGCCTCTCAGCGCCTCTCCGTTTTTCCCAGGACACTCATCCCGCCAATGTCTGTCCTTTTTACAATATACATATTGGTTAATCCCAAGGGGCGTACTGGAAGAGCCACCCCTATGGGACTGGGGTAGCTGCTGATCTGACCCGACCCTCTTCCTCTGCCCCTCACAACCTGCTGCAACAACACCCTCGTCTTCAGGTCCTTTCTCTTTTCTCCACCTTCTCTTTCTCCTCATTTTCTCTATGCTCATAATACTGAGCCATACTTAAAATCACGGACGGGGATGATGTCGTCCAGGTACTTTCCAACGCCCACAACTGTGTTGCGATCTCGGGAAGCAAATTAGTGACAAATCTGTTAACAAACGAACGCCACCCTTCTGAGACAAGTCCTGACCACTAAAATCTAGAAACACCCCGTTGAATCCAGTAAAGAAATCCGACACACTCTCATCCTTTTACTGGCAGCACGCAGTCAACTTATCCCAATCCACCTTCTTCGATGGGATAAGGGAGTGCATGTAAGTTATAATACAACCAGGTAACGCCAGTACCTGCACCTTCGGCTTGTCGCTGGGCTTGTGTTCCTTATCCTTTGTCCTGGTCTCATTCCATGTTCTCCCCAACTCCAGAATAAGATCCTGCGTATGGACCTGCCGCCATATATCTACCGTGTCTTTCAAAAAAGAGTTCGGCCCTTGTGGACAGAAGTGGGGTAAGGGCCCAAATACTTTATACAAAAAGAGGAAGGAACCCACACTTCAATGTATTTCACACCATTCAATTTTGGATGAAAAGATAAACAAAACTTAATATGTTTATCAGGGCGATTATTTACGCCGTTTTTATTCATCAATTTTGTGAAAAAAGGCAAATTTTGGTGGATATTATTTATGTCAAGAGAAATAACACTTCTATTTACGTACTGACCAAAAAAGTCGTGATGCCTAATCTTTACAACACATAAATCAAAATACATAAACAATGTGAAGACATATAACTAGTGTGAATAATTTTACAAAAAAGTGATAACATTTCAAAAAGAAGGGAAAGTTGTCAAGGTATTTTTCAGTAACATCAATATGAGCATTTAAGCACACGTACATCTAATCACAAAAGAAATATTTGACCATAACGCAGCCTTCAAATGAGTCTGCGAGAAAAAACAAACAACCTTTCGGTAAAAATGTTTTTAGGCTATGAATTCCTAAGTATTTTATCTGTATTTCTTAGGGCTTGATCCTGTTCGCCTACGCGTTTCAAGTTTGGGAGATTTCTTCGCAAACTCTCTTCAGGGCCAAATGAATTCTTTCCCCTGTTCCTTAACCTAATAGTGAAAACACAAACAGATTGTGGACACTCATTATAATTTGCTCCCTTCAACCTGCTCAGTCCTTCTCATATGTACATCTTTTAAAATGAAACATACCTCTGGAGACTTGAGGTAAGCTCAGTTCATCCAAAACACTTTGATGGATTTGTCGAATCTGCGCGCTTTCTAAAAAAAAACACACACGGGATTTTGTGTCAGGTACTGGTCGTACAAAATTATTTTGCACATTTAAGTGAAGGTAAAAAAGGGTAAAAAACAGGACCAATTTTCTCATACCTGAATGTAAAGAAAGAAGGGAACCAGTTGTTCGCTGCGGTTTTCCGTTCTGAATTATAGGTATTTATTGCTGTGACACTCGTTTTTCACATACAGTCACTGCAAGTAAAATGAACATATTACTTGCTTATAAGTAATGGATTTAACTTAGTCCAAGGGCGTTATTTGTTGAGACACACAGTCACTTACTAGAAATCTTTTCAGCCATTCAAAACTGTAGGAGTAGGCAGATCGCAATGGCTTTCCAACCGCCTCAGTTTCCGAGGATTCCCGGGGTGGGTTGGTTCCCCTTTTCAAGCTTCCATCAGGTTCCGTGATTTTATCTAGAGGAAAGCGGGCGCTGGTTATTTGAAACGCAGTGAGTCAGTGTGCTTGTGAGTGGGGCGGCGTTGCTTGTGATTTATTCAGAGCCGAACGCTTACATCGGCTGCAGTCATTGTCTCACAAAGGAGACGAGCGCTGGTTGCTTACAGTACTGCCGGTTATTTTACTCGGAAACAGCGCGGCGGCGCTTAAAAAGCCATTACCATTCCAATATGCAGTTTAAGTGTCTGCACGTACCTTCTGGTTTAGCAGCGTGTTCCACTTCCTCATTCCATCACATGGGCTGAATAGGATTCAGTCCCATCGGCCTCTCTAAGAGGCTCGCTGTTTGTTTGACCAATCACAGGTGAGGTATCTTGGTATCCCATAATGGTGCATTGTGGGACCGGAAGTCTGACTGGCCAGTGGGCCAGTTTTACAGCCTGGTTATTTCACTAATTGAATTGAGACCAGTGTTGATGGTGTCAAACCGAAGTAGCAAATAGGCCTCTTTGCGCAACAGCGCCTTCTCGACATTAGGCGATCTGTGCTGTGGATCCATTCCAGCTAGAACTGTCCATGTAAAGTCTGTTTCTTTATGATTAGCAGCCGAAAAGTGTTCCACCATTGGGGCATTTTGTACTTTTTTCTTTAATAGTGAACGATGTTGTGTTATCCTGACATTTACTTGCTGACATGTTTTACCTACAGTTACTGTGCTGGGCCTCAGCGTCTCTAAACGTGGGAGCAGAGCTACACGCTCAGATTGGTATTTGAAGGGAGAACAACTTATTCATTAGCAAGTCGAGAAACAACCTTCGACAGAAAAGAAAATAACAGTGAAATGCAGTGTTCTTCTGAGGCAAGCAATTGGGACTAATGTGGGTGCAGCCTAGGCAGTCTAATAAGAATTACTAAATACAAAATGGAGTCACACTTGCTAACTGAGGCCTGCACATTATGGGGATAACTCAGCGGGTTGCATACTAACGTGGCAACAGCTACTAACTTAGCTATATAATGCTAATCTAATGTAGCACAGTGCAAGGATAACACAGCTAAGGGATTTTTCTGACTAACAGAGCCCAAGCAAAGCATTAACAATCAGGTTTTCCTCTCTGCGCTTAAGGAGGTGCCACAGACAGGAGCATAATGTGTGAAAACCTTCTTCCACTTCAGCCACAAGAGAGGAGGAACTCCTGGAGAGGTCAAAAAGAAGGGAGGCCATTAAAGACAATGGGGTAACCCAGTAACCCTCAGAACCTGAGTAAGTATGCTAGAGAAAAACAGTGGTTCTGTCGGGGATATTAATTGATGTGTGATCAGTACTTAATCCTCTGAATATAATATGATTTTAGTCATATAATGAAGTAACACACCAAGAGAAGAAACAATTTCTGTCAAAACATCTAAATTCCTTTACTTGGTATTTTATGTATATACAAATCAATAAGCGGCTGTCAAAAACAAACAAGCATTGGCATAGCCAAACGGTCTCGCCTTTGGGACCTTATAAGTATTTAGTTATGCAGCACAATATCTTTGGTGCAATAACATCAACTGTTGCATTGCTAAACACTTATGAGATCTGAAAGCCGAGACCTATTGGCTATGCCAATGCTTGTTTCCATTGTAAGGGAAACAAGCAGTTCGACGCCCTGATTTTGGCTCCTGTCAAATCACCGCGTATTCTCCAAGTTTTGCCCTTTTCCCAGTCAGTATCCACAGAGACTTTATTTCGGAACTTTGGGAGCGTGTTTTCGTTCCATTCCTGTTGGATTCCTGCATTCCGGAGCATAAGCCGAGTCGCCGCGTGCCAGTGTTCGGCGGTGCAGACTTTGTCCTTGTCAGCGGTCTATTCCAGAGTACCATCCCAGTGGGCAAGTAATTCTTCCGCATTTCCTCAGAATTACGCGGTAAGAATATTCAATTCTCTAAGACCTTGGTGGCGCTATCCTTGTTCCTGTGCCATTTGGTTTTCTTCAGCGTCAGAGTTTCCTTGTCTGAAGCGAAGCCTGATTTCCGATAAGAACTGTAAATGTCTATGACATATTCAGAGCTACTATAAAGACTTTTGAGGGTTTCAGTCCACTCCCGTGATTCAACAAGTAAATGAGAGTATATATTATATGCATATGGTAATACTGTTGTCTACCACCTCTATTCTTCACATCACTACTTTCCGGCACACAACACAAGCAACTAAGAGTCCTCAACCTTCCATATGAACATTATTGGACTCAGAAAGAGAGCGGCAATTTCCACACACACAAACCAGGTATGAGAGAAGAGAGTAGAATGAGTGAGTGAGAGTGGTTTTCCAAAAAGGGTTAGAACGTTAGTAATGTTCTGTTAACTGTTGCAGGTGTTCCCCAGCTACTCATCCCAGAGGTAGTGACTAAGACACCAGTGTGGAAGCCTCTCTTTGTTGTTTGTTATCCACTTCCCCTTTCCCTTCCATTCCTGGGCTTGGAGCAATCCGGGTGCAGGGGTGTTTGGGTATTTGGAAATTAGCATCGTAGAAGACTTGACCACTCGCTCCCACGGAAATCTGGACAATTCAGGTACTGCTTCTGACAGATTGAAGTGCCTCTATTATCTTCCGTCTGGGCGAGATGGCAGAAGGATTGGATGTCAAAGCCTTGGCTTCAGTGTTAGAGGGATTACAGAAACAGTTGAGTGAGACAAGGGAGGAAGTTAGGAAATCTAATCAGGAGGCTAGTTATTTGCGTCAGAGATTAGATGAGCTTGCGGAGAGTCCGCGCCCCAACTTTGGGAGTATTAAGTCATCTGCCTTTGGTTCCACGCCTTCTTCCTCCTCCTCTTCGGAGTTTACCACACAGGTAGTGGACGCAATGTCCCCTACAATTCCATTGGCCCCTCCCAAGAGATTTCAAGGAGATCCCCACAAGGCCCAAATTTTCCTGACTCAGTAATCGTTACACTTCCTTTGTAAGCCCATTTTGTTTAAGGAGGATCAGTCTAAAGTGGCGTTTGTGCTGTCCTACCTGAGCGGAGATGCTGCAGCGTGGTCTTTGCCCATGGTGGCTAGCAACGATCCAGTGTTGTATAAATTTGAAGAATTCAAGGCCGAGTTCTTGCGAATCTTTGACCGAAGAAATGTTTCACAGACCACAGACAATGAACTACTAGAGTTGAAGCAAGGGAATCGAGATTTGGTGGCCTATTTGGCACAATTTAATAAATTGATTGTTGAAACTAGTTGGCCCGAGTCTAAGAGGGCGGCCATTTTCTACCGAGGTTTAAAAAATGAGCTGAAGGACGGACTGGCCCAGATTCCCAAAAGACCTACAGATGTATCGGAACTCATAGATTTAGTATTGCAGATAGATCAGCGGCTGGCGGAAAGACGAAGTGAACGTCGAAAGGATGTCCGTACTCTCCCACCACGATTTGATCGGTCTAGGCCGGAGGTAGCTAAGAACCATGAAGGCCAAAGTCAGGAAGAACCTATGCAGGTGGGAACGATTCGAGGTCCTCTTACCCAGGAGGAAAGAGAAAAGAGACGTCAAGGTCGGTTGTGCATGTATTGTGGTCAGTCAGGCCATTTTGTCAAGGAATGTCCGAAGAGATCAAAGGCCAGCACGTGGGTAAAAGATCGGCTCCACCAGTAGACGGAGTTGCACTGATGGGAGCGAGTGAAGAGCCAACTCCCAAGCCACAACTTTTAGCTAATACCCTGCAATCAGCAGCCCCGCATCTGAATTTGCCATGTAAAATTGTGTTTGGAAAGACTCAGATGGAGGAAGTTTCCGTGATGGTAGATTCGGGGGCTACTGGGAATTTCTGCGACATCCAGTTTGCCAAATCTTTAGGAATACAATTTGAAAAGAAGTTAAGACCAGAACCTGTGCGAGCAGTGGATGGCACCAATTTGTCTTCGGGGCCAATAGCTTATGATACCGAACTGATGACCGTAGTGGGACCAGGAGAGCATCGGAGTTTTATTCAATTCAATCTCATCGATGCTCCTCAGTTCCAACTAATACTGGGTTTGCCTTGGCTCACCGAGCATAACCCCAGGATTGATTGGTCTCGACGTTCAGTTGAAATGAACTCAAGCTTTTGTCTAGAGCATTGTTTCCAGTCCCCACCAGTGAATACCAACTCCACGTTGTCACAAAATTTGGCCAATCAAGTTCAAATGGTGTGCGCTTTGGAGGCTCCAGAGATTCCAGAAGAATATCAGGATCTGAAAGAGGTATTCAATGAGAAAGAAGCTCGGAAATTGCCACCTCATCGTGAATATGACTGCCGGATAGAATTGGAGCCTGGGGTTTCTTTACCCTGCAGCCGAATCTATGCTCTGTCGGAACCCGAGAACCTCCATTTGAAGGACTATATAGAACAAAACTTAGCCAATGGTTTTATCCGCCCCTCCCAGTCGCCAGTGTCTTCGCCCCTCTTCTTCATCCCTAAGAAGGATGGGACCTTGAGAACCTGCATTGATTATCGAGCTTTGAACTTGGCCACCAAAAAGAATCGTTATCCATTGCCCCTCATTTCGGAACTTCTAGATCAGGTTAAGGATGCCTGTGTGTATACTAAATTGGACTTACGAGGGGCATATCATTTGGTGCGCATGGCCGAAGGAGAGGAGTGGAAAACTGCCTTCCGAACCAGGTTTGGTTTGTATGAATACCAAGTGATGCCCTTTGGGCTTTGTAACGCCCCAGCTGCTTTCCAGCATTTTGTGAATGACGTGCTTCGAGAGTGTTTGGACCGCTTTGCGGTGGTTTACATCGACGACATCCTTATTTATTCCAACAGTCTAGAGGAACACGTTCGTCATGTACGAGCTATCTTGGAACGACTGCTGGAGAACCATCTGTTCGTCAAGCTAGAGAAGTGTGTCTTTCATTCCTCCAGGGTAAAATTCTTGGGTTTTGTTTTGTCCCCGGAAGGAGTATCCATGGATGACTCTAAGTTGCAGGCAATCAAGTCATGGCCTGCGCCAAGGTCAGTGAAGGAGATTCAAAGCTTTTTGGGATTCGCCAATTTTTATAGGCGTTTCATTCTGAATTTCTCGGAGAAGGTGAGCCCAATTACCCGTCTTCTAAAGAAGAATGTAAAATTCATCTGGGAACGTGAATCGGAGGAGGCTTTCAGCAGTTAAAGGAAGCATTTGTGACAGCTCCAGTGCTGCAACATCCTAACTTGAATGAACCCTTCTTCATCGAAGCTGACGCATCCAATTTGGCTATAGGAGTAATCCTGTCTCAACGCCAGAAGGACACCGGTCAACTTCACCCGGTGGCATACCATTCTCGAAAACTTACTCCTGCAGAGATCAACTACTCCATCGCTGATAAAGAGCTTTTGGCAGTCAAGGAGGCATTCAAAGTGTGGAGACACTACTTGTTGGGAGTGAAACATGTGGTCACAGTCTTCACTGATCATCGAAATTTGCAATTTCTCAAATCAGCTCGCACGCTAACTCCCAGGCAACTGCGTTGGTCACTCTTTTTTGCAGACTATGATTTCGTTTTAACTTACAAGCCCGGATCTTCAAATGGAAAAGCTGACGCCCTTTCACGTTTGAGCATGGGAGAAGAAACCAAAACCAAGGTGGAAGGATTTATCATTCCAGAGGAAAAAATTGTAGCCATTGCAGTCGAAGATAAATTGGAGACTCGAATTAAGGAAGAATTTGCTAAAACTGAATTTTCTAATTGGGAATCGGAAAGTCCAGATCGCAGTGTGAGAAATGAGAAACCATTTTGGCAAGAAAAAATGTTTGTTCCCAGTGAGGAGTTGCAAAATGAAGTCATTCAGCATTTTCATGACCACCCATTAGCAGGTCATAGAGGAGCCAAGAAGACTTTGGAGTTAATTAAGAGAATCTTCCTCTGGCCAGGCATGGACGCTCAGGTGAGGCAGTACATCGCCACTTGTGAGCCGTGTGTTAAGGGCAAGAGTTTGAGACAATCCCCGCAAGGCCTTTTAATGCCTTTACCAGTAGCTCCGTCCCCCTGGCACACAGTCTCCATGGATTTCATTGTTGACCTGCCTACTAGCCAGGGTTATTCAGTCATTTGGGTGGTGGTGGATCAGTTTACAAAAATGAGTCAGTTCGTCCCTTTGAAGGCACTCCCCACAGCATCTCAGTTAGCTACACTATTCGTAGAACACATTGTCAAACTGCATGGGGTTCCTAAAGTGGTTATTTCAGATTGGGGACCTCAATTTGTTTCTCGATTTTGGAAGTCCTTTCTTAAGGGTCTGGGAGTCGACTCTCGTTTGTCCACCAGTTTCCACCCAGAAACGGATGGACAGACGGAACGAGTGAACCAGGACTTAGAACAATATCTCCGGCTATATTTGATGGATCAGGAGGGGGAATGGCCCTCTTTATTGAGCACAGCAGAGTTCGCATACAACAATGCAGTCCATTCTTCTACTGGGTTTTCTCCATTCTTCTTGAACTCAGGTCTGCATCCCAATATGCTGGTGGGTCGGGTGGATGTTGAGGTTCCTGCAGCGGGGGAGGTGATACAAGAGTTACAGAAATCCTATCAGGTAGCCTCTTCCAACCTCAAGAAGGCAAAGGATGCTTACAAGGTGCAGGCAGATAAGAAGAGAAGAGTGAGTCCCATGTATGAGTCTGGAGAAAAGGTGTGGATTTCCACTCAACACATGCGGTTGAGAGGGAATCGGAAGTTCCAGCCTAGGTTTGTGGGTCCCTACCCTGTGGTTCGAATGGTTAATCCGGTGAGTGTCATGGTAGCTCTCCCAAGGTCCTTGAAGATCCACCCAACGTTTCATGTTTCGCTGATTAAAAGAAGCCCACCAAACTTCAGGTGTGTCCAACCACCAGCCCCAATTCAAGTTCAGAGTTCTGAAGAATTTGAGGTCAAAAGAATCTTAGATTCCAAGCTTAAAAGAGGGAAAATCTTTTACTTAGTGGACTGGAAGGGTTATGGCCCAGAGGAAAGGTCGTGGGAACCTAGCAGTAACATTCATGCTCCAAGACTGGTCACTGAATTCCATAAGATTCATCCTCTAAAACCCAGGGAGGGGGCTTTGGTGGGGGGTACTGTCAGGACCATGCCGGTCTCCATTAAGAGACCTCTGTCCGTCCCTGCGGCTAAGAGAAGAATTCCTGCTTGGCAACCATTTCCACTCTGGGGCTCCATTCAGAAATTAGTCCATGACCACTGTCAGATTGAGGCTTAGTATGCCTCTAGATTGTGCCACCATTTGATAAGGTTAGCGTTCTAGTCTTTCCTATCAGTCCGCCATTTCCTTATCCCGCGCGTTCTATGTGGCGCACTTCAACTGTTCTATTCAAGCAGTTCGACGCCCTGATTTTGGCTCCTGTCAAATCACCGCGTATTCTCCAAGTTTTGCCCTTTTCCCAGTCAGTATCCACAGAGACTTTATTTCGGAACTTTGGGAGCGTGTTTTCGTTCCATTCCTGTTGGATTCCTGCATTCCGGAGCATAAGCCGAGTCGCCGCGTGCCAGTGTTTGGCGGTGCAGACTTTGTCCTTGTCAGCGGTCTATTCCAGGGTACCATCCCAGTGGGCAAGTAATTCTTCCGCATTTCCTCAGAAATACGCGGTAAGAATATTCAATTCTCTAAGACCTTGGTGGCGCTTTCCTTGTTCCTGTGCCATTTGGTTTTCTTCAGCGTCAGAGTTTCCTTGTCTGAAGCAAAGCCTGGTTTCCGATAAGAACTGTAAATGTCTATGACATATTCAGAGCTACTATAAAGACTTTTGAGAGTAAATGAGAGTATATATTATATGCATATGGTAATACTGTTGTCTACCACCTCTATTCTTCACATCACTACTTTCCGGCACACAACACAAGCAACTAAGAGTCCTCAACCTTCCATATGAACATTATTGGACTCAGAAAGAGAGCGGCAATTTCCACACACAAACCAGGTATGAGAGAAGAGAGTAGAATGAGTGAGTGAGAGTGGTTTTCCAAAAAGGGTTAGAACGTTAGTAATGTTCTGTTAACTGTTGCAGGTGTTCCCCAGCTACTCATCCCAGAGGTAGTGACGAAGACACCAGTGTGGAAGCCTCTCTTTGTTGTTTGTTATCCACTTCCCCTTTCCCTCCATTCCTGGGCTTGGAGCAATCCGGGTGCAGGGGTGTTTGGGAATTTGGAAATTAGCATCGTAGAAGACTTGACCACTCGCTCCCACGGAAATCTGGACAATTCAGGTACTGCTTCTGACAGCAGGGGATAGAAGTTTTATTTAGAGCCTGCATCATCCCTGAGCAAATTATGTTTTTGAATGACACTGTCCAACAGATGTCTTGTCTTGGGTTAGCCAAGATAAAAGACTTGAACAATCCGTCTATACCTACACCTACACCTGTTAGTGATAACACTTCAGAGGGGGGAGTCGATGTACATACTATTTTGCATCACAATAGAGCAGATCCAGATTGGAATAAATGGTTGATCTGGCCCACAGACACAAACAACTGTCAAGATAGATTCCTGAATTAAACAAAGGGGTTCACATTCATTAGGCCAGAACCAAGATATGTTCAAAGACAGCATCCAGGAATAGTAACAACATACAGTATAGGGAAACTTTGCCTTGATTGGATACATAGATCTAAACTGAAGGATGTAAAGCAACACTTATCTTTACTTAAAGATGGTGCTGATCTTAGGGAATTGTAGCTAGGACCAAGAGCATCGCGTCATAAATCTTTTATATATGCCGTTACCTTTGCTGCTTATAATGAAGCATGGAAAATTACGCAAGCAGAGACTGCAGAACGAATACGAGAAATTGATTGTATTCATTTTGAGAAATCTCTCTCTGTGGTTGATAATGGGTTAACGACTCTGTGGTCCAGGATATATTCTTTATGTAGCATAGTGTCTTCTGTCATAGACATCATGGAACAGGACTTGGTCATGTTGCAACATGGTCAGTCACAATAACGTTCTATCATGCTATTAGACTCGACGTTGCAAAACCTTCATTCAGGCTATGTGCTGTGACGTTTAATCAATACTACGTCACTGTTTTCAGAATTCAATCTCACTGATAAACAGATCAGCTTGGCACAAAGGGGAGCAGACAATACGGTGCTGAGCATTGAAAAACTAGAAAGATTGCCTTTTACTGTCGCTAAAAAGCCAGTTATGGAATGGATTATACATGGAACAATCACTCTGCCTGTTACAATGTTCTATTTTCAATATTGCCTACAACATATACCAGCAAGCACATATAAAAGGTTGGGTAAAGAATAAATCAAGACATCCTGGGAATTGCCGTACACATACAGATGTTGGAGTGGGGGTAGTGAAGTGTTTCTTAGCAGGGAAAATTGCGAAAATGTACCAAGCCGTTCTCTTCTATGCCAGGGTATAAACTTACACAGGGCCTGCAATAGTTCCTCTAAAAACTTATTCTGCCACCTGCAAGGTTCACCAGCCGCGGTGATTGATCCAATTTTTGGACAACTCTCAAATGGGAGTTACCTTACGTTGAATGATCGCAGCTGCTGTGGCATGTTGCCAGGCATACCATATCTAGTAACTGTGTCAGCCAGGGTCACTTGCTGTATGCAAGTATTGTTTCCTAAAACCAAGACAGCGTGGAGTCGCCACTTTGGCCTTCACTGAACATCTCTTCTATACAAATTGATACTTTAAGCAGAATGAAAGCCATTCTTTTTCAAAAACTGTGCCACCGACCTCGGTCAAAGAAACCTATGATCTGCAAGTCGCAAGGACTTCTGCTGAGTTACATGCCCTCTTAACTACAAATTGCCCTATACATGTCTCAGCAATGTTAAGTCGTATCTTAAACATGTCTGATACAAGTGGTTTTGTACATGTATTTAAGACCGTATTTTCAGGACTGCTAGCAACTTTTGAAGCAGTCCTAGTAATATTTCCAAACGTTGTACACTCTGTGTTTGGCGGATTACCTCTCATTTTGGGACTCACTGCAGGAATACTATTTTTGCTCCTATTGCTGCGATATGGCAAGTAATTTCACAAACGACACCTAGTTCTCCATGGAGACAACTCTACTAGCAATGAAGTGTCGTGAGCGCATAGTCCAAATGTTGGGACTACCTCGTCTAAGAGAATTAAATACCACATGGTTTCTGTCATTCAGACCAATTTGGCAAGATTGGATCCTACCTGTTCTACGCTGGCTGCTATGCGGAGAAGAATGAGCGTTAGACACATGTCTCACACTCCCATCAGTCATGCCAACGGATGTTGATACTTTGCTTGAACCAGTAATGGCCCATGCACTGTGTGGTCCCCAGTGGCTACTGATTTTGATGACGGCATTCATTGAGATCTCACAGCAGCAAAATGCTACTACTGTAATTCATGAATTTTTATCTTGTGTTCTGATTAACTTGGACATATTATATTTATCAATATGTAACTTGGAAGATGTTTTTATTTTATAAAACCGAATAAAATTTGTTGATAATAATCACTAGGGGATTCATTTACAGGGTAGCATGGTATCCCTCACAATAACTCCAGGAGTCACAGTCCACACAATGTACATGCTTTGTTCCCCCTACTTCCAACCTTACATACACCCCAATCACCTGCCCAAACCTCTCCCTGCTGATGCCAATGTGGTCCTCCCTCATCCCACAGACCATATTTTTGGCCCCTTTGAAACTGCCCATACAATAAAAATGCTGCAGTTGTAAATACATATCAACTACCATTTGTTGTGTTTGAAACAATTTATTGAATAATAAAACCTAATAAACATAAGCTGATTATTAAAGCAAAACAAAACATCAGTTGCCATACACATAAAAGACAAAAGTAGTATATAAAAATCAACATACTGTAACACAGCAAAGTTATGTAGATCACAATTCCTAATTTCGGGCACTCTTTAAAGTTCAACAATAGAAACGTTCATAAAGAACAGGAAAGGAAACAAAGAAGGTAGGATACAGTGATTTCATTAATGTAATGCTTCCTACATATAGAAAAACAAATACTAATTATTTTGCTTATGCAATAAAGTCCTCACATTAAAATACTAAGGGAAATATATTGAACAATGAACATTTCATATGTAATTAGAATTCAATTTGAATATTGTATCCTCCTAAGCATTATTTGACTCATGATTACAACCTGAATGCTTTCTGGAAAGGAACCACATCATGGGGTTCAAAATCACATATTTTCCAACAATATGATTCAAATGATAACCTTGAAATTTAATTCAATTTATTGATTTAGTCAATTTTGGAGATCAACAATTTGAATTATATACAACATCCATACACTTTTGTAAAATTGTCTCCTAAAACGTGAATTCCATCCACTTTTTGATTAAACATTTCCCATTCCAGCAAGCATCACAAGACCATTTGTTGTTATCTTCCCAATTAGTGATAATATTTCGGCTGGCAACAACAATAAATATGTTTAGGATTTTACCATTTCTGAATCATGGTGCACAATACAATTTAGGAACAGAAGGGCATCTTTTGGTGTAGCATTCTTTAAGGCTTGAAACTAGAATTCCTGATTTTTTGGACATGTAAATGTCATATTTTTGAAAGAATTCTAACAGACCCAGCACGAGCTCACCAAAAAATAGAAGATGACTGAATTGTACTTAGAGAAAATGTGCTGATAAGTAATCTATTGATGTAAAATACAGTGGTCATGGCAATGCTTATAGATCTAATCTATTCAGATTTTAACTCCATAGTTGGTTCAATAAATTGACTGAGCATAATACTTGAAGGTCCATATCTCAGATCAGATCAGTTCTAGTACAGTTTTAGTTGCGATAACACTAATAGAGATCATTGATAAATAGATTTTAAAAGCCATGGGTGGAATTGATCCTTGGTCTAAATCTAGATTATTGTCTGCAATAGAAACCAGTACAAACAGATCCAATCTAAAATCATTGAATATGTTTATTATAGGGGTTTGGAGTAAACCCAGAAGACACACATTGTTCCTGAAACTCAGAAAATGTATCTAAAGATTATGATTACATCCTATTTTATGTCCAGAGACTGCTTTAGCTGCTTTCCTGTTTAAGTGACATTTGCAATTATATTTAACAAAACATTAACGCTGGATGTCAGAAATTCTGTCTTTAAGAATTGTGTAAGAGTTATGTGTGATGGTTTTTATTTGATCTGAAGCAACATTAACACTAAATAGGTACATGCACCGGTTATCATCCAACTAAATTATTAGCATACTTAATTTGGAGGGAATTGAGAAAAATGGCCTCACGTTTTATTGTTAAAAAAATCACAGAGCTTGCAAATGCTAAACCCCTTTTTGAAATGTACTAAGCCCATTTAACAATTCAGAATTTGGAAGGGGAATGTTAATAGTGTCCCTTCTGAATATTTAATACATTATTAAGGTATGTATTGAGTTTTGAAACCATATGTGGACTGAAAAACAGTAACAGGAGGTAGTAACCCAAGGGGACATTTGTGAATATGAAAGTAAAATGAGGTGCATTAAAAATGCCTTTATTTAAAAGCTATCACAGACAAAGTGGTGTGCTGACTCTACAAGCAACCACTTTTTACCAAATGGATTATAAGTACATGAACCTCAGTATTTCCCATATTGCTGAAATTTAGTCTCTAATATTTTTGTAATGTTGTGTAAATATTTGTTCCTGTTAGTTCCCCTTTCAATATTGTCATAAAATGTACCTATTCTTTTTGTCAAACATATTGAAATATCTTTATCACAATTTTTGGGGCATTCTAAAAAGTATTTTCACTCTCTAACTTGAAGCTTCCTAAGAAAAATATTGACGCCAGTTCCTGGTTTCTCCTAGATCATTTAGCTTTCTCACTACAACAAGCACAATATTGATTTGAGAGAGGTGGTTTTGTAGTCATACGCACTGGGGTTAGTTTAGAAAAGACCAATTCCTTAATCTTTAGAAATAATACTTGGAAAAGTTTATGTTCAATAATTTACTGATAAAGATATCAGATAAAGATCAACTAATTTCTTCTACCTTGTGGTATCAAAAATATGATAGAATTAACAGACTTCTCTTCTAGATAAATCCAGGTTTGAGAAGTTATTTAATGCGATTATCAACTTTCTGTCTTTTTAACACATTTTATCAGTGCACAGAGTATTTTCCCTACATAGATCACAACATTTCATGCAATTGTCTGTGCTTGAACGAACAATGAAGGTGTTAAAATGCATTTCTACCACAATCAAGAACCCCTTGGGTCTATGACGATTACAGTTGCAAATGAAGACCTAGCTAAGATGAAATATCCCTTTAAAAGGATGATTTCCCTCACCCACCATAGTTGGCACGCTTCCTTATTGGGAATTTCTTTGCACCACTCACTGAGAGGGAGGAGTTAAGGCATATTTTGTTGTAGAGAAAGGTATACTAAATATCACGATAATGAGCTCAGGGTAGTGGGGACAGCAGAGTGAAAGTTAAAAGTTAAAACTTGCTAAAGGGTATGTGGTTTCCATTATTTTTAGGCCCCTGGGCCAGGATTAAAAACAAGGACACTGTAGGAGAAATATATATGCACTGTTAGAGTCAATAAGAGGTCAACATGTTTCAGCCTATTAACCCTCCTAAGAAGTGTTTGCGGCATTCTTCAGGACTTAATCAAAAGTTGTGCCGCTCAATGTACTCAATCAATAACAAGCATTGTCATAGCCAATAGGTCTCGCCTTTGGGACCTTATAAGTGTTTAGCCATGCATATTCAGTAACAATGTGAAAAAATTACTATTAATCAAAAGAAGACTATAAACTAACTAAGCTAGACGTGACTTTATAACTGGTTAATCAAACGTTTCTGGAGGTTTAGTATATATAAAAAACTCCTTTTTTCTATGGTGTGTCATATAAAATTGATGCTCTAAATTTTGGTAAGAGTACACAATGCCAAAAAATTCAATACTGCTTTTATATCAATTTACCTTTGAAAGCTTGAAGTGAAAGACAATTCTAAGTGGCATTTGGTTATGAGTAGGCGCTAATGACTATTTCTGGATGACAATGTAATTAGCATTTTTTGTATAAGATGTGTTAAAAGTATGGGTAGGGAAAATGGCTATTTTGGCCAAAGGCTCCCCTTTCTATATGCATGCTAGTTTTAATTTGTAAACAGAATCACAATTTGTTATGTGGTACACTGTAATGTTAGATGAATCTGTTTTACCCTTCTGATAAGCAAGGGATGACAATGAACAGTTTTTTCGTCCCTGGTTTTAAATGGATTCAGGTTGGAACAGACAAGCTGTTGGTTGACTTTACCTCAGAAAATGGTTGTTTCCCGCATGCTGCTTTCATGCGACTTAAATCTCTGCAGTGGAAGAGGCTGCTGCATGCCTGCATATATGGCCAGATCAGTACTTGGCTGTTTCAGTTCTCCAGTGGGGCTAGAATAGAAGCTGTTAAGGGCAGGGGCTCAGCTTCCCATTGGTGCAGCTGGTGCAGTGGCACCAGGTCCCAGATACCTTAAAGGCCCACTGAACCCTGATAACTGCTGTTTGTCACAGTTCAAACAGAGGCCTGAGGGGCCCACAGAACAATGATTATTGCTGTTTTCCACAGTCCAAATAAACGGGAGAGGTCACATTTCCTTTCTTGCCTTGGGGCCCAGGGCACACTGGCTAGGCCACTGGTTAAGGATGCAGTGGGGAAGAGGTGGCAAGACAGGTGGATTATCTAAACAGCTCAACGATGACTTCATGCCTGGGTATTAAAGTATTTATTACAATTAAAGACTGAAGCAGGAATAGATATCATAATATAGGAAGGCCTATGTACAAATGCAACTCGATTAACGGCTGCCTTTAACTTCTCACTTATCACCTCTCCTAATTTACAGTTTTATATTAGATGCAGACATAAATCGTGACCTATGAATATGTTTATCTATCTTTAGGTTCAAATGACCCATCTTTTCCATATGCAAGTATCAGACAGGTCGGAAACGCCTAACGGCTTTGAACTTGATAAAGCCACATTAATCACTGGTCTTGAAATACAAATGGCAGCATTAGGCACGCAGAGGTGTATTCTACGTAATCTCATTATGTTCAGGATATGGGAGAGTGTTTAGGGCATAAAGCACTTTGATGAACACATTTCTGCCAACATAGAAATTTAATCTTCCTTGTCCTACCCTAGTATACAAGTAGTACCACATTCTTTGTATACCTGAATGAAATAGGCACACAAAATAGTACCGTATTTAAAGGCCCAGTTCGGAATTACATGGAAGGTGCACTGTCCCAGACTACACAGTTTTCAGTGGGTGCTATCATTTCACACAGGGGGAGTACACCAGATTATGATGGAAAAAGCATGTGGTGCCCCAACGTAGGCGCAGTTGTAAACCACCAGTCTGCTTACATAGTAAAGCGTCTGGCAGCTATTAAGTGAGGTGGCACGTTTCCCCTGCAGGTGGGTAAGGTTTGTCACCTTCCTGTCAGGTGGGGGTATACAATTAATGCGCCTCCTGACTGCTTGTTTGCCTTTTCGCCTGTGTCAATAATACAGTGCAGTCCTTGGAGGAGTAGTCAATTTGCATTCATGAAAGACACTTGTGTTTCTTGGATGTGTAATTCCCAGATGATGCCTGAACTGTTTCCCAATGGGTTAATTGTACATGGTATTGAATTGTATGGTTTTATGAGCACTGTTAATAATAAAAAGATTTAAAAAAAAAAAGTACAGTGCAGTCACAAGACAAAAGGTTTTCCCACATTTGAACGTGGCCATGCCCAATGCAAAAGAAAGCATGCCCGCTTAGAACCTCTTCTACGTGATCCACACTACATGAAGGGCTCTGTAAGTGTCTGCAGCCTCTTCTGTAGAACAAAAGCCAAAAAGCCCATAGGACGCAGAAAGAGGGTGCACCCGGATGCTTCATTATGTACGAGGGCCTTTGCTGTTCATCTGTACTAAGCGAGTGAGAGCATTAGTAGAGTGTTTATTGCCCTCTATGTCACTCTACTTCTAAGCACCTAATACAGCTTGTACAGTGGTACTGTCATCTGTGCACCTACATTATGCTTAATATAAATAGTGCACAATTTTGGCGTTTGTGTCTGCCTACAATGTGGACCTGATACAAATAGGAGTACCTACAAGGTGGATGGTACAATTCAACAAGAGTCTTTGTTTTCAAAACACAACACCTGACACTTTGCACTGAGAACTTTCCTATGACATGAGAGAGTGTGCTTTGAAACTTTCATATCTTTAACACGAATGCAACATTCTTTACGTTTTCATAACAAAACAAAAAAGAAAAGACGAGCTTTATGCAAAAAAGATTCAAGTCAAACAAAAAGGTAGGTTCAGGGACCCATTCCTGTATACAAGGAACACGCTGCCTCGAAACAATTACTGATATAACAAACGTAGGGTCAGAGACCCATACCTGTACATGGGGAGCCAGCAATCCGTTATACCACAGCAGATGGAGGACGGTGT
Organism: Lissotriton vulgaris; assembly: GCF_964263255.1. NCBI lineage: Eukaryota > Metazoa > Chordata > Amphibia > Caudata > Salamandridae > Lissotriton > Lissotriton vulgaris. The sequence goes on along the minus strand of NC_141685.1, from coordinate 62,528,679 downwards.
CCAGAGCAATTGCTGTTGCTTGTATAGAGAATCCGGGGCTCGCTAAAGCCGAATTTGGTGTGTGGCTACTCACTCAGGTTGTATAATCGCATCACTCTGATGCAGTCACGAGCCGCGAGTACTTGAGAAATTTAGTCCCATGCCGGCAGCATGAATCTGAATGAACGCGCACTAAATGCTGAAGGCTTTCATGCCTGTCACACACAGCCGCTTCTTCACGTGGAATAGAATCACTAAAGCCGGGCCTCCATCGAAGTTAAATGCAAACACCACAATGTACTGGCATGTGTTTTTAAAAGGTCAGAGGTGTATTCCCAAGGGCAGAAGACCCATTAGGAAAATAAGCACACACCCGAAAACCAGATTGCCCATAGTAGAAATGAGTGATGGGTGTGTAAACCATGTCCCTTGTACTACACATGTATCCTGTTGCAAGCAGTCAGCACCTTATGTCTAAGGGTAAAAAGATGTCAGTGCACCTGAATCAGAGTGTCCAATCTTGTATGGATAAGTGTAGGATGTTTGGACCATGTCCAATGGACAGTCTGTTACAGGTATCTGGTGGTGGTAATCTTCTTCTGAGCTTATGAGAATATAATAAAAATAAAGATTATATGAAAATATAGAAAAGAACAGGCAGTGTCCCTCGCACATATTCTTAGGCACCTGGTTATCAGGAGTCATAGTTCTATATGGTTAGCCATACGTATTCTCTTGTATGTTAGGTGACCGGTGGCACTTCGCCACACACCCTGAAAAATCGCTCACGTGGAAAAGGTCAAGTCTAATGGCGCCCCCTCCGTCAGGGAAGGGACAACTCCCTTGTTCCTATTGCAACAATTGGAGATTTGGGACTATCTTACATGGACAAGGGAAAATGGTGTTTAGGCCCGTCCGATCCCAATCACTGCTTTTGATCCCATGGTTTGTCTGTGCTAATTGAGATTTCAGTTATATGTGTGTTTCAACGGTATTTTGGTCATCTGGCGAGGTGAAGATCAATCTATCACTACCTTCGGGAAATCGATTTGAAAGAACTAAGAGTGCGGCATGCCAATGACTGCTTCCACAACAACTTCAAGAAAATATTGCTTACCTTATAGGCCCTATTAACGGCCACAAACAGCATTTTCATAAAGTAAACAATTGGTTTAATAAGGAATTCAGACTTTCACGTAGATATCGGGGTAAGGCACTTTGCACAAAGGACATCTCAGAAATCAGTCTGGGTGGAGGTACAAAAGGGCCCCGGCTAAGAAAGAATGGGAGGAAGAAAGACGACAGGAACTTAAATTGGCTTGCTCTCTTAAGAACTCCACCAGGTTTTGGGCACTTGTAAAGTGGAGGAGAGAGCGGTCTCTGCTTCACCTCTGCAAAATAACATTTCTCCCCAGACCTGGGTTGATCATTTCTACAATCTTTATTCAGTAACTCCTTTTAATGAGGTGGACACTGTGCTGGGGACTATGTAAACAGACAACTCTATAGCTGTACCTGGCCCTTTCCTTGACCTGACCGACATCCTCAGCTCTGGATGCAATAACCAGAGGTAGAGCTCCAGTATTAGACAGCATTGCAGCATATATACTTCTGCTTGAAAGAGATAAATGGTCTTGGTATAACCTTTTCTTAACTAATGCCATTATCAGTGGTGCCCCAGTACCAGACTCTTGGAAGGGAGCAGACGTCGCCCCGATATATAAGAAGGGGGATAGATTCCATCCAGCCAATTACAGGCTGATCAGCTTGATCAACTGTGCAAAGACAATTTCTGCCCAATTGGTCTTGAGCAGGATCGAGGAATGGGCTGCTGCTAAACCCATCATATCGTATCCCCCTTTCAGACAGGCTTTCGGAAGAAGATATCCACATTTTATCAGGTTTTCCGCTTCCTTTTATTCTATTGGAAGATCGTTGTGGTCGGCAGGGCAACTTGTATGTTGCCTTCATTGACCTTAAATCTGCTTTTGACCTGGTTCCACAAATCAGGCTATGGCAGGTTTTGGGTGATATGGGCCATCCCAGGAGGCTCTTGAGGCTATTGATCCGTCTACATTAGGGCAATTATTCCCAGGTTCGCTGGAGAACCCAGGGCCAGGTGACTGAACGATTTCCTATCAATTAAGGTGTTCGCCAAGCTGTGCACTGGCACCCACCCAGTTTTCTTTATTTCTTAATGTTGGTCATTATCTGCCCTTCTTCTCAATTTATTGCACCATTCCTGGCTGACACAAAACGAACTAGTTACTTATCTTATTTATTTATTTGATTTGTAAAGCGCGCAAATACCTGAAGGTGTCTCGGCGCTGGGGACAACGAGTATGAACCAGACTACAGAGTAGCTAATTGAGTAAACAGCCATGTTTTTGTCATTTTTCTGAAAGCAAGTGAGGACTGGCTGGCTTAGATATGAATTGGGAAGGAGTTCCAAAGTTTTGCTGTAGCAACAGTGAATCGCTTGTCACCCCATGATGCTGTCTTAGTAAGAGGGACCTTTAGCAGGATTGCTGTGGAAGAGCGTAAGGCCCAATTTGGAATGTAAGCATCAAGGGCTTCATTCAGAAACAGAGGTCATGAGTGACGAAAAGCTTTGTATGCAATACAGAGAGCTTTAAACTTAATTCGATTTTTCACGGGGAGCCAATGATACTGGTGAAGTATATGTGAGATGGATTTGTATTTGGGGGTACCTGATAGCATTCTGGCTGCTGAGTTTTGAACCACTTGGAGTTTATGGAGGACTTTGCTCTGAGCATTATTAAGGAGCCCATTGCAATAGTCAATGGTGGACATAACTAAGGTGCTTACTGGTGTCTTTCAAGCCCCAAGAGAAAGGTAAGAGCCTTTTTATCATTCGCAATTTATGGAATGATGATGAAACCACAGCGTTGGCATGTGGGACAAAGGACAGGGGCATGGCTTGGACGCAAACGCAAACCCTGCTGTAATCCTGTTAAATGACCCCCTCGGGCCCCCCCAGGCACCACCGGGGGGCGACGCGACGGAGAAGAGCAGGCCCTGGGCGATCTGGACTCACCCGACGGTGCAGCCCGATACCTGTGAGGGGATTCCAGAACGGCGCTGGCCGCGATCAGCTCACTCAAAATGGCGGCTCCTCGGTGTGAGAGGACCTGCGAAGCGCCGTGAGTGTTGTGGGCGGCCGCTGAGACTGCACTGCGGAGCGCGCTGCCCTTTGCGGCGGACGGACTGAGGGGAAACTACATCGGCTGGGGCCCCCGAGGCTAAATGGGCAGTGACTCGCTGAGCCCAGTGCCAAAGGAGCGGAGAGGTCTTGGAAGAGGAGTACTACTGGTGGGGGCTTCTCTTTGGTGGAGCCGCTGCGGAGGGCGACGCGCGCTGACTGGAAGCCGCGGCCGGAGCACCGGTGATTGCGTCGAGCGGGCCGGGAGGCGGGAGAGTGGGGCCCTGATCTGCCCTTGCCCTGCACTGCGGACCGGAGGCCATTGGAAAGGAGGCCGTGATCCGGAGCTCGCGGAGGGTGGGGCCTTGACCCGCCCTTGTCCTGCATCGTGGACCGGAGGCCGTTGGAGCAGAGACTGTGATCCGGGGCTCGCTGAGGCCTGCGGGGTTCAAGGGGCTGAACCGGAGAGCGAGGTGAGGCGGCCGCTGGAGCTCTGGACGGCGGAGGCACACGCATTTGGCCCTGAGGTGCGGCTAGTGGCCTGGAAACGCGAAGGCTGAGCCTGGTGCCTTGAAACACTGGCTGACTATTGCGGAGCGATCGGGTTGCTCTGCCCGGGACCCACGGGGGCTGCCTGCACGTGGATGGAGCCGCATAGTGGATAGACGGGAGGCCCACTGCCCAGGGATACTGGCTGGCACTGAGCGGCATGGGCTTGAGGTCGCGGCGGGCCCACCGAAGGAGCATCCCTACTGGGGAGAAGGGCACTACCTGCACAGTACTGCGGGGATGCTGAGATGCATGAGAGCAGGCGTGGGCCCGGCGCTACCCTGCATTGAGCTGCGGGGTGACCAACTGGCTCGCGAGTGTGTTGGGCCACACAATCCTGACCTGGCTGCCTTGTTTGGGCCTATGCAGTTGGCGTGACGCACGGTAGGCACTGGATTGAAGTGCTGATCGAGACGACTCAGCGGAAGACAAACTGAACACCTGCTCAGAGCCCTGGAGGACCTGCCGGACTGAGGCTTGGACCCCGTACCTGCCCGACGAGTGCGGTGCGTTTGGGGTCCACGGGCCCTTCCTCTGAACTAGCCACGAGGGAGGAGATCCCCAGCCCTCTGACGCAGAGTCCCCATCTCATGCTAAACAAGATGCGCACGACCTGGCACAGGAGCCTGGACTGCAGCAACAGCTGGATAAGATAATATCCGCCATCGCTGACTCGCGAACTGCCCTGCAGCAGGACATTGCACAAGTGGCGACTGGGCTGAGCCTACTGCGGGTGGACCACTTGAAACTATCAGACCGGGTGAAACATGTGGAAGATGTGATCCAAGAGGTAGCATCTGCACAGATGCTGCAACGATGACGAGCGCCTTAGACCGGATAGCAGTGCTGGAGAAGCGCACGGAGGATGCAGAAGGAAGAAATAGGCGCAACAACATTTGTGTGGTGGGTCTGCCTGAGAAAACGGAGGGGTCAGACATGGTGAGATATCTGGAGGATTGGCTGCAAATGGAGGTGGCACCTAAGGGCTTATCTGCCTTGTACACTCTTGAACGTGCACCCCGCGTCCCTGCTAGAGCCCCACTGCAGGGACGCCCTCCTAGACCGGTGGTGGCACGCCTGCTACATTTTAGAGACAGAGACGTGCTTCTTTAAAAGTCATGCACAGATGGACCCTATCAGGTCGGCAATATTCCCGGATTATTCATTTGAGACTCAACGGCGCCGCGCGACCTTCCAAGCCGTGAAAAAAGAACTGCGCACAGAGGGAATACAATATTCCCTGTTATTCCGGACCAAGCTTCGCATAATACTGGATGGGAAAACGAGTTTTTCATGAAGCGCCGGAGGATGCGTGGACTTGGCTAGAATCCTATAGTGCTGGGAGGGATGGACTGGAACGCGAGGCAAGGGCAATGACTGAGGATTTGCTACCCCGAAGATCACACCGTATAAGACGCCGGCGACGAGGTCTGTGGAAACCATCGACCTCACAAACTGAGCAGGAGCGCAAAGGGGCATTGGCGGCGGTATCAGCGATCTCTGGCGAACTGTTGCTGACTTCTCCGAGAGGTTCAGACCTGGAGAACGATAAGGATGAGTTGGAGGCAGACACTTCAGCATCAGAGAGTGTTCGCTTACCACTGGTTACACCGGGAACGGCGGACAGCCTGATGGATGAGTAGACTGTGTATTGTGCGGGGAGGGGTGCCTGCTATGGTCTGGTGTGGAGTGAAAACGAGGGGGGTATAGCAAATGTGGTGCACCCCTGAGGGGTCTTACTGGCACTGAACTGAAGGAGAACCCGGGCTTTACTCAGGGTGGACAGTACGGACTGTAGCTTAGTTTAATGCGGTGTGTGGAACTATGCTTGTGGGGAGCTGAGTGGGGGGGATTAGTGGGGGGTTCTAGGGGCGGAGGCTGGGTGTGGAGCTGACTAACTACTGATTGTGTGCTAGGCTCCTTCCAGCCCCCACCGGATGGTTCCCAGTTAGATGGCCTTGATACCGGTTGAGGCATACGTTGGGCTAGTTCTTGGGGGGGGGGGAAGGGCGGTGTTGAGGGTGGGGTGGGATTGTTGAAGGAAAGGAATGATTTATATGGGGGAGGGAGCCCGCCGGCGCGGTTAAGATGTAATGTGAGGTTTCTGTGTTTTTTAAGTTTATTCTATGGGTCCGTTACGTGATGTGAAAGGTGTGACTTGGAATGTGCGGGGATTGCACTCCATGCAGCGCAGGTATAAAGTACACTCCTACTTAGTACTACTACGCGCAGATAGCCTTCCTGCAAGAAACAAACCTGACTAGAGCAGAAGGACTGGCGCTGCAGCGCAGATGGCGGGGGCAACGTTATTACACAACTTACTCAGCTTTTGCGCAAGGGGTGCTGATTTGGATTAGGGCTGGGGTCCCCTTCCAAATGATTGACCACCTGGTAGATCCCGAGGGCCGCTGTCATGTGGTCCTCGGAAGCCTCTATGGGCGGGATGTGACACTTTGCAGTATTTATCGTGGAGCGCTTACGGTGCTTCGACCACAGAGCTTACTTAGCCCGCGCACATGCTGAACGGGATAAGGTGGGTAGGCCGGTTGGTTGGCATGGTTGGCCGATCCCACCCCTAGGAGTGTGCCCATATTGGCATTGACTTCATCGTCGAGACAACTGGAATATACGCAACATCAAATAAATGATCAGTTTAGGTCCTTCTACGCGGACTTATATACCAGTTGCTTACAAACAGGGGAGATGGATGTGCAGGCATCTTTGGAGGACCTTGAACTGCCTACCGTCGAGGCGGAAGAGGCGGAGTCCCTTGGTCGGGACATAACACTCACTGAAATTCGTTGTGCCATTAAACAATTGGCGCGCAACAAACTCCGGGCAGCGATTGGTTGCCCGTAGAATTTGATTTAGCATATGTCGACCTCCTGGCCCCCAGACTGTTGACGGTATATAAAGAGGCCAGGCCGAGGGGTGTGTTGCTGACCTCCACCAGGGAGGCCATCAACATTCCCCTCCTTAAACCAGGGAAGACCCCGACCGACCCGTCCGCGTACCGACCTCTATCTATGTTCACCACTGAGTATAAAATACTGAGTCGTGTAGTAGCTACGAGACTCCTTCCCTTAAAGACGCGGCTGGTACACTCGGACCAGGCCGGCTTCAACCCGACTCGCAATACTGCTGGCAACATACGCAGACTAATACGGATACTAGATGGGGACCATGGAGCGGAGGGGCACACAGTTGTCCTCTCGGTGGACATTGCTAAGGCATTTGACAGCTTGGACTGGCCCTACCTATTCTCAGTCATGAAAGCCTTCTGGCTTGGCGAGGGATATACACGCTGGACTGAAATATTATATTCGTCGGCAAGTGCCAGGGTGAGGGTTGGCAGAATTGTATCCTCTTCGTACCCAGTAGGGCGTGGTACTAGGCAGGGGTGCCCACTCTCCCCGCTGCTCTTTGCCCTAGCGATGGAACCGTTAGCGGCAAGGGCTATAATGGGGAGGGCATTTCGGGGCTTGAGGCTCGGTGGTCAGTCACATTAGATCTCATTATATGCAGACGATCTGCTGCTGTTTTTGAGAGATGCAGGAGGCGTATTAGAGGGAGCGAGTTCCTTGCTCAGCGAATTTGGGGATATCTCTGGTCTGCGAGTAATTGGGCGAAGACATGTGTGTTTCCGGCAGCCGGAGCGTGTGTCCAACCTGACCTACAGCCTGATTTGGTATGGGAACCTAGGTGCCTTCCCTATTTGGGGACGCACGTTTATCATAGGCAGGAAGATCTGCTTGATGGTAACATAGGTAGAGTGTTACGGGGGGCTTAAGGGCAGCATGCATTTCTGGGGGACTCTGTCACTGTCAGTAGCAAGCCGAGTAGCATTGTTGAGAATGGTGGCGCTCCCTCGGCTTTTATATTTCTTCCGGCCCTTGCCTATACGTATACCCGTCGACTATTATGGCAACTGTGCTCTATGGTGGGGGGCTTTATTTGGGGAATAGGGAGGCGCCGAGTGGCGTTGGACACTCTGATCCGCCCAAGAGCCGAAGGAGGCCTAGCTGTCCCTGATTTTTAATTATATTATTTAGCTGCACAGTTCCAACACCTCACCCAGGCGGTGGCGCAGGAGTTTCGAGGGCCGGAGCGAGAGACTGAGCCAGATGGTCTGCGGCATGTTCTATCGTTTGTGGTACTGCAGCAAAGGTTACGGGCTACCGATTTGTCATCTGCAGAATGTGTCCTGAGACATTCCTGGAAACGCTACCACAGCAGAGTTGGGGTACAGCGACCTTACGGCCCGGAAATACCGTTGGGCATGTGCACGGCCCTGCCACATGGTGGAGATTGGTCTGCCCTCGCGGAGTGGGAAACACTGGGACTCCAGATGGTGGGCGATCTATTTGGAGATGGTGTACTATTACCTTATGGCGCATTACAGGACACCTTTGGACTCCCGCAGGGTCACTTCTTATTGCATGCGGCGCTGGTTGCCGTCATCCAGAAGCACTGGGGCACTGGCCTTTCGGAACCGTCAACGAGCGAGGCGTGTCAATGTGTAGTGATGGCAGCAGGCACGTATAAGGCGGTCACTTGTTTATATAAACGTATGCTGGGAGAGGGATTGGCACCAGAAATGCTAGATTCCAGCTGATTCCATTTTTTATATTGCACAGGGCATATCTTACGCCGGCTAAAATCAACCAATATTTCCATGTTAATACGGCTCTTTGCCCCCGTTGTAGATTGGACATATTGGGAAGAGATAACCGCTTTACTTTGTAATATAACGGGGCGACAGATCGCTCCGGATGGGGGGGCTTGCCTGCTACATGTGTTTCCGCATACTAGCAAAACGAAGTTAACTAGCAAATTGATAGACTTAGGATTGGTGCTTGCTAAACGAGAAATTACATCCCAATGGAAACCAGCGGCGGGTCCTAGCTATACAAGGTGGAAATCTGCATTCCTTAAGTGGGCAAACAGCAAGAGCTCAGTTCAATTACAGCAAGCCCATAGATCCCATAATGACAAGGCATTAGAGGCGGCGCAAGCCTGGGAGGCCCTTGTGACAGAGCTGAAAGCGACAGATCTAGAAACTGACTCAGAGACGAGAGCATTAATGGCTGAGGGAGACCAGTAGACTAGGTATCTTGATAATGAGGTGCAGAGTGTGAGGCGATTTCCGGCTTCCATAGTAGTCAGGATGCTTAATAATGTTGTTAAAATGAGGTCACCTGGGGAACCCGTACAATATGACTCACCATTTGATCCCACTTAGCCTTAAGACAGTAGCGCCGGCAGGGGGGTGAGGGGGAGGGGGATTTTGGGGCGGGCATCTGAGGAAGAGTAGGATGAGGCTTTGATGCAGAAGACATTAACCATAGTACCATGGAGAATTATAGGAACTTTGACACTGTGGCAATACTGGTATTGAGGTGTATCTATGTCTGGGGTTGATTTGGGATCGTTGATTAACCTTGATTGTGTAACGATGTCACTATCTCCTTCTTCCTAATGGTCTGGCTCCATGTAGAGGCAATTGCCCATCCTCTTATTTGTTGTGGGTGTTTGAAAATAACAAATAAAAAAAAAATAAAAAAATGAGGGACAAATGACAGTCTGTCGTCAAATATGATGCCCACATTTCTGACTTTGGTGACTGGCAGTGGAAGGGGCACCAAAGAAGATGGCCACCATGAACAAATAACGATGGTCTCATCAGGAAGTGTCACACTTGAACGTGTTTGACAGCGAGCCGAGGATTCACTGGCTGCAGTTGTTTGGTCCGATGAACGGGCGATGGAACTGCTTAGTTGAAAGTGAGTTCCTCCCAGGTACACTGGCCAGAGATACAGAAGAATCCTTACTAGGCTGTATTGAATATAGTTGAGAAGCATATTAGAGAGGTGGCGATCTATCGTCCTGATGAGACCATGGTTATTAACTGGAACGGTCGAAACTTTGACTATACAGGGGCTATTTCATATAAATTATGTCTTCTAAGAATCGCCTTTGCTTAACTTGTATTGTACAAAAGTATTTATAGCCCCGTTTCTGTGTACAAAATGTGGATCGGACGGTTTTATCATCAAATCACTTTCATCTGAGCCCTGCGCAGTCATCACTCAACAATTTTTATATACACTTGCTGCTGAGAACACAATTAGAATTTTGGGAAATGAAAAGGCCTCATCTGAATTCTAACCATGATAAAAATGGTGAATTAATATCTGGCCAGGGCCTGCATATGTGATACAGACCTGTGAGATAATGAACTCATAGGCCTCTGTAGTTGTTCACAGTGGTGGTGAGTGGACAGTGGCAGTGTCCCTGCTGCTTTTATGGCGCGAGCACGGGCGCTTTCTGTGATTCACGGGTGATGGTATTTTAAGCTGATTGAGCTCATTTTAAATAAGTGTGGGGCATTGGGAGGAGAGCGATTAGGCTCCCTCCGTGTGCTGCTATTCTTTGCACTTTAATTTTAATAACTTGTATTGGGGGCATTTTGCAAGGCCGAGGTCTCCTACCTGAAGGCAGTTGCAATCACGGCACGCAGAAGGGCTGGGCTCATCTCTCCTTCCCGCCTCGTTCTGAAGCCGGTGATTAGCACCGTTTGAGCAGGGGGCGTGGAAGGTCCGAGCCAGCCACTTCCAGTGTGCAGAGGAGGACGGGCAGCGCTCTAGTTGTTAGGACGCTGGGGGCGGGATAAAAGGCGGATGTCGAATCGACAGCGCAGCGGGCGGGCGCAGCGGGCCCGCGCAGCGGGCGCGACGGAGGCGTGCCTAAGTCGCGCCTAAGTCAAGCCCGTCTGCGCCCGTCCGCGGTCGAGCGCGGGCCAGGGCCATATCCCCTGCCCCAACGGTAAGGCACTTAAATTGGAGTAGGTCGCAGCTGCTGTCCCTCCGTAATGCCACCCCAAGCTCCTGCCTGCACAGTATGAGGGTGGAGGAGAATGCGGGTTGTGGGCACTGTCATTTTGCCTACAACTTGGAAACATAAGCTGGATGTTTACGATTTGCACATTGAGAAGCAGTGGGATCTCGTGTTTCTCACGGTAACTTGGCTTGATGATTGCTCGGCCCCTGATGTTATGGAGGCGTTACCGGAAGGCTACACTATGATTAGGCTGGATAGACCTACCGGCAGAGAAGGGGGGATAGCTATCGTAGCCAAGCAACGCTTACGATGCCACTTAGAGTACATCGCCATTATGGATAGCGAGGCGGGTATTTTTACCATTAAGGTGAATGATGGCTACACTATGAAGGGCCTCCTGATTTATAGACCCCCGGGGCCCTCTTGCCAGGTTTGAGGACAGCCTAGTAGAAGGCATTATAGAGGCTGCGCTGCGCAGGGATAAGTTCCTGGTGCTAGGGGATCTTAACATGCATTTGGACGACCCCACAGATAAAGCCGCCATGGACCTCTGCCAAGAATTACGTGCCCTTCAGTTAGATCAGAAAGTAAAAGATCCCACCCACCAGCGAGGCCACTTACTGGACCCCATATTTGCCAACTGGGGGGAAGTAGATGCTCTGACTCCTATACCTATACCTATGGTCGGACCATCACCTGGTACCTTTTACCATACGGATCCCAGGGGTTAGATTACCAGAGCCAGCTCCTTTGAACCACCCGAGGCGGAGATGGGCCACTTTCTCCCAAGCTAAGTTCAGTGCGGCACTTATTAGAGGGGGGAGTCCAGGGGGGGATGATGTGGAAACACCTAACACTAGCCTAAGTAAGCGCATTACCGGGGCGCTAGACTGTACTGCCCGACTCTCCCTGGCAAAATTGGGTTGCCGTACTCAAAAAACGGCCCATGGTTTAGTGATGAGCTTCGGGTGGCTAAAGCCGTACTTAAGCGCCCTGAAAGGCAGTGGCGGGTGGCATTTGCCACGCATGTCAAGGAGGAATATTTAACTGGGAGGCATACTTATCATGGGTTAATTAGGAAGGCATAGGCGCTACTGATGGCGGTGGAAACCATACGCCAGGGAGTGGATGAGGGCCAGACTATGGCTCTCATCCTTTTGGACCTAAGTGCAGCATTCAACACTGTACTCATACCACCTTGCTACAGTGTCCGAATGATTGAGGGATATCAGGGGCTGCGCTTGAATGGATCCAGTCTTTTTTGACAGGGAGAGACTTTCAGGTTCGACAGGGAGACTGCTACTCGAAGGAGATTGGTTTGGGCCAGGGCGTGCCTCAGGGCTCGTCCCTGAGCCCAACCTTATTCAATCTATATGTCTCTAATGTGGCGTCTCGTCGAAAGCCACGGCCTGCACATAGTGCCTATGCAGATGACACGCAGCTGGTCATCTCCCTATCGCGCGCGCCCAGTCTAGCGGCAGACAGATTCAGAGCCTTAGTTACTACTGGCTCAGGGGAACCCAAAGCTGCAGTCGAACCTAATATAGCAGCACAAATGTGGGAAGATCACTTCGGGAAACTCTATGCAGATGTCCTCGAGAATACTGATGCTACTGTTGCAACACTCCTCTCCCTCCCTGGAGATATTTTGGAGTTCACGCAAGGGGAAGTGGAAAGCGCAATAGATGGCCTAGCGATGGGTAAGGCCCCCGGCCTTGATAAATTACCTGGTGACCTTTTTAGGTCCCATCCAGAGATCTGGGCGCCTTACCGTCACATCCTTTTTAACTCACTTGCACGTGGTATGGCGATCCCCTGCACTTGGCTGGGGGCAGAGATAGTCCCTATCTTTAAGAAGGGCTGTCCTCTGCTCCCATCCAACTACAGGCCGATCAGCCTTATAGATGTCCCCCAGAAGATCTATTCGCGACTCCTACTGGACCAACTGATGGGCTGGATGGAGGAAAATGAAATCTTAAGTCCTCTCCAGGCTGGTTTTAGGAAAAATACGTCCACCATGGATCAAATCTTCCGCCTAGTTCTCCTCTTCTGGAAAACGGTGACCATCGAGGGCGGGAGATTGTACATGGTGTTCGTGGACCTAAAGTCAGCATTCGATCTGGTACCGCGAGGAAAGCTCTGGGAGGTCCTGAAGGAGTTGGGAGTGCCCACTAATTTACTCCAGGCTATAATTAGACTGCACCAGGGCAACTTCGCCCAGGTACGCTGTGGGCGGGGCGGAGCACTGACAAATAGGTTTCCTGTTTCCCGGGGGGTCAGGCAGGGCTGCGTCCTTGCCCCTACTCTTTTTTGCCTATATGTGAACAGCGTCATCTCACACTTAGCTAATGTCGGGGATAATGACGCCCCAGTCTTGGCAGGCAGGAGGGTACCAGCAATCATGTTTGCTGACGACACCCTCCTGCTTTCCAAATCACCCATGGGAATCCAGAGAATCCTTGATGGCTTCGATCTCTTCTGCAGGCAGTATGGCCTGGAGATAAACGCAGGGAAGACCAAATACATGATTTTTAACCCCTCCTCTACAACCAGATCTAACCCATCCCTAAATTCTACGGTCCTAGAGAGGGTTAAAACATTTCAGTATTTGGGTGTAACCCTCCAAGAGAACCTCTTATGGGGCCCACAGATCGCAAGCTCGCGATTAAGGCTCTCTCAACTCTCCAGGGCTATTTTAAAGGTTATTAACACCTCAACATATAAACCTATAGCTCCTGCAGTTGAGATGTATAAAGTGCAAGTGAAACCTGCCGCACTTTATGGTAGCGAGCTATGGAGGCACCAAGCGGCAACTGAGTTGGTAAGTGCCGAAAATAGCTTTATGAGGCGTCTTTTGGCCCTCCCAACTGCAACTCCCCTGCTTCCCTTACGTCTTGACCTGGGTTTACCTTCCATCAGGGAGGATCTCAAATCCAAACCCATAAGATTCTGGCATAGACTCTGGTCAACAAAGGAGCTTAGTCACTATAGGCAAGATCTTGTACATGTTATGAACTTAAACCACAATGACAAGATCCCCTGGCTAGCCTTTGTTAAAAAAGAATTGTTTAGGCTTGGCTTTAACGAGCTGTGGGTGACTCCAGAAATTGGTTGTAATAAGGTCTCCAGGAAAAGACTAGTGGAAGTATACAAGGAACTAAATCTTGCATCCCACATGACTGCACTTAACATCGGCTCCTTAACTCATTGTTTTACCCAATCCAAAAACTCTTACAAATTTGAAACTTTTTTGGATTTTATCTATCCGATCATGGCAAGGAAGCTGTTTATACAGTGGCGGTTTGGCTCCCTACCTATTAAATCCTTCACTAGTAAATGGACCAATGGAGGGGATAAACTATGCCCCGGCTGCAACCTGTGCGATGAGGAGGAAATCCACGTTCTGTTTTTTTGCCCCACCTATAAATCCCCAAGGAAATATTGGTTGGTGCCTTTATGCAGGAACATGGCTATAAGGAACTGTTTGACATCCTACAGAATATTGAAATCTGACCCCTCCCCCCACATTGTTTTTGCAGTTTCAAAATTTCTCCTTGCCATGTGGCGTATTAGGTCCAAGTTGGTTAAGGATAAACCAATATAGAATGAATGTCCTTGCCATTCCCCCACTGTAACCTATGGCTTCTGTTGGTAAATGCCTTTTATATTGTCTATTTTATTCTCATGGCATGAACTGTGTTGTTCCCTGTTTATGTATTTTATCTATTCGACTTTCTTTTTTTTAATGTTACTTGCACTTATTCACATCAAATGATGATTTTTATATTGTTGTATGTATTTGCATGTATCTTTTATGGTCTAAATGGCCGAAATAAAGATTTTTGGATTGGATTGGATTCAGAGCCTGCATGCAAGAGCTGGCTACCTGGATGTCCGCCAATTGCCTAAAGTTAAACGGCAGCAAGACTGAGGTGCTCGTGGTGGGGGGGGCCGTCTGTTTGGTCATCGGCGTGGTGGCCACCCTGTCTGGGGGATGCTCCCACACCCTGCCAGGAAGAGAAAAATCTTGGGGTGTGGTTTGACGCCGATCTGTCTTTTGGACCTCAGATAGGCCGTGTGGTGGGGGTATGCTTCGGCGTCCTGAAAAGCCTGCAGAAAGTTATCGATCTTATTCCAACGGCAGCCCGAAGGACGCTGGTGCACACCCTTGTCACATCGCGCCTGGATTATGGCAACTTGCTTTATCTGGGGGCCACTGGAAAGGCCATTAACCGCCTCCAGGTGCTGCAAAATGCAGCGGCCCGCTTGGTCTTGAAGCTTCCTAAAAGATCGCCGTCTAAGGCAGCCCTCCAGGCCCTTCACTGGCTCCCAGTAAGGAGCAGGGTTGAGTTTAAGACTCTCCGTACGTGCCACCACATTTTGTGCGGTAAGGCACTGGCTTCGCTCAAGGGCCTGGGCACCCAGTACGCGCCTGTGCGCGCTCTGCATTCCTCCTGTACAGGGCTAATGAAGGTCCCCAGGATAAAAAAGGCACGCATGGGGGGTAGGTCCTTTAGATATCTGGCCGCGAAAAGCTGGAATGCCCTACCACTGGAACTTCGCCTGTAGCCCTCTGAACTTGGCTTCAGGAAGAAGTTAAAGACTCACCTCTACACGCAGTAAGCCGGGCCGACTTTGGCGGCTGTGACTCTGTTGATTCCACTCACTACAGCGCGGGGACACGCCGTTGCGCGTAACCAGGCGCTCTACAAATTTCCCTTATTATTATTATTATTATTATTATTATTAGTGCGCCTGGGAAGTGCTTCTTTGAGTCTCCGCTTGTCACTTCTGTAGCAGAATGACGGCGACACTGAGCTGCATGTTGTCTCCTACTCTGCTTTAAAGTTGAAGGACCCAGTCTGGTGTGTGGGAAATATTCACAAGATGAGGAATCTGCAGGTAAAGGAGTATCGACCAGAAAGAGCGTTATCGAAGGCAAGTAACTGGTGTGTTATGTTTTCCTGCTGTTGTATATTATCCCATTTTGGGTGGTGAACTCCGCTGGCAGAGTTTTCCGTACTCCGCGGAGCTCACATAGTTCCTAAAAACTCCGCTCCGAGGAGCGTAGCAAGTTTTTTTCAACGCTCACACTCTTCAACGCTATGTGCTGGAGCGAGGAAAATCCACCTCCTGATGAGATTTTTCCTTGCTCGCGGTCGCCATGGTCTAGTTGGCGAGCAAAATCAACCTCCTGGCGAGATTTCTCAAAGCGGGTCGTCGGATTTCTCAATGCAAGTGGTCGTGGCCGGTCACACCACTCGCATTGAGAAACCTTCCTTCGCATTGACAAAGCGGCCACTTGAGGAGAAGCAGCTGCACCCTCTTGTGCTGCACATGGTGTCTTTCGCAATTATTTTTACAGGGCGGGACAAACAACAGGAGATCAAAATCATCACGAACGCCATGACCCTTACGCACTCTGATGCTTGCGGAAATCTGAGTAGACCGCCAGAGTTTTTTTGTCACTTTGCGAAGTTCTTCATTGAGGAACTCCGCATAGGCTTAATCTTACCATGAAAATATAGATACCAGTCATATGTTAAGAAACAAGGGTGAGTAGAAACCTTTTGAGTGAAGTAAAATTTAAGACGTTAATATTGTGATTTTTTTTGACATTTAGTTGATTTTTGCAAGCACTAACACTTCTCTGTGTTAAGTAAAGACCTTGAGAGTTTTGTAACTTTCAGATACTCAAATTGTGGATTCGTCGCAATTAAAAAATAATTACAGGCCTGAAATTTCTTTGGAGGGTGCATGCGGGCAGCCTAAGTTATCCTGCAAGAGTTTCTTGATGAATCCTATTGCAACTACAATATGTGCTCTCTCATGTAAAGTCAGGTTGTTAGAAGCTTTTCTGCAACTCAAGATACGCCTTACTTTTCACCTGGTGTGGATGCATTTCTCATGTTTAGTGAGATCTCCCTTCTGAGTAAAACGTTTCTGGCTTTCCCCTCCTGTATAAGGCTTTAGTCCAGTGGGAATTCTCTCTTGTGAAGTGACATTGTATTCGAGACTAAACCTTATCTGACATTCAGAACACACATAAGGCATTTTTCCCCCGTGTGAGTTCGCTCATGTCAAGTGAGAAGTAATTTGTAACCAAAACGTTGCTAGAATTTCGAGCACTCATAATGTTTTTCCCCAGAGTGGGATCTCTCATGAAGCATAACTCTGTCTTTCAGATTCAAACTTTTATGGCATAAGGATTTTCTCCAGTGTGGAGATTCTCATGGTGAGATAGCGTTTTTCTTTGCAGCTTTTCTGGCATTCAGAGCACTCATAAGGTTTTTCATCAGTATGGAGTCGCTTATGGTTAGTGAGGCTGTGCCAATCAATAGGAATTTCTGGCATTCACCGCATTGGTAATGTTTTTCCCCTGTGTGCGTCTGCTCATGTAGAGTGAGATTGCGTTTAAAATTGATTCTTTTCTGGCACTTGGAGCACTGAATTATTTTGATGGTGTGTTTTCTTATGGCGCTTGTAAAAATCTCTACCTCTGAATCTTTTCTGACATTTAGAGCACTGATAATTTTTTTCTCTAGTGTGGATTCTCACATGTTCAGCGAGATGATATTTTTGGCTGAAACATTTTAGGCATTCGGAGCACTGATAAGGCTTTTCTCCAGTGTGGATTCTTATATGGTAAGTGAGACTGCCTTTTTCCCTGAAACATTTCTGGCATTCAGAGCACTGATAAGGTTTTTCCCCAGTATGGATTCTTATATGCTGAATGAGACTGATTTTTTCACTGAAACATTTGTGGCATTCAGAGCACTGATAAGGTTTTTCCCCAGTGTGGGTTCTTATATGCTGAATGAGATTGCTTTTTACACTGAAACATTTGTGGCATTCAGAGCACTGATAAGGTTTTTCCCCAGTATGGATTCTTATATGCTGAGTGAGACTGTTTTTTTCACTGAAACATCTCTGGCATTCAGAGCACTGATAAGGTTTTCCCCCAGTGTGGAATCTCACATGTGCAGTTAGAAGTGATTTAAGTCTGAAATCTTTTGGGCATTCAGAGCACTGATAAGGTTTTTCCCCAGTGTGGGTTCTTATATGCTTCGTGAAACTGAATTTGTTTATGAAACATTTCTGACATTCAGAGCACTGATAAGGTTGTTCTCCTGTGTGGGTTTTTATATGCACTGTGAGAAAGCGTTTTTCACTGAAACATTTCTGGCATTCAGAGCACTGATAACGGTTTTCCCCAGTGTGGATTCTTATGTGCAGTGTGAGACTACTTTTTGTACTGAAACATTTCCGGCATTCAGAGCACTGATAAGGTTTTTCCACAGAGTGGGTAAATGCATGTTTATATAGAGTCGATTTGAAACTAAACCTTTTCTGGCATTCAGAGCACTGATAAGGTTTTTCCCCAGTGTGGATTCTCATATGTGCAGTTAGAGTTGATTTACGGTTGAAATGTTTTGGGCATTCCGAGCACTGATAAGGTTTTTCCCCAGTGTGGAATCTCAAATGTGCAGTTAGAAGTGATTTAAGTTTGAAATGTTTAGGGCATTCAGAGCACTGATAAGGGTTTTCCCCAGTGTGGGTCCTTGTATGTTCAGTGAGTCTGATTTTGTAACTGAAACATTTATGGCATTCAGAGCACTGAAAAGGTTTATACCCAGTGTGGGTTCTGATATGCCGAGTGAGACTGCTTTGGTCACTGAAACATTTCTGGCATTCAGAGCACTGAAAAGATTTTTCCCCAATGTGGGTTCTTATATGCCGAGTGAGACTGCTTTGGTCACTGTAACATTTCTGGCATTCAGAGCACTGATAAGGTTTTTCCACAGAGTGGGTTAATGCATGTCGAGAAAGACTTTGTTTGTTACAAAACCTTTCTTGGCATTCAGAGCACTGATAAGGTTTTTCCCCAGTGTGGGTCCTTGTATGTAGAGTGAGTCCTCCTTTGTCACTGAAACATTTCTGGCATTCAGCGCACTGATAAGGTTTTTCACCAGAGTGGGATCTCATATGTTTAGTGAGTTTAGATTTACGGCAGAAACTTTTTTGGAATTCAGCGCACTGGTAAAGTTTTTCCCCAGAGTGGGTTAATGCATGTTCATTTAGAGTCGCTTTGAAACTAAAGCTTTTCTGGCATTCAGAGCACTGATAAGGTTTTTCCCCAGTGTGGATTCTCATATGCTCAGTGAGATAAGATTTACGCCTGAAAGTTTTTTGGCATACTTTGCACGGAGAGTGGTTTTCCCCAGTGTGGATTCTCATATGCTCAGTGAGATAAGATTTACGCCTGAAAGTTTTTTGGCATACTTTGCACTGAGAGTGGATTCCCCCAGTATGCATTCTGTCAAATTCTGTGAGATAAGATTTATGGCTGTGTCTTTTTTGGCACATGTAACTTTTCCCCCCAAATTAGGTTATTTTGCCTTCATTGAGGTGGTTTTGAACACTGAATTTGGTCTCACAGTCCGTATTTTTATAAGGTGTATATCTAGTGTTAATATCTCTGCGATTAGTTTTCTCTTGCTTATATGCCACGGTAAGAGGGAACCCGATTTTAGAGTCAGGCTTGTTTAGATAATGTTCAGCATTTATCTCTAAAAGAAATTGTGTGTAATCTTCTTAACACTTGAATTGAGCAAACTATGTCTTGAAGCAGCCCTGTAACACCTGTCGAAATGTTTCTAGCAGATAATAGTCTTTAGGTTATAGCCTATCCGGCAGCAACTTATTTTGTGACTGAAGATTTTCTCAAATCTATTTGTATAGGTTCTTAACAATGCAGTGATAAGGTGTTAGTCTGGTATTTAATAATTAAACTGATAAGTACCTTTTTGCACTGAAGTAATGGCAGTAACTGAGGGTGTTAGAACATGCATAGTACTATTGTGGATCACCAGTTGCAGAACATCAGTTCCTTTTACCCTTTCTTTGTTTGGTGTAAGGTAAAGATTTGTAGTTCTGAAGACGAGGATGTATTTACATTACCTATAGCACAACTGTGCTCATTTAATCCATTTTTATCTTTAACAGTTTTACATATCATTCACGCACAGCAGATAATGTTGAGGCTATTTACATAGAATTACAGAACAGTACACAATAAAAAGGAAACAATCTGAGATGGTTATGAACACAATAAAGTGGTGAATTTGTAAGTTTTTCGCAAGAGTGAGCAGAGTGTGTCATGGTTTTCTACCCAGAGGCAGATAGTCTCAAACTTGCGTAACTGGTTAAAAACGGTTGTTGAACAAAGGTGATTTTCCAATCTTTCGGTTGTTAACGTGTCAGCTTCGGAGTCTTCTCACAGTGTCTCTTCTTTGATGGTCTGCAGAAGAAACCTTTTGTTATAACTTTCTTTTATGCAATGTGTGTTTCCTATCTGGAATTACATGATGTTTTAGATGAACGTTATTCTGTGCACTGATATGGCTTTGCTCTGGGTTAATGAAATACTAAATTAGAGACTTCACTTACAGGTATAGTACTTTCCTCAGCTCCCACTTCCTCGCCACACCTAGATTTTGGAAATTGTTTAAACGTAGAAGGCTGGATGTCCTTCAGTTTTTCAAAATAATCCTTCTTATGGCACTGACTTCAGTTGCCTGGTGCTAAATCTTGCTTTCTTCGTGAGTAATTTCAATCACCTATAGTATTAAAATTAAACAGTTAATACATGAAAATTTCCAAAAATATTATTTACAAGCCAAATCAATGCAGAGTTGCAGAATTTTGAAAATGTTGAGCTGTTTTTCAGACAGAGCCGAGTGTAGAATGGTAGCCTGAGAGTACTTGGATGTAGGAGTGAGGATTTATAGAATTTTCAACATTTTATTAAGCTCACAAAGGATACATGCACCCTATGGACTTGTAACATGCTCCATTTCTATGCCTGTGCCCAGACTTTGCACTAACATCAAGTGCGTGTTTAGGGTGTCGGTGTGCGTAGCATAAATGCAATGTGAGAGTGCCACAGAGTAAACTGCATCTCCTGCCTGCCAGTTGTGTATGCAAGTGGGACCATCTATCCCTCTTTTATACCCTAGTTCAAAGTCCTCTGATACCAAGGAATAAAGTGCTCTACAAAGTACTCAGGTGCCTGCTGTGACACCAGGGCTGGTGTCAGCCTATCTAAGTTGAGGGGACATCACCTTCAGGCTGAATTACTTAATGGAGAAGCTGTGTACCTGTCCTGAAGAGCCTAGAAGTCTGCCTAGAAGCCTGCCTGTCTGGTAAGAAAGGGAAGGGAGGACAAGGCTGTCCTGGAAGAAGCAAGGTCTGACACATCCTCGTTATCTGTAGGGCGGGCCGGAAAGCCATCCAGCAGGACCAGCTAGTCTGAGGGATTTCCCGCCCCGCCAAGACTCTCCCAACAGTTCAAGGAAGAAAATAAATCTCTACGACAAAGTGATTGTTGAGGCCCAGTTGGACCATTGTGTGCTGCCAACGGCGTGTTCAAGGTTGCATTTGCCAAATTCCTAACACAACAGGGTCTGAATCTACAAGATTCCTGGAGAGCATGTTTTGGGCTTTTATCTGCTGAATTTCTGACTGCTCTGTGTCAGAGGTCCATGAGGGACTACAACTACTCCAGTGTCGAACACCCTGTCTGAGCTTACGCCTGTGGTCCTGCCGGCCATAGTGTGGGCTCAATTGCTGACGGTCGGTCCTCCAGAGAGGCTGCACTTACAGACAGGCCAGGTGTGACTGCTACCTTGGGACTGCTGATCTTCAGGCAAAACAAAGTAAACCAGTCAATTTGAACAAGAGATTAATTTGGATGAGTGTTGACAATGAACTCATCTAATGTTCAACATGTGAAAATACACTTGTTTTAAATGGTTATTTCAATACACAAAAACAAAAAACCAAAGGCAATGGGGTATCAATACCCAAATCCTAATTCACCAATACAACATGAAAAATGACGCTTTTAGACAACAATCAGACAATAGACAACATATAGAAGTGATGAGGCTAGTGAAAAACCTCTGTTTCAATTCAAATTGTTTCAACTAAGGCCTATTGCAGAATCTCTGCTCTAATCATAGATAGGCCTATACATACAAATGAAAATATGCCAATGTAGAAATATCTTTTTCCATATACGACCACACACTGAATTTATATTTACAGATTATCAAAAGAAGGGAGGTTGGTCGCAAAACAGAATAAATCAGAAAAGAGGAGAAGGGGGGGGTCGACGCGTTTCCTGCATCCAATTTTTTGAAAAAAACAATCCATCAAAATTGGCATTTAGTAAAAGAAATCAACGAACAGCTAAAAGAAGTGCCACTTTTTGCCTTCAAAAAAGACACAAGTATAGCCAATCAGATCGTCAGAGCGGCCGTACCCAAACCCAAGACAATGACTCTACGAGACTATGTAAGCCTACCCCCCATCACAGGCCATCACAAATGTGGCACTTGCTTATGTTGCAATTCAACTATCGAAGGTGACCTTTTTCAACATGAGGGTGTGTCATGGAAGCATGAGCATTTCACTAATTGCAAAACGCGGAATATAGTGTATGCCATCACCTGTACTTGCAACAAGCTATACATTGGAAAAACCAATCAAGAAGCCAGACATAGAATGTCACAACATAAATCTCGTATAAAAAAGAAAGTACTAACAGCTCCACTTGTCCAACACTGGATTGATGAATCTCATGGGGATGAGGATTTCAAATGGACAATTATATCAAAAATAGAACCAGATCCACGAGGTGGCGATTTAGAGGCCAAGTTAAGACAGAGAGAAGCTATGCTAATTCTTAAGTTTAATACCACCATTACAGGCTTGAATGAGATGTCCGAACTATATCATCTGTGAGTCTAACTGTACAACTGATGTCAGCCCTCATTTTCCGACTAACTGAGCATATGATGTAGCCCTCAATTGTTGACACCCCCCTCCCCCTCCCCCCCTTTTGACCAAATTAAAATACCCTCCTATAGTGGTATCACATAACCCAATTTTAAAAGGCACTTCCCGTTTTTCTAAAGAGTTTCTACTGTAACCAAAGGATATACACACCCCATCGTGTTGGGCTTCCGAGCGTTAGAACTCCTACTCCCATGAAGACGTTGGTGATTACACGATAACAACCATGGTTTATAGAACAATGAAATACCCAGATCTGTCATACAAACTAAGCATTGGGCGTCCGACGCGCACATGGATTAATCGTTGGCTCACTGCCATTCGGAATACGGAACCGCGAATTACTCTCGCATTGGAGTGACTTCAATAGTCAGTGGAGACTACATCTCCCATGAACACCGCGTTCATTTTATAATCACTTCCGGCTCAACACGGAATTGAATATGCCAAACTATACGGCGTCTTCCATACGAGAGAGCGAGGAGCAAGTTAAGGAGGATAGAGCAATCACTGAAGGTAATTGACGCGGCTCCTGCCCATTGCCCCACTTCACGGCACCTCGCACGAGCGCAACTTATTTTGTTACATACACCCTTTTCAACTTACGTTGTTCGCAGGTTGTTATTCACTTTACACACTTTGACCATGTGTAACCATTCGCCTATAGAAGTCTCGATTTTAACTAGAATACTGGATTCGTTTTCTTTTGTAATGGAATTTACCGGTTTGCAGTACACGCCTTTTCAATCACACGCTCGTTTGCTTTTTTCAGGAATCGCTTACAAATTGATTGAAAAGTTGGGTCACAATTCCCCTTTTTCCCATCAAATTTACTTTTGGACTATCTAAACAAGCACTCATGTAAGTTGCTTTCATCTTAAATTCATTGTACCAATAAGCCTGAATTATCCTTAAAAATACGTTAACTGACTTAGAATGGCCCATTCTTTGTGTTCCAGACTTTAAGAGTTGAACATTGTTACTTGGAAATACAGGTATGATACAAGATCGTGCTGATCAGTATGCGAGTTGAGGGTCTCTCATGTCTGGTATTGACTGAGTGTCTGTTTATTTATGTTTTTCAGATCATGTCTGTTGGTCCTGAAGAGAATCCCTGAATTAAACAGGGATTCGAAACGTGTCGACCCCCACCCCCCCCCCACACCCCCCTTCTACTCTTTTCTGATTTATTCTGTTTTGCGACCAACCTCCCTTCTTTTGATAATCTGTAAATATAAATTTAGTGTGTGGTCGTATATGGAAAAAGATATTTCTACATTGGCATATTTTCATTTGTATGTATAGGCCTATCTATGATTAGAGCAGAGATTCTGCAATAGGCCTTAGTTGAAACAATTTGAATTGAAACAGAGGTTTTTTACTAGCCTCATCACTTCTATATGTTGTCTATTGTCTGATTGTTGTCTAAAAGCGTCATTTTTCATGTTGTATTGGTGAATTAGGATTTGGGTATTGATACCCCATTGCCTTTGGTTTTTTGTTTTTGTGTATTGAAATAACCATTTAAAACAAGTGTATTTTCACATGTTGAACATTAGATGAGTTCATTGTCAACACTCATCCAAATTAATCTCTTGTTCAAATTGACTGGTTTACTTTGTTTTAAAAGCAAGTAAAAAGAAAAAAGAAAATAATAATTCAATGAAATAAATTATCTTTTATAAGATTTCAGACTGAAATAGTGGTCTTTGGGTTGAGTAAACTTCTGCTCAACACCTTGTTAAAAGCACAAATTATTGCACAGTACTGGCAATTTCTTTGTTCATTTTGTATCTGGCACAGCCTTACTGTGCTTTTGCCAAAACCCTCTTTGTTACACAGATCTTCAGGCAAAGGCAAAGAAAAGACAGAGTGGGTGCCCTACTGAATGCAGCCTTACATCCAGGACAAAAGCGCTCCACAAAAGCCTGCTGGTGGGTCACTGCTCTCTCAGGCGTTCAGGCGTGCCATTCAAGTGCCGGGAAACAGGAAAGAGACCCAGACAAGACTGACTCATCCTGTGGAAGGACAAGACGCTTACGACAGAGCATATACGCATTGGGGTGACTGGAGTGACAGAACTGCACCTAAACTATATTCATGGTACTCCTAAATGCCCCTAGAGGGGAAGAGGGTATCAGAACCGGACACACCTGTCTATAGCACATGGTAGTCTGGCATGCCTGCATCTTCCTTTCACCCAGACTGTCCATAAAGTTGATTTTAGAGCTGCTACGCACATAGCAGGGGGAATCTCAGACCATTCTCTGGTGGAGGTGCAACTCGATGGTCCGGTTGTGGACTTCATCCTACCCCCAAGGGTTGATCCGTGATATTTAAAAGACAAGACGTACAAAGCTCGTATGAGAGATAGAGCAGAATTCTATTTTAAGGAGAACGGGCGGCCTGTTGAATCAGCTTGCATGCTACAGGGTGAATTTAAGGCAGTGATTCGCTGCCAGACACAAGCCTTGATTGGGAGAATGTCGAAGGAACGTAAATTGAAGTGCGAGGCTCAGGACAAGGAATGTGCTTTCCTGGAAGTTGGGTTGGCAAGTGGGGAATCAATTTCTCTCCGATTACACCATCAACTGAAGCAGCACACATTTAGAGCACTAATTGAAAATAGCGTGCACTCATGCGCTGGCTACCCAGAATTATCTCTATGATGTCGGTGATAAAGCCAATGAGTTGCTTGCATGGTTAGAGAGACAAGACAAAAGGACGGAACTGGATCCTTGAGGACACTGACAACAAGGGGACGGAAATACTGGGAGAGACTTCCTGAAAGACCTGACCCTGTCAATGCTAACGAATGAGGACCGAGACGCACTAGACCAAGACCTGACAGTAGACTGAATAAATAAGCCAACAGGAACCTTGCAAACAGGGCACGCGACGGCGCCTGATGAGCTCCCCTTAGAATTATATAAAAGCATGAAGGATAAAATCAGGGAGTGCCTTCAGAGGAGGTTTCAGACTGCCTGAAAATAAGGGTGTCTCCCGGAGGACCAAAGAACGTCTGAGGTGGCGGTCATCTCAAAAAGGACAAACCAGCAACTGAGTGTGGGTCTTATAGACCTATCTCCCCGCTTAATTTTAAGACTAAGGTCCTTGCGTAGGCCCTGGCGATCTGCCTGCGGACAGTAATTGCAACAATGGTTCATCCTGATCAATCGGGCTTTATGCCACACCAGGGAACGCGCGTAAATCTCCGACACCTTAATGGAGTACCATATGCAACAGGGGATTCCTTTGCTGAACCAGTGGCGCTGCTGTTAAGCTCTTGTATGTGGCCCCTCTAGCGAGCATGCGCCTCAATAATACTGTCTACCGAGTCTTTGCCGTCCGACAGGGATGTTCCTTGTCTCCTATGCTCTTCACACATGTTTGGGTTCACTAGGACCTCTCATATAGGGTATTCCATTTGATCAGGAGTGGGATGTGAGAATCTCCGTCTACTAAGACGTTTTGTTATATGACACATAGCCAGCCTTCTCGAGTGAACGAATCCTACACATTTTTCACATACTTGGAGATTATTCAGGAGATAATATCAACTGGAAGAAGTCCTTAATATTCCTGATGGTTGCAGGGACCCTGCGGCTGCACTCTAGTTGCACAGTTCGGGTGGCACTACATGGCTTTAAATATTTGGTTGTGTTCATTACAAGAGAGCACAGGCAGGAAAACACTCCCGAAATTAGACAGTCTTCGCTGGGATCCCCCACACTTGCGGGCACTCCCCCTCTCCTTACTGGCCCGGGTGGCCCTATTTAAAGTGATGACCCTCCAGGGTCTCCTGTACATTGTGCAAAAAATTCCTTTAAGATCCCACCGGACATTTTCTTTCAAAAGGTAGATTGAGAACTTCGGCTCCTGTTGTGGGATGGTGGCACGTCACGATGAGTAAGTTGCAGAGGGGAGTTTATTAAGGTGGACTGGTGGTTTGGAGCATTCACAAGTATTACTGGGCCACGCAGCTGGGGGCAGTAAACAACTGGGTTTTTGTGGACTGTGAGGATCCTGCTTACCGGGTAGATAGATTGGCCATAGGCAAGAGAGGTTACCCCACTGTATCGAAGAAAGTATGAGTGCACCCTACCTACTCATACCCAAACAGTGGTAAGGGTGTGGAGAGAGGCTACCAAGTATTTAGTAAGGTAAGCTGACTGAAATTACTCCACTGTATGGTGGTGATCTCATAAGTGCAGTGGGAGTATTGCAGGGCTTCACAAAATGGGGATTGATTAGCTTAGAGTGGCCGGGCGATGTGTGGGGGGACAGGCGCTTGTGTCCATCACGATCCCTAACAAAAGTATGAATTAGGTGACTAAAAATGGTTCTGACATTTGCAGGTGGCCACGCTCTGCTAAGTCACATCCGGGAAGGGGGGCAGTTGCCTGATGCATCCCCACTGGAGGACCAGCTGCTAATTGATCTCCTGACCAAAAAAGCAATCTCAACCATCTATAGGAAGTTGATCTACAATTCTCTGGATCCCTTGGGGACCCGGAGAGCTGTGCGGGAGAGGGATCTAGGCACGCTTGGCGATGGCGATTGGGTTGAGGCCATTCAGGGTGTCAGGGAGTTGGCAATTAGAACTCATTTTTGTCTAATTTAACTACAGATACTGATACTGCCAAATTAATGACCCTGTTTACATTAAAGGGCAGCTTGAACTCAGAGCTCAACAACAGACTCGATTGAATAAATGACCAGCACACTGCTTATCTTGCCAAGACACAGGTACTTTGTAAATCTCTTTTTATTGAACAAGTGCTCAATCGATAGTGTTGACACCGAAAATACGGAGCACATTAGTGAGAGTGATTAGACCAAAAACACAAAGTCTGCAAATATAGAGTGAGTAACATAACCAAGGTTCTGGAGGTCGCTGGGCTGCAAGACGACTTGCCTTTTGGTTCTGGATAACCCAGGGATGGAGACAGGCCAGTAGGACTGGGACCAAGACAATAGTTCTCTACAGATCTTCACCAGCAGAGAAGGCTGCAGTGCCCTTAGGTCGCCAAGAATTGAAATTTCTCCTGTTGTATCTAAGGTTTCCCACCTGTCCTTGCGCCTAAAAGGGGGTGAGGACAGGAAGATCGCTTGCTCCCTCTAACAGGAGAGGTTGGGGTCGCATTACAAAGGCGGCAAGGCCTTTGAAAATCCTTGCCACAGATGGCTCTTCCTGACCAGGGGGAGGTGTGAGCACCTCCACCCAAGAAAGGCATCGTTATCGACCTCGAAGTGCACAGGCACTCTCCCCATGAGGACAGAACACACTCTGGTGGTAGCAGGCTGGCTCAGGCCAGTCGGTGACCACACTAAGGATTGGTAGATTTTAGGGGACCCCTCTAAGGGGTACTCTGTGTGCAATTTTTTATAAATCGGACACTGCAATCAGCGCAGGTATATTTCCTAGGACAGCGAAAACTCTACAGCAGGTCTTGCTCACAGTCCTTATACTGTGACTGCCACTACTGAACATTAATCTTGAATTGTTAAACCAGGGCCAGGATCTGGACAGGAGCCAATGAACAGGAGGGCAACTCACCGGATAACAGAAGTCTTTTGTCTTCACACGCACTTAGAGAGAACAATGCCATCCCATGTATTGCATGACAAAGAGGCCACAACCCTGAGTGAAACACTCACCTCTCAGATGTGATTCGTTAATAAGAATAAAATTAACATAATGCGTCCCTGGGGACCCCACAGATACACCGTTCCTACCAGTACCATAAATTCTTGGGGTCCCGCAGGTAAACCTAACAGTGCTACAAAGGCTTAAGCGCCCTACAGGAAAATGTTTGTTAGCCCAGTGCTACAAATGCTATGTGCTCACTGCAGCAAGACTGGGCGCTCTAGGGGTGCAATTAGGTTGCTTGGCATTCATCTACCCTTAGCTAAGCCACGTGATGTAGGCAGTAGATCAGAAGTAGCTCTCACTATTGAAAAGGCGAAGACCCTGGTTTAACACAAGCACAGACATGCGGTTCGGCTCTACCAGGACATGTAGTAAACTATTCATTTATGTATATGTAGGATTAGATTGCAGTGCAGGTTAATTCTTATTTCACTATTTTGCGCACACAACATACAACATAGATTCCTCACGAGCGCCCCGATGAAGGGAGAACCCCCAAAATGAATTGGGTCAGACTGAATTTGAATTTACTTGCGGAACAGTGGGTTTTGAAAGTGATTCTATGAGAATAAATATGCTTAAACTGGAATACAGGTGGATTTTGCTTCCAAGGGAAGGAGACATTAATGCACTTTTACGGGTACAAGCTGTGGAGCAGGAGACACAGACCAGATCTAGTCTGGGCTATATAAACAACTGTAGCCAAATACATCTACCATCTGGCACGCGATGAGTGGATTTCATAAATACGACAATAATGAATGAAAAATACACGGCATGCATAGACAAGGTTTGCTATGTAACCTCTGGACTCCAGTAAACCTAAACAAACACCAGTAATCAGACACTAGGGACATCACCTGAAGCTACTAAGATTCTCCTTTTGTTTGGTACCTTGTTTTTGGAAGGTGGGTTTTTAGGATAAGCTATTTTTAGGTGTCTTCTTTTATTCCAGGATGGGCACTAGTTTTAGCATTGTCAGCTTTTATACTCTGCATACCAATGCAGTACGTAAAATACAGCCTGCATACCACAATCCATGGCTGTATCCCATAGAACATCCTTACCTTTTAACAAAAAGGACCCAAGGCCTTCTGGACTTTATTCAGTTAACCAGACGCATCTCCCAGTCGATTGACATTAGTTATAGGATCAGCGTTAAGAAACAATTGGTGAAATGCCTCACAGTAGCCAACAATCTAGCACCTAAAAAAAGAGCGCAATAGAGGTGTCTGCAGGAGGGGAGGATCCGGCAGGGACCGTGGGGGCATTGGGGCTCCCCCCAAATTGAGGGTCGGCCCCCGGGGTGGGGTCCCTGGGGCCAGAAATGACAAGGGAGGGGGGCCACAAAGCCCCCTCCCCTTTAGTTTATTGCTTTTTTTGTTTAATGGAAGGGCAGCCCTGGGGGATGTGGTCTAGAGGTGGCCTAGGGTAGTGAGGCCACGCTGCCCCCTTTTTGCAATTTTTTTTAACACAAGGCCAGGCCACGGGGGATGGGATCGCCGGGGCCAATAGTGGCCCAGGGAAGCGGGGCCTTCTTGTTTTTTTTTTAAATGCTCAGGCGCCTTGTGGCGCATTGCTGATGGGGCAATGAGGTCCTGTTGTGCCTTGAACCCTCAGGACTAAAGTGAAGTTCATCCCCTGGGCAGCAGTGCGCCAGGAGTCGCGTTTGCAGAATGGTGTAAAAAGGTGGCGTGGCCTTTGAACATTCTCAGCAATCCAGCTGTATGGGGCTTACTGGAGGTAACAGGAGGGCTAGTTGGCCCCGAGGGACAGGGCACTGTCGCAATTAAATCTCATATGTGATCAATGGCAGTGGTCTGCATTTTCTGAGACTCTGGCTTTACTGCCTCACTGATGAGTGATCCTATCCACTTTCGGGTACTCACTGACACCCAATGTGCTCCTCAGCCCTTACTTCTATGCTCAAAGATATCAATTTATAATAGGATCTTCCAGTTAAGCCTTAGGCTAGTTAGTAAATTCTCTCTCTCTCTCAATCTATACAGCCTCCATTTGTAAGTGCTTCGACTGCCTACTCTTTGGAGTGCAGCACGTTGGCAATCAAAGTCTTGTATAGATCATGATTACTGGACTATTTATACTTCACAGATGTGCCTGCGATTACTCTGTAAAAAAACACAGTTGATGGACAGAATGTAGAACAATGTCATACATTCACCCCAGTACAAGGATCTGGGCCTAAATCCATCGTTTTTTTGCACTCCACACCACCCTGGGTTAGACACTGGCTATATGCAAATCAGCTCTGACCCTGTAACTAATGGGAACAGTCCACTCCAAACTACCAAGCCATGTCTTTCCCAGACTGGAATCAAGCATCCAAGGACCGGTTTCTGGCTATCAGCCTTCATCAGCCTGGATAGCTTGACTCCAGTGGTGTGGAGAGCCTGGGGCTCACGTCTGAGCTACCCCAGCCCATTCAGGGTGAAAATTGCAAAAAACACAGTTGATGGACAGAATGAAGAACAATATCATACCATACATTCACCCCAGTACAAGGATCTGGGCCTAAATCCATCGTTTTTTTGCACTCCACACCGCCCTGGGTTAGACACTGGCTATATGCAATCAGCTCTGACCCTGTGCCTCATGGGAGCAGTCCAGTCCGAACTACCAAGCCATGTCTTTCCCAGACTGGAATCAAGCATCCAAGGACCGGTTTCTGGCTATCAGCCTTCATCAGCCTGGATAGCTTGACTCAAGTGGTGTGGAGAGCCTGGGACTCACGTCTGAGCATACCCAACCCATTCAGGGTGAAAATTGCAAAAAACACAGTTGGACAGAATGTAGAACAATGTCATACATTCACCCCAGTACAATGATCTGGGCCTAAATCCATCGTTTTTTTGCACTCCACACCACCCTGGGTTAGACACTGGCTATATGCAAATCAGCTCTGACCCTGTGCCTCATGAGAACAGTCCAGTCCGAACTACCAAGCCATATCTTTCCCAGACCGGAATCAAGCATCCAAGGACCGGTTTCTGGCTATCAGCCTTCATCAGCCTGGATAGCTTGACTCCAGTGGTGTGGAGAGCCTGGGACTCACGTCTGAGCATACCCAGCCCATTTGGGGTGAAAATTGCAAAAAACACAGTTGATGGACAGAATGTAGAACAATGTCATACATTCACCCCAGTACAAGGATCTGGGCCTAAATCCATCGTTTTTTTGCACTCCAGACGTGAGTCCCTTGCTCACTTTGCCACTGGATTCAAGCAAGCCGGGCTGAAGACGGCTGGAATGCCAGAAACCGGTCCTCGGAAGCTTGTTTCCGGTCCAGGGAAGACATGGCTTGGCAGTTCCGGCTGGACTGTTCCAATAAGGCACTGGGTCAGACTGATTTGCATATAGCCATCTCTGAACTGGGGTGGCAGAGTGGGCTAAAGAACGGTGATGGATTAAACCCAGATCTTTTGACTGGGTGTGAGTGTTTGATTGATTCAGATGCTCCGTCCATCACCACCCCCTTTTGTACCGCTTTTGGCCGCCATAAGTGTGGCAGGGTATGCTCAGACGTGAGTCCCTTGCTCACTTTGCCACTGGATTCAAGCAAGCTGGGCTGAAGACGGCTGGAATGCCAGAAACCGGTCCTCGCAAACTTGTTTCCGGTCCAGGGAAGACATGGCTTGGCAGTTCGGGCTGGACTGTACCCATAAGGCACAGAGTCAGACTGGGCTAAAGAACGGTGAAAGATCAAAACCCAGATCTTTTGACTGGGTGTGAGTGTTTGATTGATTCAGATGCTCCGTCCATCACCACCCCCTTTTGTAATGCGATTACTCTGTGGCATACTTTTTCCCTAAAACAGCAGTGTACATACAGTATTGCCTTGTGAGAACTAGTTGGCCCTGAAAGTCGATGTACCATTCTATTGTGAGTTAACTTCAAAACTGTTTATCCTGATTTTTTTTAATTTTATTCCCACCACCTACAAGTGGTGTAATTGTTTTGATTTTCATTAGTAAATCCCCATGCAAAAGACATTGCTACCTGCGCCTGGTTATAGTATTTATGAAAAGTACGTCAATTTATGAGAAAAAAACCTTTAAAATCACAAATTCCTTCTCTGCAGCCTTTCTTCTCAGTCCACTTTACTTTCTCTCCTTTCATGTCTCTCACGAATGTGGTCCCTCTTCTATCCTTTTAAGACTCTCATTCCCTCACTCAAGTGGACCTTCATGTTCTTAATTTATCTCTTACTTTCTCTTTCTAGCTTCTCACTTTCTTTTTCCCGTATTATCTCACTGTTTTCTTTTAACTCTCTTCCTCTTTTTCAACAGCCTTTTTTTCTTTCAATCTTGTTTTTTTCTCACTCTTTTTTTTATGTCTCACTGTCTGTTGTATTTTCGCTCTCTTGATCTTTTTCTCTTCTACTAGCTATGCTGTTCTTTTTATCCCTCTGTTCTTCACTCATCCTCATCTTTGTCTCCTTTTATCTCTCTATTTTTGCCTTATTTGCTCTTCTTCTCAACCATTGTCTGCATCACCCTCTTTCTTTCCTCTTTTTCACTCTGTTCTCTGATACCTTTGGGTTTCCTCTAGCTCTCCATTCTCATCTTTCTCACTCTCCACTCTACTTGCAGAGTGTGCACCTTTAAGTACTCTGAATAAGGGGGACATCATATCTGACAATCTCTGGCTGATATCCATCATCTCACAAATTCTAAATGCTAACCTTTGACTTTTTCACTCTCTTCTATAATTCCCTTGATTTTGCTGTCACTTTCATGTTAATTTGTTTCTCTTTTGCTCTGGTTCTTACCCTATTTCATTCTCTCATCCTATTTCTCACTTAGTTTTCAGATTCTCTTAGTCTATCTTTCTAACTCTTTTGCTATTTTGGTCACACATACGACTACCAGATTTTGAAAACAACAAAAAAACAGTATATTTAAAAAAATCTAAAAGATGGACGACTATTTGACATCAACTGAGGGGTATGGGATGACAGTGCTTATCAACATCGAAACGCCAAGGAAACAAATAAAATGCCATTTTAAACACCATTTCATACCGGCTAATTAAATTGCTTTCTGATAACAGAAACTATATATTCTCTGCATATCAGGTTTCAGAGAGGCCCTTCCGGATCGCAGAGTTGAAAGGGTCTTATCTAATGTATGGTTCATATGAGGGCAGATGGAGTCACATCAGGGCACATAAATGTAAACAGCCCAGTGCAATAACGCGCAGGGCACCGAAGGCGAGGGGTCAAAGTGCAAAATGCTCCTAGGACAGAGAACATAGGCACATCTATTGTTAGTGCAGCAGACACAGTGGCACCAGGGCTGAAGAAGAGGTAAGAGCCGGGGGCGTGGCCAAGCCAGAGACCAAGATGGTCGCTCTGCTTTGAAGCTCCGCCAGCAGTTGTTGCAACAACGTGATGTCCCGCTATCCAGCGAGGCTACCGGGCAGGGAAAAGACGCCTAAATGCAGCGGAAGGGATCCTGATTAAAAGTCTCCCTGCGATGCTGCGAGAAAACCACCGGAACGGCAGAAATCAGCGACTCCAGGCGGACGACTTTCAAGATGGCGGAATTGACGATATGAGGAGACTCCGGGTGCGGCGGCGGAGGAACTGAGCCAGCAGCTGGGGTGATGTGAGTCACCGGGCCACGGGCCGGAGCGTTAAGCGGCCACATTCTGAGCAAAGAGGTGCTCGGTACTGGCGGGAGGTCCGTTTGACCTCTGGCGGTCCGAGCACGGCACTTTTATGTCTGCGCTGATCGCGGGGGCACACAGGGATGGTGCCTGCGATCTCTCTCCCGACGACATCTGATACAGCATTTCCAAAGCGCCCTTGGGGATCTCCTCCCCGCATAAGCACTCGCTCGGCCGCGGCCTGCGCTGTTCTCCCTCTCTTCCCCCGCAGGGCTCCATTGTTGTAACGCCTTATGGAATGGCTGCGCTGCTCCCGGAGCGAAAAACGGAATCCAACCCTCAGCAGTGTCTCAGCCCCAGCCACCAATTTATGCTGCAGCACACTTGAAACATTAACTGCCCACTGCACATTGCCTTGTCTTCAAACAACCTGCTCCGTGGAAGTACTGTGCCTCGACCACTGCTACGCCACAAGCTCCATTGTGGGAGACAATAGTGAAATACCCAAAACCTCCCCTGTAGCCAGGAAAATACAAACACAGGTTGGATGCCCATTCCTTGCTTATCAGTTCTGCTTGCCTTATCTCTCTTCGCCAGCTACTTGCACCTGCTCTGCGGCCATAACCAGAAGACTCTGGCATTGGGCTTAATTAATACTTGGCGGGTGGAACTGCGGTATGGGCCGCAAAGACCCCAAACAGCGCTTACTCCCCTTCGAAAAGGTCACGAAGTAGCCCAAGAAGCCCCTGACAACATGGCGGAAGGCGGCCAGAAAGACACAACACTAGAGGGTGATACCAACCAATTAGGTTCCCTGCTACAAGAGATGAGAGCGGGGTTCAGAGCCCTAGATGTGCGCTTTGATGCCCTAGATAAGCACATGGCGGATCTGGGATCGAAGATCCAAGTTCACGACAGAAAACTCGACGTGGTGGAATCGCATACATCAGATCTAGGAGATGGAACGGCGCAATCCTTGAAAAGGCTCGGCCGAATGGAACGTTACCTCAAAAACGTCACGATCAAGAAAGAGGACTTAGAGGTGCGCAGTCGCCAAAATAACGTGCACATTTTGGGTGTTCCACAATCGACAGCCACTGGTCGCATGGACACCTTGGTAGAAACAATCCTGATAGACTAATTTTGTAGAGAAGTCTTCACTATGGGCTTTGTGATAGGACGCGTTCATAGATCACTAAGTCCAAGGCCCAATCCTGGATGCCCGCCCAGACCCATCACTGCCCGTGTCATGAACTTTAGGGATCGAGACACGGCCCTGCGCCTGGCACAAGAACGGGGCGAACTGGTATGGCAGGGCTCCAAGCTGTCCTTATACCCAGACTTTACAATCATGGTACAGGAGGCCAGGCGGAAATACAATGGAGTTAAGGCAACACTCAGAAATCTAGGACTGCTCTATCCAGCTCGGTTACGTGTTGAGATCAATGGGAGAGCCCGTGTCTTTGACAATCCTATGGAGGTGCAGGAGTTCTGTCACACTTACAAACTTAACAACAAACGCCCAGCTGAGGACAAAAGACTTCCCCCTCCGCAGAGTGGTTCAGACGTCAGCATGGAATTATTCTCGGGATCTGGGCACGGCTGAACTGTTAATATGGCCTTCTTTTACATGGAGACTTGAATAAGTTGGGATTTCATTTAATCACTTTTAGTATCATTTTTTATTGCAACGTATCTGTAGGGCCGCTGCCACCACCCCTAATGGTGTTCACCTTATAATTGTTGTGTGAATTTAGTAAGTACTATTTATGGTTGTTTTTCAGCGATGCAGAGGAACCGTTGGTACTGCACTGTTTCTGGATGGTAATGGTTTTGCCTCTCTGGTAGGGTGGGGAGGCTGGGTGGGGGGGGGGCTGGGACACTGTTTAGTTACACTGAGACGTTCTTAGGTACACATTTGGATGTAACTGGCAAGTACGCACGGTTGATTTTCATTAAGCACTCATTTTTACCACCACCATGGCTCAGTTAGGGTATAATTCTGTACCCTCAGAGGTGGTTTTGGTGACATGGAACGTCCGCGGCCTGAACAACACTCGCAAGAAAAGGCAGATAACTCAGTATTTACTATGTCACAGGGTAGATGTAGCTTTCTTACAGGAAACTCATCTGCCTCCTAGTGATCAGGCCCACTTTGCCGCAAATTGGGAAATACATCGATATTTTGCCAACTTCAGCAACTTCGCAAGGGGCACTGCCATTCTTATACATAAATGACTCCCCTTCCATTTGCATTCTGTAATACGTGACAGTGAAGGCAGGTATATCATTGTCCTGGGCACGTTAATGGGTCACAGGGGGGCATTGGTCTGTGTGTATGGCCCCAATAGCGGCTCCCTGGACTTTATTATACCCTACTCTCTAAACTGTCGCAGCTAGGCCCAGTTCCCCTTTTACTGGGGGGTGATTTTAAGATAGTCCGGGACCAGTCACTTGACACCACTTCGAGAGCACTAGATCCCAAACCGTGAGCACAAAAGGCATTGAGCTCGCTTTGCGATCAATTCTCCTTAAGTGACATAGGTCGTACGCAAAACCCGCATAGCACGGACTATATTCACTACACTGGCAGTCATACCACATGGACGAGGCTCGACTATTGGCTGGCATCCCCAGAATTTATCAGCTGGTGTCATGTAATCCGGACACTTCCTCGCACATATTCGGATCACTCCCCGGTATTATTAATATTGAAGGTCCCACGATTCCCCAGCCGCGCATTAGATGATGACGTTTTTAGACAGGAATAACTAGAAGCGATAGAGGACTACTTCGTCATTAACACTGGTTCAGTAGACACTGTGGCAATGTTATGGGAGGGTTTTAAAGCATACATGAAGGGCGTGTGTATATCCAAAAATGCCGGTGTAGTGCCGGATTTGTGCAGTAAGTTAGCCCGCCTGGAAAAGGACCTAGGGCCGTTAGACTCTGAAAAACGCCAGGCAACAGGTCCCGAAATAGACAAGCGACGTTTGTCCCTGCTCACAGAATTCAAAGATACGCTGAGAGTTAGATCCTTTTTATGGGGAAATACTACAATGCCAGGAAATACGGCGAAGGCGAGTGGCCGGGACGAGTCCTAGCACAGATGATTAGACCTCCCTATTGTATGGTATACATCCCCGAGTTGAGAACTTCGTCGGGACAGCAGATCACTGACCCACAGGATATGTAGGGGGAATTTATGTCCTACTTTAAAACATTATACACCACTAGATTGGGTCAAGACAGGGCGCAGCAGAAGAGTTATTTGTCCGGGGTCGCTTTCGTTTATTCCGAGAAGTTTATGCAGGACTTTCTCGCTGAGCCTATCGCTGAGGAGAGTATTGATGAGGCATCTCTGCCCTGAAGAGTTCCTCGGTCCCGGGGTGAGTCATAAACCTACAGGAACTCTGAATCATCCAACTGTATCCTTTTACTCTTCCTGTTTAACTAGATGCCCTTTTTTGAACCTCTCGCAATGAATTTTGATCGACTAACATAAACTTGCCTCATTTCACGCCCTCCTACCCTTTAACATAGGCCTTCCTTCATGTTTAAACTAACTCGAATAAACGCTAAATAGAATACATAGGGATCAATGAGAAATCTCTTGTTTTAAAAAACTTCCCAGTATTAGTTAGGGATACCATTCTGGAATATGAAGTTTTAAGAATGATACGCCAACCTCTACAGAGTTCTGATATATATTAGCGAATATGTTTGTAATTATAATGTCAAGGAGAGAGTTTTGTTTGTAAAGATTGTGGAATACGAAATATTTAGGATTTCCAACTACTTTTCTCAATGTGTTTTGTACTACTACATTAGTCTGGCTAAGAAACTTGATCAATTGAAGAATATTTTTATGTTTT
Organism: Lissotriton vulgaris; assembly: GCF_964263255.1. Taxonomy (NCBI): domain Eukaryota; kingdom Metazoa; phylum Chordata; class Amphibia; order Caudata; family Salamandridae; genus Lissotriton; species Lissotriton vulgaris. The sequence goes on along the minus strand of NC_141685.1, from coordinate 62,491,133 downwards.
ATAAGAGCAATGCACTGTGATCTTAAATCTATTTAAATACTATTATTGTATTTTTCTGTTTAGAAAAAGTGGCTGAACATCCATTTTGTCCTGATGAAGACAAAAGACTTTGTCGAAACGCGTTGACACACAGCCCTATTCTCCATAATCAGAGAATATTATTGAAGAAAAGAATCCTTTTTTATATTCTATGAAGTTTTTTAATATATTCTGAAAACAGTCACACAAATCTTATGATATAATTTGTCTATTGTGTAAATTATCAATTATATGTATACATTCACCTTTTATATTCATATTAAAGAGTATCTCTTTTGATATCATTTCAGTCCATTGCAGTAATCATTTTTATCACTTTTGTGTATTTTAATATGTCTCCTCATTTAGCCAGCTTTTGTACTTAAAGCCTGCCTGGGTATTTGCTTTTACAAAAAATTGTTGTCCCTGACCCAGGAGTCTTATCCACATCAGGGGGTCCTTGATACCTACAAGATACTTATTTGTAGTTTGCATATATGTTTGTATGTCCAAAAAGATGATAACAAAATGAAAAAGATAATATCGAAATATTGATGACTAAAAATTATTACAACAATAACTAAAAACGATAACTAAAAGTTCGTACAAAATGTGTCTGGTATGTTATTTTTTTAAAATAAGAAATATGAACTAACAACAGGACTATGTACTGTTAATAGGGCAATATAAAGTTCCCTATGTTTAAGTAGATATACACATATCTTTTCCTCCTTGCCAGCCGTTTTTTCTTTACCTTTTTGTAGTACTTTGCCCAGGTCGAGGAGGGTTATTGGGTAAACCCCTACATATTTTCTGAATAATGTAATAAAGCCATGGGATACTACATGCTTTCTCCAGAGTGACGCAGACCCTAATAATCTGACGGAAAATGTTAAGTCTAGATTAAGCCAGGTCTTGAGCCAACAGACCACCGGGGCCAACCTCATCAAATCTGACACATACCTAACCCCCAAATCTTCATCGATAACAAAAATTGAAGTTAATTGGGGGACGGATAAGAGGGTATGCAAAAATGTATTTTCAACTTTCTGGACCACCTCCTTATACTTTTAACAGATGGGTAATGTGACTGCTATAAAGAACGTATGCCATGCAGACAGTGGCGGCTCCCCCACTGGGGCGTGGGGGTGTCACCCCCTGCTTTCTCGCTATGCGAGAAGGCAGAAACATAATGGTATTAACTACCATTTTATGTTTCTTACTTCTCGCACGGCAAGAAAGCAGAAGTGCCTCATTGGGGGTGGCCGGTCCTGCTCCAGGGCAGGGGGAAGTGGCTTGCCCACTGTTGTGCATACTGACTGGTCGGCTCCAGGGCCGACCAAACAGTCAGTATGTACAACAGTGGGCAAGCATATCCCCCTGCCCTGGAGCAGGACCGCCCACTCTCTCTTTTTAGGTCGAGCCTGGGAACACGCATCCGAAGGATGCGGTCCAGGTGGAGAACTATAGCTAGCTGACTCGGGGGAATGAAGGACAAGAAACTGCCACGCGCTTCTCTCCGGCTGGATTCAGCTGCGTGCACGCGCACCCACACTCACGCATGCGCACATCACAGCCACACGCATACACAGGCACACACCCCCCGCACCTACACACACACTAGCGCACCTACACGCACACACAGAGACCCCCCACACACACACCAGCGCACCTACACACACTCACGCACACATACAAAGACCCCCCTCCCCCCGCCGCCACCGCCGCAATCCCACACATACACATACACACACACACCAGCACCGGACCCCACTCACCGGCTACGTAGGATTTCTCTTCTCTGGGGCGGCCCCGGGGCGCTCCGTAGCTCACGGGAGCCCCGGGCCGCGGGAGGACTCGGCTTCTTTGCTCCATCCCGGCGGGCAGCCAATCATAACCCAGCAGTAGGCGGGACTTCCTTCTTTCTTCTGGCCCGGCCTACGTCTTCTCTCCCGTTGCCTGGCTTCCTGCCTCAGGGGTCCGCCAATGGCAGCGCGGCCCCGAGCAGGGAGCAATACGAACTTTACATTTTTAAGAATGTTAATATTTCACGACTCTTCCTGATTTTTCTTTTCAAAGTGCCATTCTTTTCCTGGAATGCGCCTAGGGTGTAAGTAGACAGACACTGAATTCATTTATCAAAGTCACGTGGCAGGTATCGGAGGCCAAGCCAGCGTGATGTGTCTTGTCTCTGCCCCGTGGAAACAGAACCCGTCGGTAATTAGGAGTATTGTGAGACGTTCAGTGCTACCGGCTGGGCGCGCCGCGAGGGGCACCTGTGAACACGCACTGAGGGCCGCGGGGCCCCCGGCTAGCAGGCGTGGATTTCAAAGTCACCGGGCGGGCAGCAGAGGCGACCCCCTTGGAGTGCTGCTGCTGCTGCCGCCCACCGCCGGAATCTGGCCCACACAAAAGGAAATCGATCATGGAAATTAGCAGTTACTAATTGCCTGCCGAACCCCTCACGGAAGCCTCTGGGAGGCAGCGAAGCGTGGCTCATTAGATTTTCCCTGGAGATAAGGCCTCTTTGTGTATGCACCTACGCTGTGCGTTTAGGCAGCCTGCGCTTTTGGGTGTGCTGCCCGAGCCAAGGCTGACGCATGTCTGTCAATCAGGTTTAGCAGACTGTAGCACCCGCTGCACCCGAGGTCATTGGCATCAACAGTGTGTCTTTGTTACATAAAGGAGATCATAGTTTTCATGCAAACACTGTTCCTTGCGCGTCACATAGCGACGTCAGGAGCGGCCATTACCTAGAGCACGGCTGTGCGTCATAGGTCGAGAAGGACCGGATCCATGCAAGAGTTTTAGGATGTTCATGTCATACAAATGCATAGGCAGTACATTTAATTGGAACTCTGACGTAATCAGGGGTGAGCCTGACATTCTGGGCTTAGGTCTAGCACTCCTGGACCGACATTGGACCTCTGATTAACTGCTTAATTAATTTGTAAGAAACATAACACTCACACGATGCCAGGGTTTCCGAATACCAAGGCCGCCTACTCTTAATTCCAGCCCACCACTCTTGCTTTAACCACCCTGCACTTCGTGTATCTTTATCCCACGTTTACAGATCCAATATCACTGCTCCTTTGCACAATGTTCCTATCCATTTCTCCCTCATTCTTTCTACTTTTCACTTGCTTTTCCCCTGGTCAAAGTCGGGTGATGAAAAATACGTCCTGGTCCCCCAAAAAGAGTGCGGGTGTCCCCCACTGGCACTATCTGACTCAGACTTTGATTGTCACCTCCGTCAATATATAGTTGCATTTCCCATCACAACTGTCTTCTGCATTCATGCAGCTCCTTACTAGCTACCTATCTCCTTACATCCCAGTATCCCACTCAGTGGCGGCTGGCATTTTTACGGGGAGGGGGGCACACAAAGTATTATATATATATATATTTTAAATGAAACAGCTAACGCAACGTCCACACTCCGGACCTCTTCTTTTCAGGAACAGGAACCGGATGCTGGAACTCCCTTGCCCAATCCTGGCGCTGCTCACGTGCAGCATGTGAGCAGTGCCCTGATTGGAAGGAGCGGCCTCACTCTGCGCTACGCAGCGCACTGGAGGCATGCACTTACTCCCTACCCAGCCGTCTTAAGACAGTAGGGTTGAGAGGTTTAAAGTGCTTATGTGTGCAACGGCGGGCCAAAAAGACTTGAGCACTTTAAACAGTGCATTAGACAGCCCACCCTCCTTCGTACTGCTCTCAAACAGTAGCGGCCCAAATGCATGATTACATAATAACACACTCGGTCCATTGGTGTTTTAACACATTTCCATATGTCCCATATTAGTTCTGTGTGCTGAAGTAATCCTCTCTCCAAGAAAAGTGTACCATGGAACAATGATCCTCAACATATTGGCCAGAGACCACACCCACAAATTACTGGGATCACAGAAAATGCCCTTGAAATATTTTGAAATTTTGTGAGGTGGAATATAGTACTCATCTTAGAAATTCCACTTATTATTTTTTCCCGGGAATCTATAGTTTTAGAATAAATCTGTGTGCTAATGGTCCAGACGCGAGCTGAGGCTTTAACCCGGCTGTGCTGCAGAAATCCCGGCCCAGGTGTGCTGTCCCTAATGGTTATATGGGCGTGTGTCACATTCCAGCAGGCCAAGAACACAAATAATTTTTAGTCTTCATTTAAGTATAAACTCTGTTTTTTATTACTTTTATAGGGCTTCATTCTGCGCGATGCATACCGTACTGAGCACCTCTTTGAAGCTCGAGCATGAAACTTTAATTGCTTTTTAGGTCGAGCCTGGGAACACGCATCCGAAGGATGCGGTCCAGGTGGAGAACTATAGCTAGCTGACTCGGGGGAATGAGGACAAGAAAGTGCCACGCGCTTCTCTCCGGCTGGATTCAGCTGCGTGCACGCGCACCCACACTCACGCATGCGCACATCACAGCCACACGCATACACAGGCACACCCCCCCGCCCCTGCACCTACACACACACTAGCGCACCTACACGCACACACAGAGACCCCCCACACACACACCAGCGCACCTACACACACGCACGCACACATACAAAGACCCCCCTCCCCCCGCCGCCGCAATCCCACACATACACATACACACACACACACACACCAGCACCGGACCCCACTCACCGGCTACGCAGGATTTCTCTTCTCTGGGGCGGCCCCGGGGCGCTCCGTAGCTCACGGGAGCCCCGGGCCGTGGGAGGACTCGGCTTCTTTGCTCCATCCCGGCGGGCAGCCAATCATAACCCAGCAGCAGGCGGGACGTCCTTCTTTCTTCTGGCCCGGCCTACGTCTTCTCTCCCGTTGCCTGGCTTCCTGCCTCAGGGGTCCGCCAATGGAAGTGCGGCCCCGAGCAGGGAGGCGGGCAAACAGACTTTTTTTTTTTCTAATCCGGTCTTTAGATCTGTACATTTTGATATCTCACGGTTCCCTTAAACTATACGATATCATCAAATAATACGGACTACAATTTGGAAATAGAAAACAGCCTCATGTATTCAACAGTAATCAAACTATGCTCTGCAGTAGATAAATACACAGCGTGTTCCCTACGAAAGAGTGTACTTGGAACCAATGACATGTGATAAATGCAGTGCAAATGTTCGCTAAAAGGGTCACTGAAAAGGGCAACAGAGTTAAAATCCTACTGGGGAGGAGCTTCGCGGGCAACCAAGATGGCAGCGTAAGCTCGGAGCTCCGCGGACCTTCCGATCCTCCGCAACCATCCTGCCCGTAATCCTGATCCACGTGGGTGGATACTTGTTGCTGATGGTCCACTGAGGCGAGAACCGTTTTCAGATCCCGAATCGTTGTCTCCTACGCTGAGCTACGTCGAGTGGGACTCCGTGCCAGCTCAGTGCCATTGTCTCTTCGGACTCCGCCACTGCGCACTGCCGATCTGCGGAGTGCCTGCCTGCCCTCATCGGTGGCGAGGTGTGTTGGACAGCGGAGCGAACCTGTGACGGCATTCTACGCTCTGTCCCGGACGAATCCCTGGCTCCTTGGGCTCGGACTGGCCTGGCATAGCCCTTTGTTCTCTAGGACCTAATATGGCGGGCAAGGGGGACCCCGACAAGACATCGAACAGAGGCATCCGCGGCAAATCGCAGCAACAACAGAACAGGATTGAGCGCTATACTCAACCAAAGACGCCGCCTGTTACTGGGACCTCTGCCAAGGACAATCTGCACTCGGGCTCGCCGGACGGCTCTGAGCCCACTTTGAGTGACCTTTTGGGGGCCATTACAAGTTTCCGGGCAGACATGCAGCAACAGCATGAAGTCCTTACGCATAAGGTGGATGGCATGGCCGTTGATCTGACTCTCATTAGAGCTGACCTGGGTAAAACTAATGATCGAGTCAAAAATCTGGACATCAAGACGTCCAGTCTGACGGGAGACGTTTCGGACTTACAAACTGAAGTCCGGAACCTGCAGAGGTCAGCGGAGCAATTTGCGAGGCGGCTGGATGACTTTGAGAGCCGTGTCAGGCGGCAGAACGTCCGCATTGTCGGTGTACCGGAGGGTTCGGAGGAGGCGGCGACGGACCTCCTCGTGGAAGACCTTATCAAAACTCATCTGGCGCCGCCTGGCCTTAGCAATTTCTTCTCGGTGGAGCGTGCCCACCGAGTGCCGGGTGGCCCGCCGAAGTCGGGCGTGGCACCCAGACCCATCGTAGCCCGGCTGCTTAACTACCGTTACAGAGATGCGGTCCTGCAGGCTTCCAGACGACATGGACCGCTTAAATTCCAGAATGCCGATGTCCATTTCTATCCAGACTTCACCAGGACGGTTCAGCAACAGCGTCAGAGCTACGCAGGGGTGAAACGAAGACTACGAGACCTGGGATTCAAGTATTCCATGATGTTCCCTGCCAAGCTCCGGGTTGAACACGAGGGTCGTGCCCTTTTCTTTGACTTCGCTGAAAATGTAAGTGACTGGCTGGACACTTTATCGACGCGCCGAGACGCACAGGAAGACCATGAAGGGGGCGCTGCTGGCGGCCCGGACCTATGAGGCTTGGCCCGGTAGTGGGTGATTCCTCGTCTGTATTATTTGCCTCTATCGACTATCGAATGTAGCTTTCAGATGCCGTACTGTCTCTCCTGTTAGTTCATGGAGGGTGGCGGGGGGTGTTCGCGGTGATTCCTTACTCCTCTGGGTGTCTTCTTGTAGAGTAGTTATGGGGCGACAGGCACACTGCTGGTTGGGGGGGCTTTTTAGTCATATGCAGGGGTGCAGGGTGGGGGGTGCAACTATGCAAGTTTTATTGTTTGTTTGTTCTATCTCTTTCTCTTTCTTGAGGCAATGGGTCGTGTGTTTTCATATGCAACTGATAATTGAGTTGGTTGGAGTCGGGTGGGGCGGGTTGTTGGATGATGGGGGGTAGAAAATTGAAAGTGCTTAGCTGGAATGTCAATGGACTGGGTGACCGAGTTAAGAGAGGGGTGGTAATTCAATTGATAAAGAGGCACATGCCTGATGTTGTACTTTTGCAAGAGACGCACTTGGTGGGAAACTCCTGTAAGGCCCTAAATCGCAAGGGTTACAAAATGGTTGCCCACTCTGGGTTCTCCTCGGGTTCCCGGGGGGCGGGCATCCTTGTGCGTGCGTCCCTTCCTCTTGAAATAGACGTCACACTACTTGATGACAGAGGACGCTACGCAGCTGTGGCGGGAAGATGGGAGGGGCGTTCCTTGGCACTGCTTTCGGTTTATGCTCCCCCAGGCCTCCAATCTAGCACCTTCCAGGACCTTGGCAGCGCCATCTTGTCCCTGCCATCGGGCTTATTAATCCTAGGTGGCGATTTCAACTCAGTCTGCTCTGGCACCCTTGATCGCCAGCCACCGAGGGACCTACTGGGCTCCCAAATGTGGCTGCCGACCTTCCTTGACTCCATGGGTTTGGTGGACTGTTGGCGGCTACTGCATCCTGCGCTCCGCCAGTTTTCGTTTCTTTCTGGTGCCCATGGGAGCCTGTCCCGCCTTGATTATGTCCTCACCCTGGCGGCACAGTCGCCTGCCATCTCCGAGGCCCGTTTTTTGGCAAGGGGCGTCTCCGATCACTCGCCGTTGTGGGTCTCCTTTGATTTCGGTATCGTCCTGTCCAGCCGTCCGGCAGCGGTGAATCCTTGGTATTTCCGCAATCATAAAACGCGCTCACTCCTGGCTAAGGCCATCGACCTATATTTCGCTGAAAATGTGGGCTCCGCTGGCTCTGCGGTCACCCTGTGGGAGGCATTCAAGACTGTGTTGCGGGGAGAAGCCCTAGCTCTCATTGCAGAGGCTAAGCGAGCTTGTGATGCCGACCTTTTGCATGTGGAAGAAGAAGTCTTGGATCTCGAATCCCGTTTGGGGCCTGAGCCTGACCCTTCTCTCCTACACGAACTCTCCCTGAAACAGTCAGAGTATCATGATCTCGCTACGAATGCTGCCCTGGTCTTGGCCAAGGAGCAGCAGGGCCGCATTTATGACGTCGGTGACAAGGCCGGTAAACTGCTGGCCTGGTTGGACAGGCGGGAGATGGCAAGCCGGGTGGTCCCGGAAATCATGGGCGAAGACGGAGTGGTGGTTACAGACCCGAGCGCCATAGCCGAGTCTTTTGCGGATTATTTTCGGGGTGTTTATACAGCCGGCTCGGATCGCTCTGAGGCCGATTCAGCCGAGTTCCTCTCGGCTATTGACCTCCCTTGTCTTTCGGAGGAGGAAAGTGTTGATATGGACCGGGACATCACCGCGGACGAAGTCGCTTTGGCGATCCGCGCCCTGCGAGCGGGTAAAGCTACCGGTCCCAATGGCATACCGGTTGAATTGTACAAGATCCGGCCGGATGTGATCTCTCCTTATTTGAGGGACATGTTCCTCCGGGCCCGCGAGGAGGGTGTCCTTCCCTTGGACCAGCGGCTGGCCACCATAGTGGTCATCCATAAGGAGGGCAAACCGCGGGATGTTTGCAGATCCTACCGCCCCATTTCTCTCCTCAACGCGGAGCCCAAGATCCTGGCTAAACTACTGGCTAACCGGCTGGTCGGGGTTATCAGCAACTTGGTACACCCGGACCAATCCGGTTTTATTCCCCGCCGCAACACTGCCCTCAACCTGAGACGCCTGCACGGGGTCATGGCCAGGGCACACGCCCTTACAGAACCGGCGGTACTTGCCTCCCTTGATGCTACGATGGCCTTTGATTCCCTGGAGTGGGGCTACTTATGGGCGGTACTGACAAAGCTTGGGTTTGGGCCGGGCTTCCTGAGCTGGGTGCAACTTCTATATGCTTGCCCTCTGGCTGCTGTCACGGTTAACGGCCGCATGTCTGCTCCTTTTGCGCTTCACCGCGGCACCAGACAGGGTTGCCCTTTGTCACCACTCCTATTTGCGTTGGCCTTGGAGCCACTTGCGGCTATGCTACGCACGCACCCTGATTTACGTGGGATCTCCTGGTCCCCGGGCTTCGAGGACAGGGTCTCCTTGTATGCGGACGACATCCTGCTTTACCTCACCTCCCCCTGTAGGTCGCTTATTGTGGCGTGTGACGTGCTCAGGTTGTTTGGGCGCTATTCTGGCCTGATTATTAATTGGGCCAAGTCCTCCCTTTACATCCTCAGAGGTGACACGCCGCGCCTCCCTAGAGGTTGCAACATACAACTGGCCGGGCAGGGCTTCAAGTACCTAGGGATCTATATATCAAACAATCCTAAGGCGCGGTACGACCACAACTTACTCCCTCCGCTCCACCGGTTGCGGAGGGATGTGGAGAACTGGCGCAAGCTCCCTCTTTCACTCCTGGGCCGAGCGGCATTATTTAAGATGATGTCCCTGCCCAGGTTCCTGTATGCCTTGCAGAACACTCAGGACCTTGTTCCGGCTCGTTACTTTAGGGAGGTTGAGAGCCTGCAGCGTGCCCTGCTTTGGGATGGTCGACCCCGTGTCGCTGTCCAGAAGCTTACGATGCCGTGGTATGATGGGGGCATTGCGTTACCTGATGTGCGGAGGTACTACTGGTCCTCCCAACTTACCGCTATTAACCATGGCCTCTACGGTCCTGTGGACAGCCCGGGCTACGCTATGGATAGATGGCTCTTGCAAGGCGGCAACTATTACCGCACCCTCTATTCTAGATCCTTCGATCGGCGCCTCACTGGCCCGACCAAGGCGGCTGTCCACGCGTGGCGAACGATCAATAAAATACAGGGTTGGCAGGGCAGACTGACGAAATTCACCCCTCTATATGATTCGGATATCTTAGGCAAGCTCTGGCATACCAAAGGCTTCGACAAGTGGGACCTCATAGGCATTTCGAGGGTGGGAGACATGCTGGCCAGGGGGGCAGTCAAGACTTTTCCGCAACTCCAGGCGGAATACCGACTGGGTGGAACGGAGTTTTTCCGCTATGCCCAACTTAAGCACGCAATAACTGCCGCTAGACCGGAGGGCGAAATCCCCGAGAGCTCCCCCTTGGAGGACAGGGTTCCGGACGGACACATGCCAGATAGCGCCATCTCTCTGTCCTACAAGAAGCTGATTAATGTCAGACTCGACCTCCTCCAGCGCTTGCGGGAACAGTGGGTAGCCGATGGCCTGGAACTGGACGACGAGGACTGGCAGAGTGCTGTGTCCTCCCCCAAGGAGGTCGCCATCTCCTCGCGTCTGCGGCTGGTGCAGTTTAAAATCCTCCACCGGGTGTATGTTACCGGCCCCCGACTTGTACGTATGGGCTTCTCGCCTGACGGCCTTTGTCGTCGTGGCTGCGGAGCCCTTGCCACTTTTATGCATATATTATGGGAGTGCCCCGTCATTGCCCCTTATTGGGTGAGTGTACATCGAGTGATGAGGGAGGTGACTGGAGTTGCGTTGGCTGCAGAGGCGCGTAGGTGCCTCCTCAATGTCTGGGAGCCGAATGACTACAACACGGCGCAGACCCGCTGGGCTACACTGGGCAACATGGTCGCTAAGAGGGACATAGTGCAGAAGTGGGGATCCGGCGCGGCCCCCCTGGTGGTGCAATGGAAGGCCAATATGGATTGGTGTATGCTGCGTGAGAAGACTGTGTATACTGCCAGGGGGCGGCCTCAGACATGGAATAAGGTGTGGGGGGTATGGAATACTTACAGAGGTGATTTGTGCCTGCCACCAGAACCGCTTCCCCGCGATGAACACCTGTCACCGTAGCCGATGACACCAGCTATGCTACTCGTGTGTAACTCTCCTGTTCCTTCCCCCCCCCCCTTTCCTACATCCTACTTCCGTTCTTTTCTAAATCTTACTTGGCCTCTGACGCCTCCTACTGACTCATGGGCATTTCTCCTTCTCCATTGCCTTTCTTCTGCGCCATCGGGCGCCTCTGTTTAGGTTCCTGTTTATCTATAAAATAAAAAACAACCTGCATTGTTCTGATATGAATCGCTTTGCACACTACTTCTTCTGATAATGTCAGGGCTAGGGTGGCTTGTGGTCTAGGGCCCGCCCCACTCTGCATTCGGAGTTGCCCTTGTGGCAAAATGCATCAGTCCTCTTTGGGAGGGCGTTGGTGGCTGATGTGCTTTAAACCTGCTTGTGCTGCTAAGATGCATCCTTGTTTGTAGGTTTGTGCAGGTTTTCCTGTCCGTTGGCTGCTGTTTGCTATGTTTCCGCCTAATGCGTGAGGTTTCGCATGCTCACGCGTAATGCGTGGGGTTTGGCATGCTCACGCGTAATGCGTGAGGTTTGGTAGCCCGGTCGCATACGTGGGCGCCGTAAGCACGTTGGCTTACGCGACCGCGCCCTGTCTCCTGTGCTCACTATTCTGGAATCGTCTGGGGATTGGCTGTGTTCTCTTCTTGCTCCCTCTCCCATTTGCAGAGTCCCAGCTGTTTTTGATGAAGGATTCCATCGGAGGCCTGGAGGATCGTTTCCAAGGGGCGTGTCAGTATCCAGCTTGCTCCTTGTGCAAGGTCAGCGGTTGGAAGAGCCATTTCGGGGACGTTTGTCCTTCAAAGGTAGTAGAGTAGGTCGTACTCTACAGGTAGGACTTATCAATCCTAGTTCTCGGCGCTAAAGTCCTTTGAGTATACTTTCTTGATTCATATTTGATAAAACTAATAGTTTATGTTATGAGGAATCATTAAAAGCACAGAAGTGAGAAATCATTGTTATATTTTGCTCTTTGAAAACTGCGTTTACATCTTGTTGCTGGCAAGAGATGTTTAACTTAAAAGTGCAAAGTATGTGAAAGCGCGTGCATTCATTTTTAAAACTGTTTGTTTTTGCGCAACTCTTTCTTTGAAAAGTCTTTAGGGAGAAAAGGTCAAGAGGAGTTTTAGTTATATCTGAAGACAAATATAGCAGTGTGATTTTGTATTGGTTTGCTCACAAAGTTTTGGTAAAGAGGTTATTTACTAAGGAGTGAGTTTTGTTTTTTGCTTAAAGAGAATCTGTCGCAATTCACAAGAGAATAACAAAATTATGATAAGAATGTTTTGTCGCTATTCACAAGAGAATAACAATATGGTGAAAAGGTTGTTGTGAAAGATTTGGTATTTATTATCAAGAAGTCTAATGTATCTTCAGTGTCTGTGATTAAGCAACAGGGTTTTGCAGAATAATTCAGCTTTGGCTCTAGGTTCCAAAGCCAATTTAGATTTACGGAATGTTTTGTTACTAACTTTTCCTTTCCAGATCTCCTTCCCTGCTGTCCCCTTCCTAACTCCCTTTTCCCCCCCGCTTGATCACTCCAAGATTCTGTGTAGTAATTACATTCGGAATTGGAGGTATCGAGAGGTGGGTCTTTATAACTTCACGACAGATCCTGAGGAAAGCGTCGCCTTGACAGATACCATGCTGCCTTGCCTCCGGGATGTTAGGCTGAATAGCTGTGTGCATTACTACAATAAAGGTTTTAAAAAATTTAAAAAAAATAAAAAGAAAATCCTACTGGACCCAGTTACAACACTGCTCTTCGGCTGGAGTAAGACGCCGGCGCGTGACATTTTCTGCTGTGCGTAATTCAGCTGGGTGCACACAAAATATCACTCGGCACAGCATCACTCTGTGCAACCATTCAACAACAACTGATTCTAATATGTTCTCTCAATGTTTCAAATCTTTAATACAAATGTCACAAAAAGATGTTAATATTTCACTTCTGTTCTTGGATTTTCATCACAATAAAATACACTGAACATAATCTTCCCAAAAGTTATTTACAAAAGTTTAAGCTATTGCCATTATAAATTACAATAACTTTTATTTAAGTATTCATTATTAAAAAAAATAAAAGCCATTGTTAATTGTAATATTAATACATCTAAGTCATGTAAATACAACACATATTGCATTACAAATGCTATAGGGGTCACGTTTGCGAAAGTTAAAACAATTGGCGTTGTAAATGACAAAGCTATTTATTTCGCTATTTTTAAAACCAACACATAACTAAAAAATGTGTCATTTACAATACCAATAGCTCAAACTTTCCTAATGCGAGACCTATTGCATTGCAAATGCTTGTTTCTCTATTAGGCTGCTGCAGTTGCCTACAATGGATGAAAATGGCCCGGGTGGGGCGCGCTCCAATGCGCCTCACCACTTGTGATTGGTGGAGCCTGGAGGGTTGGGACGCCGAGCTCCAGGCATAGAAAACGCAGAACGGTGGGAGCGGGAGCCAGGACCCATCCAGAAGCGGGACAATAAGTGTTATGTAATATTTTGTTTTATTAAATAAACCCCTCCGCCACGACCCCATTTCCACCGCCCCCCCCACCCCCACCCGCCCGTCATCCCGGCCGCGTCTCGCAGTAAATTTAGAAGGCCTTACATAATAATTAAGTCATTTAATGTGACTAAACAACAATGGCCTTGAGGAAACCCTCCACATGGTAGCTACTAAAGATGGTAATTCACTTTGGGGCTCAAGCATGAAGGCAGGCATAAAGAATCTGAAGCGATAACGCTGTATCCATGAAAAACAATGTTGTACAGGGTGTGACATTTACACGTCTTAAGATATGCAGAAATGTGGACAGGTTGTAGGTATTTACACTGCATTTGTCTGTACCTTCCCCGACCATCGTCCAGGCCAGGCCCCCTACGCGCCTTCATGGCCCCCAGGTAGAGTCCAGGCACTGGGCCAGCTGCATAGAATGCCGCCCTCACCTTTCACAGCTGCATTATGTGACAACAGATATCTGTAGAAGGGCAGTAGACTATGCTTTCCTGCCTGCCACCCCCCTGGGCTTCCCTCGCCCCTGCTGCTAGGATCAGGACTCAGCTAATGAGCAGGGCGAGCAGAATATTCCTAGAGAGGCACCTAGCGCCCACTTAATTAATACTTAAAAGCTCGGGTCCACCGGCCGCTGAATTTCAAAGACGGCGAGGCACAAACACCGTGTGGGAAAGCTCCATGGATAAGTGAAAATAAATATTTGAAGGGAACAGAAAGGTTGGGTCACTCAAGGTGTGCCCAGCCTGCGGACAGTTGTGACCCTGCCGTGTGGTTAAACACACAGCACTGCCTGCCGCGGCAGGTCTAAAGGTCGGGGAGAGGGGGAGAGACCTAGAACAGAAGGGGAGCTTTGATTTGTTAACAAAAGAAAGAGGGCGGAGACCCGTGGACCTGCTATTTACCTAACTATGTCTGCCACGGCCTTAGAGTTCATAGTGGCCCACCACGGGGACCAGTTCTTTTAAAGTTCTAGTCCCCGATGCAGGTGTACAAACATCCCTTTGAGCTCGTCATGGCGGTGAGTGAAATCAATTTTTGGTTACATTCAGAATGCCCGGAGCAGAAAGAGCTGTGAGTGTGTGTGATAGAGGTGAAGGCCATGTGGACTCTGTGCTGAACGACGAGCACGCAGGGGAATGAGCAGCCTGGAAGGGCATTGTTCACCATGCCAGTGTCCAGCGAGATTCCTACTACTGACCGGTTTACCCAGTGCAACATAATACGCAATGGAGCCGTGCCCATTAAAAGCAATCCTTCCTCGTTTAAGGTTTTTTGGCAACTTAACTTTTCTTATGACGAGAGTATCAAGTCTGCTTTGACAATTTAACTTATGTTTTTCTTAGACCGTGTACATTGTCAGGGCACTCTTAATTTCCATGCATGTTGGACAGTTCTGGCATGGATTTGTCGTTTTAATAGTTGGTGGGTGTAATCAATGGATGGTGCACAGACATAATAAAATAGTATTTACCCTAATGTTCGGACTCGCTTGTACACCCAGTGCTTTACTTATAAGAGGATAAGTATGGATTTAGTGGGTCCTCTCCCAAAATTAAAAAGATGATATATCTATATACTGGTTATTGTTGATCACGCAACTCGATACCCAGAAGCATTTCCCCTACAAACACCAAGCACGAAAAAAACATCAGTGACAAGTTACTAGAATTGTTTTCGAGGGTAGGATTTCCAAGAGAGATTTTGGCAGACCAGGGTACCCCCTTTGTTTCTCGTTTAATGAAACAAGTCTGTAAAACCTTGAAAATTACCCAAATAAAAACATTGGCTTATTACCCTCAGACAGATGGTCTGTGCAAGCGATATAACGCCACCTTCAAGCTAACCATGAAGAAAATGCTAACCACCGAAGGGAAAGATTGGGACATGTTGTTGCCACTCGCCCTCTTTGTTATTTGAAGCCAGGTTCCGAGAAGCTTGGGTTGTTCTCCCTTTGAACTTCTTTACGGGAGATAGCCACAAACCTTGCTAGAAATGACAAGAGAAGCGTGGGAACAAGAGAAACAAGAAGAGACACAACACCATCTAGAATGCACCCAAAGCCTAAGAAACCGTATAGATAAATTGCGAGATTTTGCTCACAAAAACCTAGAAACAGCTCAAAGAAGCCAGCAGATGTCTTACAATAAAGGAAAGAAGTGACAACAGTTACAGGTCCATGACTGGGTGCTCCTATTCCTACCTTCCTCTATACACCAAAATCGGGCAGAATGGAAGGGACCATATGAAGGTGCTGAAAGGATAGGCCTCACTACTTTTCTGGTTATGCCTTTCCTCAACCAAAACCTAGATATACCGCATAAATCTACTAAAGAAATGGTTGGGACCCCTCCCCAAAGACACCCATTACGTTTTGTCTGACTCAAAACCCATTCCTTCAACATTGAATAAATTGCCTATAAACGAACATCTAACAGAGGAACAAAAAGTGTCTCTTGAGACCCTCTTAGAGTCCTTCTCCTCCATCTTTTCCGACCTCCTGAGAAAATCAACAATACTCGAGCATGCCATTGTTACCCCACCAAATAAAGTAATAAAACAACGCCCCTACAGAATACCAGGTGTTAGGCGGGACGCAGTTCCTGCCGAAATAGAGAGCATGTTACAACTAGGAGTCATAAAACCTTCCAGCAGTAACTGGTCTCCCCCATTGTCATAGTTCTGAAACCTGATGGTTCCATCTGTTTTTGTATAAACGTCCGAGCAGTCAATGCCATCTCGAAATTTCACTCATTCCCATTACCAAGAGTCGATGAATCGAGAAATTAGGCTTAGCCCAATATATAACCACATTCGATCTTACAAAAGACTATTAGCAGGTACCACTTAAACAGGAAGACCAAGAAAAAAATGCCTTTAGCACCTCTAATGGGCTATGCGAGTTTACTGCACTGCCTTTTGGGTTATACAGAGCACCAGCGACGTTCCAAAGACTTATGAACAAAGTTTGCTCCCAACATCAAGAGTACTCCTTAGCCTTCATAGACGATATCATAATATTTAGCCCTAACTGGGAACTACATCTCGTCCATTGTGGCAAGATATTCCAAGCACTTAGGACTGCAGGGCTCCACATGAACTCCAAAAAGTCCAGGATAACCTTTACCAAAGTCAAATATTTGGGCTATTTATTGGGAGATGGGGCTATCGCTCTGCAACAAGAGAAATTGAGAGCAGTCTTAGATACCCTCTTCCCTACCACCAAAAAAGGCATTTGATCCTTTTTGGGCTTACAAGGCTTCTACCGCCGGTTTAAACCCAATTATTCTGAAATAGCAGCACCACTAACCGACCTACTGAAGAAAGAGAAAAGGAACTAAGACTTGGTAAATCCTCCCAACCCGCCAGAAAGGCATTCCACGAGCTCAAGTGAGCCATAACCTAAGGCGGAGAAACCAGCAGGGAAGACCGGAAAAACTGTGAACACTGAACAGCCTTCCGAGAGAGAGAACTGGAGCCTTGGGGAGGTCACAGCTTGTTGGCGAGCGGAACACCCGAATCTGGCAGAGGAGGGAAAGTCGAAACAGAAGGAGACCAGACCTCACTGAAGGACGTGGAGTCACCACGCCATGGCCCTAGAGCAGAGTTATTCAAACTGTGGGGCGCGCCCCCCTGGGGGGGCGTGACGCCATCTCAGGGGGGGCGCGAACTCCACTAGCACCATAAAATGTCACCTTTCATTGTTCGCCATGGTGGCGAGGCAGAGTGGGGCTGCAGGGGCCCTAAGAAGGGGTGAAGACTATCAATACCTCATTAACATGTCAAAAGGTCTTTAAAGACGGGAAACAGGCTCCAGTAGAACGGCGAAGTCCGGGCGGCGCTGTGACCACTGCCCGGCATGGAGACTTCTCTTCCCCCACCTCGCTGAGAGCGGCCCCTTTCCCTCCCCCCCCTCCGTCCTCCCCCCCATCCCCGACACCGCTGAACGTTTTCTTCAGTGACCTAAACATCTACATTATGGCAACACAAATCACTTTTCAAGTGAAGGCATCAGCTATATCAGGAGAGAAGTATGTATTCCAATGCAGTTTTGTCAGACTGCAACTCGTTTTCCTTTATTGCTGGTGCCAAGTCTATCGGGGCTGACGCTCCTGTATCAATATGGAGCACCAAAGCAAGCAGCTTTCCGGGTTGCGATTCTAGCCAGTTTGAAACACTGGTACAGCAAGTGTGTATTGTGCCCTAATGCAAGCATGCAAGTAAGGAATGATAGTACGACAGCCTTAACTGAGGTTTAGCTGTCTCATTATGCCACTGGGCCCTGGTGTCCAGTACCTGCAGCACCAATGATGCCTACAACTCTGCGAAGTAGATTGTCTGCTCTGCCCACTCCGCGCAGCTAGAAAAGGCAAATCATGTGCACTGGTTAATGCTATCTGGGCAAAGGTTTCACTTCATTAGCACCTGCTTTATTCCAGAATACAGCAATAAGCATAAACAAGACAACCTTTTCAAACCCTGTAACAACTGTTGCGATTGTTTTCTGTATAAAAAAATAAAAATCGCAGTGCCATCACACCACGACTTTTACATCGCAGTATCGTTTTAATAGCATGCATTCACTATGCATGCGACAACGGCGCGATGCCGTTAGCATCACATGCGATTACAACGCTTACCGCGACTGTCAACTTTTTGTAGTGCGGTAACTTATTGTAATGCGGTGTCAAATGCCAAACACAAGCACGAGGCTAGGTTCCTGCAGGGTCAACTTATTGTAATGCACAAGAGGTTCCTGCTCTGGTCGAGGCTTTGGAAACATGCAAGTACGGCATGAAAAACAAAACACAAGCACGAGGCTTTGTGAAATAACTATAATTATGCATGAAATAAGTATAATTCTGCATTACATTATTGTGTGCCAAGAGGTTGGTGGTGGATGTATGAGTGATGGGATGGATGGATGATGAATGGATGGGTGCCTGATGGATGGATGGATGGGTGCCTGATGGATGGTTGGATGGATCGGTGGGTGCATGATGGATGCATGGATGGGTGGATGGGTGGATGGTGTATGGGGGGGATGGATGGATGGATGGATGAATGAAGGAATATATGGATGGATGGATCGATGCCTGATGGATGGATGCCTGATGGATGGATGGGTGCATGATGGGTGGATGGATGCATGATGGGTGGGTGCATGATGGGTGGATGAATGATGGGTGGATGCATGGGTGGATGGATGGGTGGGTGCATGATGGATAATGGATGGGTGGATGTATGGGTGCATGGATGCATGCATGATGTGTGGCTGGTGATTGTATGGGGGGATGGATGGATGGGTGCATGATGGGTGGATGGGTGAATGATGGATGGATGGATGGATGCATGATGGGTGGATGGATGAATGATGGATGGATGCATGATGCATGGATGGATGGATAATGGATGGATGGATGCATGATGGATGGATGCATAATGGATGGATGGATGCATAATGGATGGATGGATGCATAATGGATGGATGGGGGATGGATGCATGCATGATGGGTGGATGCATGCATGATGGGTGGATGGATGCATGATGGGTGGATGTATGCATGATGGGTGGATGGATGCATGATGGGTGGATGGATGCATGATGGATGGATGGATGGATGGATGATGGATGGATGGATGGATGATGGATGGATGCATGATGGATGGGTGGATGGGTGGGTGCATGATGTATGGATGGATGCATGATGGGTGGATGGGTGGGTGCATGATGGATGTATGGATGGATAATGGATGGGTGGATGTATGGATGCATGATGTGTGGCTGGTGAATGTATGGGGGATGGATGGATGGGTGCATGATGGGTGGATGGGTGAATGATGGATGGGTGAATGATGGATGGGTGAATGATGGATGGGTGAATGATGGATGGGTGAATGATGGATGGATGGGTGCATGATGGATGGATGGATGGATGGCTGCATGATGGGTGGATGGGTGAATGATGGATGGATGCATGATGGATGGATGGATGGATGGCGGTCATGTGGATGGATGGATGGGTGGATGGGTGGATGGGTGGATGGATGCATGGATGCTGCAATGCCAAACACAAGCATGAGGCTTTGAAAACATGCAAGTACGGCATGAAAAACTAAACACAAGCCCGAGGCTTTGTTCCTGAGGTTCCTGCGATGCCAAACACAAGCACGAGGCTTTGGAAACATGCAAGTACGGCCTGAAGAAATGCAGTGAAATAAAAAATGTGGTGAAATAAATGTAACTCTACAGTGCTTCTCAGTGGAGAGCATAGTCTTTGAATGGTACTCATTTTATTGACCACAGAAGTTTCTTTGAGGAGGCTTTGCAAGAATTAAGTGGAGAACCCGTTACAATTTGCACACATTTTATCTTGAAAAATGTAGTTTTGGACTGTGTAGTAAGCCTCTGTCATTTCATCGCACCAACTCGCAAACCTGCAGTTTCCTAAACACTCTTACTGTGTTTAACATTATTAGCCAGATATGGACTGCGAAATGCGGATGACGGTCGATTATGTAGAATACCAGGTTCCAGAATTTTTTGTCAAGTGGTGGGGGGGCCCGACATCTAAATAAATTCAGCTGGGGGGGCTCAACCTAAAAAAGTTTGAAGACCTCTGCCCTAGAGTAACGTGGCTTTTATAGGAGTGTGGGCGTCTACGGGGGTTTTGGAAAGGGGCTGAGTCAGAGAGGGACGAGAGGGGAGGCTGAGGGGTGAAAGGGACCCAGGGAAAAGGAAATGAGTGAGATGGAAAAGAAAGACAAGAGCAGAAATCATCGGCTACTCATTTTCTTTTGGTTGCTCCAACCTCTATCCACTCCCTTCATATATATATGCATAGCTATAAGTTATCCCTCACATCCTCCCTTGATTAAACCATAAAGCAAAAACACTTACCTGAGTCTTTTCCTTCTGTCCGAGGGACGACGGCGGCCGAGGGTCACCTAAGGGACTGAAGAGGAAGACCCTGTGGGAAAGAAGAATATAACAGAGACAATCAATCATTGTGATTTCCTGTAATACTAATAAAAAGTGCATACCAAGAAATTATTCAATGAAGTGTGCTCCTTCTTGACCGACTCTTCTAGAACGGGGAGCTACATACTTTCCCTACAGGGAATGGGAGACAGACACACAGAGACCAACAGGCACACAGACACACAGAGACCAACAGACACACACAGACAGACACACGGGAAAGCAAAGTAGGAAAACGCTACATACAGTTGTTCTATGCTTGCGTATGTACATTGTTTTATAAAGATGGTGGAACTATTGATTTGAATGCACTTTCTTTTCTTAATTCACACATGTATGAAACAGTTCAGAGTCTGGAATCTACTGCACAGCCCCTGCCCTGAATGTTGCCTCTCAGTGTCCTGAAGATGCCCCCGTGCTCGAGAGTCACCCTGGGGTCAGAGGCCTCCCTCACCTCTGCTGGAGCCCCGCTCAGTGGGGGCTGCAGGGTCTGGGGGGAGGGAGGCACCGGGGGCCCGGCTGCCTGTGAGGAGTGGGGCCCGTGTGTTATTCCCCCTCCGAGTCACGCGCGAGCTCAACAAAACAAAACGCGTCTCACTGCTGGGCACGCGCAGGACCGCGCGTCACAGCGGCGCACGTGCGGAGCGAAGACACTACGTCCTATCGCCGAGTTAGGACCTAGCACGGGGTACGGACTGTGAACCGCCCTGGACAGAGAACACTCAGTCTCGCTGCGCATGCGCAGAAGAGAGACACTTCCCCCAGAGGAGCGGACCGAGGAGCTCTGCATTTAAATACATCTCACCCTGTGCTGTGGCGCGAGGCGCCTCGCACTCCGCGGCGGGAGCCAGTTGTATCTCATTCATTGTGTCCCCGCGCGGACACTGTTATTCTTGTGCTTCTTTGTGTCTCTGCTCGGACCCCGTCCCACCTGTGCTGGCTCTGAGCTGTAGTCCTTTCCTGCGCTCCGTGCTGTCGGGGCCTGTGCTGTGAACTACATGAAGAAATCTTTCTTACACCCACTTCTGGAGTTGGAGTCTAGTAACATCGGTGTCTGTCCTCCGCGCATGCGCAGTTGTTCATCCATCAGGCCCTCTAATTCTATTTCAGGACCGGAGGCTTCAGATTATGCTTCTCCATCTTTAATGAAGCTCACAGCAGCCAATGAAAATGCTTGCTTTTCATATTAAACGTTAAACAACTACACATCCCATCAGGACTAGCCCAAGGCACGCCCCCCTAGTCCATAAGAGGCCTCTGCCTGCCGCCATCTCCCTCTTTCTTTGCTGCTCACAGCAAGAGATAAGTGCACATTGTTTACTCCCTCTAGCTGTTAGCTACGATTGCAACGATTGCACATGTTAAATGTGAATGATGTTATGTTAATTGATTGATTTGCTAAGTGTACCTATTGTCATATGCTTAAAACGCAATGTCATATGCTTAAAGCGCAATTTGATATATCGAATTACCTTCTTGTGAGGATCGATACTTCAGGGAGAGTGTTGTGCAGCTTTAGCTAGCGTCGCGGCGCCTAGCGCGTTCCGATTTATTCCTCAGTGTGGCATGACTACGCCTTGTGGCGTGTGGTAGCGGCGGTCGTTGACCGGGAGTAGACGGGCACCGGGTTTCACAATTAGGGCCTTTGTCCCGGCTGCTTTCCAAGTTAGGCGCGTCTCGCGCATGCGCATCGGCGTCCCTCATAGGCCGATGACGCGTGTAGGGTCCGGGTGGCTCTCGGCCGTGGCGTGCGTCCAAACGCGCTGAATTTGGGCTTGTTTCTAGTAGGATTTCAGTCGCGTTTGGGCTGCACGTCACGGCGCGATCCCCAAACTGTCAGACATAGCGTTTTTGAACACGAAGAGTTACCGGTGGCCCCTCTGCTCTTATAAACGCCTGTGAAGGTTGTAAAATATTGAGGCCAGTGATTAGAGTGCGCACACGCTCTGTGGACAGTGTTTTGGCCTGGGTCTTTGGCCCCTTGTGAATACAGCTTTGCTGAGGGGGTTTGTACTTTGTGGAATTCAGTGTGCTTGCAGGGCTAACCCCCCCCTTGACCCTCCTGGTGGCTGAACAGTGCTTTGGCAATTTCTTCATTGACGTGCAAGACCTACCACCCGTGGAAATGTCGCAGTGGGGTCAGTACGATGAAGAATATGCAGAGGAGGAGGTTTATGACGGACAGCAGGAGGCTGTCCTTGAGGACAATATTGTCATTGCATTGGACGCATCTGTGCAGTCGTCCGTCAATAGGGCTATGGAGACCACGGTCCCACAAACAGTGCAGCAAGCCCTAGCCACAGCCCTTCGCCCAATCCGGAAACAATTGGAGGGCTTTGCCAAGAGGCATGGCTATACCAAACCGCAAAAGAAGAAAACGGAAGCTTCCACTTCCAGTCAACAGGCTGTTGACACTGCCACATGGCCTCATGCACAGGCCCTTGCTACCCTACCGGACACAGCGGATCATTGCTATTTTGGCACCAAGGCCAAGTCCAAGCGCAGGGTCCACACAGATACTGACACGGACACGGATGCTACCACAGGCACGGATACCGATACATCGGAGGAGCAGCCTCCTCCGAAGAAGGTTCAAGTGGAGATGGCCCAGGTGCATACTCCTTTCACATTCGATCCCACGGAGATCATACACCCCAGGTCACAAGACTGGGTCCCGCCTCTGGCGGTGACGGCATACATACACGATAATCTGAGGAAGAGCTTCCCGAGGGACGTCAGAAACCGCCTCAAATCAGAATGCCCTCGCCCGGACATCCCTGACAAGGTGGCGGAGACCCCTGAGATCGACGCAAGCCTCTTGACCTTCCTTCGGAAGTTCTCAAAAGACCCCAAACGAGGTTTGGATAGGGCATGGTCAGGCTGTCAGGACAAGATGTTGGACACAATCGGTCCTCTGGCGAAGATCTTAGAGATGGCTCTAAAGGCAAAGGAGAGTTCCACCCCTGTAGACCCGGATGTATTGGCGGGCTGGACCCAGCGTGCCATTTGCTTGCTGGGCAACGCCAACTGTGCCATTTCGTCAGAGAGGAGGAAATCCCTGCTGATGAAAATGGACAGCAACCTGACCGAGCTAGCGGATGCTGAGCCGGGACCCCTAGCAGCGGGCCAACTATTTGGAGACAAGTTTGTCAAAGACGTGTCCAAATATGTAGGGACATTTACGGCGCTGGACAAGGCGCAGTCAGGGATAAAGAGAGCTCTCAGCCAGAGAGTTTTTAACAGGGCCGGACGAGGCGGGGGCCGCTCGTCGGGCCGTGGAGGTCAGCAAGGTTCCCAAAGAGGCGATTTTGGCAGGGGAAGAAATGAATACGACTCCACCCGCGGCCCGGCTGCCTGTGAGGAGTGGGGCCCGTGTGTTATTCCCCCTCCGAGTCACGCGCGAGCTCAACAAAACAAAACGCGTCTCACTGCTGGGCACGCGCAGGACCGCGCGTCACAGCGGCGCACGTGCGGAGCGAAGACACTACGTCCTATCGCCGAGTTAGGACCTAGCACGGGGTACGGACTGTGAACCGCCCTGGACAGAGAACACTCAGTCTCGCTGCGCATGCGAAGAAGAGAGACACTTCCCCCAGAGGAGCGGACCGAGGAGCTCTGCATTTAAATACATCTCACCCTGTGCTGTGGCGCGAGGCGCCTCGCACTCCGCGGCGGGAGCCAGTTGTATCTCATTCATTGTGTCCCCGCGCGGACACTGTTATTCTTGTGCTTCTTTGTGTCTCTGCTCGGACCCCGTCCCACCTGTGCTGGCTCTGAGCTGTAGTCCTTTCCTGCGCTCCGTGCTGTCGGGGCCTGTGCTGTGAACTACATGAAGAAATCTTTCTTACACCCACTTCTGGAGTTGGAGTCTAGTAACATCGGTGTCTGTCCTCCGCGCATGCGCAGTTGTTCATCCATCAGGCCCTCTAACCCTCGCTCCGCAGCGGAGAAGAGTCTGTCCAGCGCATGCGCACCTAATCCTGTCTCTTTAGCTCGCGTTGTGGAAAGCAGTGTCTGTCCCCAGCACATGCGCAGTTGTTCATCCATCAGGCCCACTTTAACCCTCGCTCCGCAGCGGGAGGCCGAGTCTGTCTTCAGCGCATGCGCACCTAATCCAATGCCTCTTTAGCCCACGTTGTGGGAAGCAGTGTCCGTCCTCAGCATATGCGCAGTTGTCATCCATCAGGCCCTCTTTAACCCGCGCTCCGCAGCGGGAGGCGAGTCTGTCTTCAGCGCATGCGCACCAAATCCAATGTCTCTTTAGCCCGCGCTGTGGGAAGCAGTGTCTGTCCCCAGCACATGCGCAGTTGTTTATCCACAGGTCCCCTTTTAACCCGACCCACAACGGAGAGCTCAGCACCCACGTACACCCCAGGTGAAGTCATTTATTTTATGCATTCTTATAAAACGCGGACTTTACCCGAAGGTGTCACAGCACCGTACAATAGAACCAGTTACGTTACATGAGAGAACTGTTGCAGGATGGAACAAATAAAAATAGCAGGCCATAGAATCAAAACAACGCAGGCAAAAGGAGCAAGCACAGACTGTACTAGAACGTAGAAATTGGGAGGACTCTGGTTGGGAAGACTTGCTAGCCGCAGCAAGGGCAGGAAATCAATCACTTTTTTTGGGGATTGTTGCAAACGGCAATAAGTCCAGCAAGCCAGCCCAGGACTACCATCTAGATCCTAAAACATGGTTCAGACACTTTGCACATTTATATGCATGTCCGGGTTCCCCTTCAAGCGAAAACTTATGCATAATTAAGGAGCTGACAATGTCCAAGGAGTTTGAACCACTATATTTTAGTATCTTAGATACTAGGTAGGCTATAGCCGCCATTAAGCCGCCCAAAGCGCCAGGCCCAGATAACATCCCGGGAGACCTCTTTAAACATGACCCAGAGGTATGGGCACTGTATATAAACTTACTGTACAATGCAATTAGCAGAGGGCAGCCTATCCCTATATCATGGAAGGGCGCAGAGATCATCCCTATATACAAAAAGGGCAGTAGGGACGATCCCGCTAATTGTAGACCTATCAGCTTGATAGACATTACCCAAAAGGTCTATTCAAAGCAGATACTGGACAGGCTAAGCAACTGGCTAGTTGACAACAACATACTATCCCCATGCCAGGCAGGGTTCAGAAAAAGAATCAGCACCATAGATGTGGAGAAGTGTGGCTCACTGGTTAGAGCAGGCAGACCCTGAAGCAGAGGTCAGACCCGGGACCAGGGTTCAAATACCGACGCGGCAGGGTCTTGAGCGCAAATGTCCACGGACTCAATAATTCTCGCTTCGGTGCCTGACCTAATCATGGGTTCACACTCTGCAACTCTGGGCATTAAGCTTGCTTAATCTCCACAACGGCCCCCGCGGCGGGATGCCTGGCTTTCACCTTGGGAAAAGCCAGGACGGGTTCCCAAGGCAAGCGCCGAGATGCCTCCGGGTAGTCGAGCGCTATATAAGAACATACAAAAAAAAAAATAGATCAGGTGTTTAGGCTGCTAACCATAGCCTGGAAGTATACTAAACTAAGATCCGGCAACTTGTAAATGGCCTTTATTGACCTAATGGCCGCTTTCGTTTCAATTCCAAGAGATCTGCTGTGGATAAATCTGCTAAATCAAGGGGTCCCAAAAAACTTACTGGTGCAACTCATAAAATTACATGAAGATAATTTTGCAAAAGTGCGCTGGGGTATGGGCGGGGAGTGTCCTGGCACCTACTGTGTTTCTCCTCTATGTTAATGATATGGTGGATTTCCTATTGGAAACAAACCAAGATTCCCCAAAGTTAGGTGGCTCTTATGTATGTGCTCTGACATTTGCGGATGATACCATCCTCCTCTCACAGACCCCTATAGGACTGCAAAATCTTCTGAATAAGTTAGTGGTGTACTGTAAACAAAAAGGATTGGAAATAAACCCATCAAAAACAAAATACATGTCAATCAGGCCGCACAAAAGTTGTAAGAAAAAGATGATGCTGAATGGCGTAGCGATAGAGAGGGTTCACACTTTTGTTTACTCAGGGTTGACCCTAGATTCTAAGCTCTCATGGTGCCCGCATGTCAGAAATCTGGGACCATTTTAATTCAAAATTCAGTGCCCATCTTGAAAAAGCTCCATGCAACTGGTACCAAGTCCATCACCCCAGCATTGGAGGTATATGAAACTAGGGCCCAAATCGCTTCTCTCTATGGCTTGGAGCTGTGGAGCGGAGAGCAAATCTCCACCTTAACCATGGGAGAAAACAGGGTTTTAAGAGCGATGGTCCCCCTCCCCCAAAATACACCGGTGATCCCCTACATGTACGATCTGGGGTTAAAACGCATCGAGCATAGGGCTGTGTGGATGACTTTGTCATATTGGTTTAGGTTATGGGCCACTGATGAACTCCATATCTACAGGCAGGCACTAAGTGAACTTATCGCACTAAATACCCATGTTACTTTCCCATGGCTTGCTAATATACGTAGGTGGGTTTTGACCTTGGAGCTTAGTGAGTTCCGGCACCACCCAGAAAGGTTGACCGCAGAATCAAAAAGGGAACTGAGAAGGGTCTATTGGAACTTCACTGTGCACAAAGTTTTACAAAATTGTGGAGTTGGCTCACTCACAAACAATATTCTGATGGTTAAACCAACACCCCGCTTTGAGGCATTTTTAGACCAAATCGAAACCCAATTGGCGAAAACATTGCACTTGAAATTCAGGTTTGGGACCCTCCGTGTTAAGTCCTTTACAACCAAATGGGAAAATTGCCGAAAAGGGGGGAAGATAGTGAGTGTAAAATGTGCCAGCTGGGTATGCAGGAAAATATAGCACATGTTTTGTTCTTCTGCCCCACTTACCTGAGAGCTAGACAAAAATGGATTGTGCCGTTGGGCAGGAATATGGGTGTCAGAAGATATAATGATATGTTACGCATTTTAAAAACAGATAACACCCAGCTTACTGTATTTGGAGTTTTTAGATTTTTATTGCTATCAACTATATAAGAATGAAGAAGGGTTTGAAATTTTAACTAGGATTCTGCAATAGAGGATAAAAGAACATTAATTGAGTATTGCAGGACTGAATCGCCGAAACGTTTTATTGTATATAGTATTTAATATTTTATAATGTATTTTGTTTATAGTAGTTCTTATTATTTCCTTTTTTAATTGTTACTGTGATAAACATATAAGGGGCACAAGTACCTTTGGGAATACAACTATGATACATATGCACTGTACTTTACTATTTTAACTGTCTATTGCACCGAGAACCTATTGGCCATGTTATTTGCACTGATTCTACTAACTGCACCTTATCTTGGAATTGCGTATTTGCACAAATGTAATGATACCCAAAAATCTGAAATTTACTTTCTCAAGGATTATGGCATTGGACGGAAATGATGTATCTATAAATATTGCATTGTTTTTTCTTTTATGATTCCACGAATCGAATAAAGATGTTTTGAATGAAATAGATAGCAATATCCAATCCATAATGTAGCAAAATACAGTAAACCTAGGTAAAGTGCATATTGTGAATAGTACTATACGAATGATTTCATAGATCGCACATAGATTTGCGTGCACCCGTAGCTACTCTCAAAAAGGTGCCAATGCTAAAGATCAATTCAACATTGTCCAATTTAAATTTGCAGTCAAGAGCGTCTGATAAATTAATAGGTGACAATTTTTTAAAATAGCGAATTAGAAACCATAGTGCATATTTCATATAGTATCTACTAAAGAATAAAAAGTGTAAAAGTGAGTGTTTGACCGCTGTGACCATCACATGGACATGGCAGGGAGTCACGTTTTGCTTTATAGCTATAGGGAAAACAAAGCAAATATCTTACTGTCCCAGCTCTTAGACGAATTGGAGGCCTCTCTCCCATCGGGACATGGGTAGTGCAATATAACTTGGTAGACAATGCTCGGGGTATGCAATGGATATACATTTTGCAACAGTTCGTTTATTCAATTCCCTTTCTAGTCTTTCCGCGCTATGAAGTGCGTACAATGCTGTCTTTAAAACTTTTTTGTCCATTGTTACAGGTGTGTTTGAATTGGCAAACGGTCTACCAAGGTTAAACCTTTTCAGACTCTTGACTACCCCAGGAAGCCATGGAATATCCATCCCTTTCTCACAGCGAAGACTATCATCTATTATGTCCCTTTGTTAGAGAAGCCTCGGGATTCTTCATTATGGATAGCCAAAATAGTGTGGGGCGGGCCCTTATGATGTCTTCAATGTATCCTAATTTCAGTTCGCCTTGACATATGTACAGAGGGGTGGAGATTGGAGGGCCAAGAGTTTTCTACAAAATCTATTTTACTCTGATTGGACGCAAGCGCATTTGGCAACACTCCATACCTCTGCCCCATAGGTAGCTATTGGTACACTCTGGATCTTAAACATCTTTAAAAAAGCTGGAATTGTTCTCGATCTTTTAGGGCGGAGGAGACTGAGGATTGAGTTAAAATCCCTCGAGAACTTACTTTTACAATATGCCAAGTGTTCACACCAGGTGCCGTTCGCGGGAAGACCATTCCCAGATAAGGTAAAGTAGCAGTGCAAGTTAATTTTTGGTCACCCACAGAGATAAAATTTAAAGGACATTTCCTTGGCCCACAAGGCATTATAAAAGATTTCTTAAAATTTGTGCATAAATCTAAGCCGGACATAAAAACTGTGAAACCTCGAACTAAAGTGTGTAATGCATTTGGTGTGCGACCAATAAAACCGCATCATCTGTGTATAAAAGCAATGGGAGAGGTTTGCCTTGAATTCCGGGAATATCATTAGTTAGTGTGATCAGTGATTTATGTAAATTGTTTATATATATGATAAATCGAAAAGGGGCCAGAACACACCCCTGTGTGACCACTCTGTCTACACTGATGTAATTGGAAACTTCTTCCCCACCACCAATCCTGACCCGCGCTTTCAGGTCCGTATAAAGATAGGCCAAAAAATGAACAAGGGTCTCATCCAGTCCATATTCTAAAAGGATGGACCATAGACGGGACCAATTGACAAAATCGAAAGCTGAGGACAGGTCCATAAAAGCGAAGTAAAGTGGCGAGTGCTGTGCAATAGTGTACTTCCCTGTCATCAAATTAAGATTAGAGCTTTGCTCGTTTGTGCCAACTTTACCCCTGAAACCTAGTTGACATTGTTCTAAAATCTGATTGTCCTCTGTCCAGGTTAAAATGTTTGTGTATAAAACTCTGCCTAAAATGTTAAGGGTGTTATCTATGAGGGAGATCGGTCTACAGCAACAAGGTTGTGTGCAATCGCCCTTTTTAAAAATGGGAACGATCGTGCTAGTAGACCATGTCTTAGGCAGTGGGGCATTGGTTAGAATATTAAAAATATTTAACAACAGTGGGGCCCAAAAATCTGGTTTATATTTAATAAGATCGATGGGCAACCCATCAGGGCCTGGAGGTTTTTTGCCCACACTCTGACAGATAGCCTCCTCAACCTTGTTTATTGATAATGAGACTCAAGGTGGCACCCTGTTAATAAAAGGGTCGGATTAAAAAGCAGGCTCTTGGTAAATAGTGGAAAAGTGACTTTCCCAGGTAGTGCTCATTATGTTGCAGCTGATGGGAGTTAACGGTTGTCCCATTGATCTTAACTCTTTAATGGAAGTCCAAAATATATTCCCATTATTTAAGCTGGCAACATTAATGAGTGCATACCAGTGCTCACCTAATAACTGTTCCTTCCTATTAGCAATAGCCTGCTTATATGTCAACCGTAAGGACTTGACCAAATCATTTCACCTAGGGCTTTGAGATAGGGCCTTGCAGAGCTTCCTGTTGACAATTGAGCACTCCTGATTGAACCATCTAGGTTTACGCAGAACTGTACAAAAGGGTTTAGACAGCGAGGATTTAATGGCTCCACTGAGTTTGGTAAAGGTGCTGATAGCCACTGGGTGTGCAACAGGGCCTCTAAACAGATGTTAATAAGATTCATGTTTCCACTAACCAGTTTAGAGTACAACCTTGCAACATTCCAGCTTAAGATGAGGAGGTCTGAACTCGCTGAGGCCTTCGTTTGCATAGGGGGATACGTGGGTTGTGGGAATAGTACACTCAGTTACTGGCAGGGCATGAGGTAACCTAATATCAGGATCAGTATTTTCCCCAAAAGTTGATACTCAGTCTTGGGTCTCTAATCCAGATAAGGCCTGGAACCTATTAGAGGTAGTAATTCAAGAGTAATTGTTGGTGAAAGGAGCATGACATGGTTTGTAGAAATAACCAAGGGGTAGTGCACTTATGTTAGTGCTATTAGGTGTTATGAATTCGCAACACCTTAGTAGGTGTCTCGCCAAAGAAGGTCTGTGAAAGTTAATTAGAATACTTTACCTTTCGATATATTTTGTAGATGCACTGACTCACCCAACCCTGCGTGCCATAATAATATCCTATATTTCGGATATTTGGAAGCTTCTATGCCTTGATAGCCCGGCCGCACATTTATCGCGTAGCTGGTCCCATGACTCATACTGATCCCTCTTTAAAGTAGGTACTCCTGCCAGTACCAACACATAAGGGCAAGCAGCGGGCGGCAGACTCAGGACATCCTGATTAGCCATTCATACTTGGGGCGGCAGGAACATTAATGCACAAGGTACTAGACAACCAGTTCTGATTTGAGCTCCTGGGCCTGTTTAACCTATTAGCAACATCTCTGATGGGGTTGGTATTTGAAATGGTTATTGGTATAGGGGTGTGGGGGGACCCTTTTCTATCTATAGGCAATTGAGGCAGCCCCTGGATTGATCGTATATTGGGTGAAGGGTGATTGCGGGAGCACTAACTCTGGCGGTTTGCAACACAATTTCGGCATCAAAAATGCTCATACCAACACCTACACTATCGATGGCCCTGCTCCCATCAACCTCTTTGATTTCGGCCACCTTTTCCCCCACTGTCCCTTAAAACGTTTGGCTACTAAAATAGCCACCCGCCTTCTTATCCAGGGGAGATGAAAAGAACAGCTGGGGAAAGAGTTGTGACCTCATTCTATGCCAATCTTTGGAGTGGAGCTGTGTCTCCTGGAGGAGGCACACATCAACCTCCATGTTATCGAGGTAGGAAAGGATGGATCTCCTTTTATTGGGATTGTAGAGACCTCTCACATTGAGAGTGAGAATTTTCAGTGTGGGCTGGGAAATAGCGTGCCATAGTGAGTGCACCAGCTTTTGCCTGTATTTGGGTCCCTGTGATCCCTCTTACCACTGAGCTCCCAACGTCTGCCAGGCCTCCATTGTCCTGTGATCCTCTCTTCAACGCCTTCAACCTGCATACCAGTTCTCCACCCTCCCCTCCCTAACCCAAACTTAGAAACCTATTAACCTCAAATTGTCCAGGGCCCGCCATTCGTACGTGCGCGTCCTTGGAAGTCGGAATAGTTGTGCATGTGTGTGGCCTGTTCCCCGTGTCTCTATACTCCCCGTTTCTCCCCGCAGACTTCTTCACTGCCCACCAAGCCTTGCAAATGTCACTTATCTGTCCCTCAGTCGTTCACGGTGTCATCATGGGGGAATGTCTCCTTCGACAATGTCTTCAGCACTGCCAGTCTTTCTTGTGCCATGGTCCTGGGGTCCGGTCTCCTTGCTCGCTCTGTGCTACGCCTCCCGTAGACCTTATCCCTATTTTCTCAAAGAGTTTTAATCTGTGGGCCCTCTGTCTCCTCCTGGATTGGATTCTCGATGCCCAGCACCTGGCAAGTCTCCTGCATGGATCTGAGCTGGAGGAGTTTGCCCGGCCATATGAAAATCAGCCGGAAAGGATGACCCAAAGAATACGGTATTCCTTGATTTCAAAGACGCGTGGTTGCCACTCGAAACACCCAACACCTTTGAAGGGTTATTAGAGCCAGGTCCTGGTACAAAGCTATGGAGTGGTCCTGATATCTTAGTGGTTGCTTGTCCCTGGCAGGACGTAGTGTACACTCTTTTAGTTGAAAGTCTGGAAAGTAAGCCAAAATATCCGGTGGGGGCGCCCAGTATGCTCCTGAAGAGACCCTGCAGGTATTGTGTGATGTCTGGCCCTTCTTCTTTAGGTGCAACTCCCTTAACGTGGATGTTGTTTCGCCGAGACTGATCCTCCAGGTCTTCTGTGTGTGCCTGGAGATCGATCTGTTGAACATTGAGCCGGAGTATCTCTTGCTGTGGATGCTCCACCTCCTCTTCCCGGGCTTGCCCCTGATCCTCGATAGAGGCCACACTGTCCCCAACGGCATTGACGTCCCGCCTTATCATAAGGAGGACATTGATGCCGTTGGGGGACGTGTGGCCTCAATCGGTTATCTCCTTCATCTCCCCTGCTATTTCCCTTTTCAGCGTCTGCAAGTCACCTCGTAATGCACCGAATAGCGACTCTAAAAAGGCGTGGGTAACTGGGGCTTCAGGGGTGTCTGCATCTTGGCTGATTTGTGTCGTTGGGGAGAGCCTCCCTTCTCTGCTGCTGGTCATTGGGAGCTTGGTCAGCATCTTTTTTAGATTCTGATCCTTCTTGCTTCTCGCTGAGGACATGGCTGCTATATCTCTTACCACATCACCAGACCGTCCTTCCTTGTCGTGGGGGTCCCAGCCCCACTGGGTGGCTGTCATCGGGTTGTCCTCCCGCTGAGCCCCACTATGCTGTTGCTTGATGGTGAGGGCCATAGTTGTCACTCCCTTTCAGTCTCGTCCAGGCTTTGCTGCCTTCAACCGTCTGCTATTGCCCTGCTGGGCATCTGCTGCTTGTTCTCAATACTCTAAGCACTTTGCACCCAAACCTGCAGTGAATCCCCCTGTAGGCCAGCAGCCCTATCTGAGCCTGGAGCACTAGATGTCTTCTTGGACCACTCCGTCTAATTCCTGCACTATGTGCTTGCAGGATGTTGGACTTGGCCCTTCTGGCAGGTTCACCCCTAAACTTTTTGCTTTGTGAATGTGAATTGGTGGTAGTGATTTTTGGTTTCTGCGCACTTTCACGGTGTCCCAGTGGAAAGTGCGTGCGCACTCTGAGTGCTTGGAGTGAGGTTGGCCTGCCCTCCAATAGGAATGCATGGGGAATGTCTGTGTCACTGGTAGTTCCTGAGGTGTGAGGTGTGCATGCTCGAGTTTGGTATGTGCAAACTCGTGTGATTGAATGCTTCGCAATGATGTATGTGGCATGATTGTGTCTTGTGCGGAAGTGCCACTTCTAGGAGTTGGCATATTAGTGTAAAATATGCCTGGCGTATGATTGGCTGGAGCTGGCTGGTGAGCCTGGCTCCAGGAAGCCTGGATGGGTCTGCCCAGTGGTGACTGTGAGATTAGCATGCTGATGGCTGGGGAGGGCTGCACCTGGTTCCTGATTGGGCTGGGCTTTCCCCACACAATGCTGGCTCCGCCCCCTGTGGTGCGACTGATGACCCTAGTCCTGCCAGTGAATGAAAAGGGTGATTGAGCACATCATGAGTGCTCACCAACCAGCTGCGACTGGTTTCTCCCCTCACCCTGTGCCAGAACAAAGGATTTACTAGTATAAGAACGGGCTGTGTCCCCTTAGAAGTTGTTCTCTGCCAGGATCCTGCCTGAGGGGGCTGCTGCTGTTGCTGGGGCCAGGAGGACCGCCACTTGGATTGTCTCCCTGCCTGGAGACCCAGTGAGCTGGCTCTGGGCCCAGTCTTGCCCCCCCCTGCCTGCTGTAATTCTTGGAGGACTTTTGCTGTACTTGTGGGCCTCTAAGCGCCTGGAAGCGCTCTATTTGCTATTATAGCGCTTGGGAGCGCTGTATCTTCTCTGCCGATGCCCACCCGGCATTTGGCCGCTTAATTGCCACCCTCGAGGGATTCCCCGGCGTGGGGATCCCCCTTTTTGTCCATTTGCGGCGCAGGAGCTCACCCCACTTATTTGCCGATTTTGAAGTCCCTGGCGAGTGCCCACCTCGCCAGGGACCTTGCCGATATTTTTATATTTTAACTCGAGAGAGCCCACTCCTCGGTTAATTCATCCCCCGCCTGCAAATGCCTTAGAAGGGCCGCTGCGCTGCCCGCGGCGACCCGGAAGTGTTTGGCCGGCCGGCCAATTGCCGCGCCTCCCCAGGGAGAAGGACCGGAAGTCCCGCCCCCGCAGCCCGAGAGAGGAAGTCGGAAGCTCCCTGCCGGGACTCCCATGTGAAGGGAGAGCCCCGGGGACAGAGAAAAGAAGAGCCCCGAGGAGCGGGAGCTCTACGGTGACCCTACGACGCCGCTGGAGTCCCCAGCGAGGCTCTCACAGGTGAGAGAGCCCCGCCCGCCGTCGTGAGCAGTACCCGGCCCCCAGGAGCGGGACCGGGTGAACAGGAGGGCTCTGCCTCGTCGGAGAGCCAGCGCGACGTCGGAGCCTCCGCCTTCGAGCCCGGTAAGTGTGGATGGGCAGGGGGGAGAGCTCCAGACAGGCCCGTAGCGCCTGAGAGGCCGCTTTGTTCTTCGAGCCCACGCCTGGGGCATTGTAGTTGTTTAGCCCACGAAGGGCTCCGGGGGCATATTTTGTTGTTGAGCCACGAGAGGCTCAAGCTGCCACAGTTGTTCACGGGTCCCCCGTGAGGGACCCCCCGCTCCCCTATTTGTTTCACGAGCCCAGAAGGGGCCCTTGAGTGCCACTGTTATTTAGAGCCCTGAGAGGCTCAGAGGGGGCATTTTTTTGTGCAAAGGGTCCAGTCCTTTGTCTAGAGCCCAGTGGGGCTCCAAGGGGACAGTTGGTTTGTGCAGAGCCTGGAAGGCTCCAACATGGTCCCCTCCATTGCTTCCCAACTGCCCAGCACTTCGTGGGCAGCTGCCACGTTTAGGCCCCTGACACTGGGACACAGGGCGTCCCAGCCCTAGAGAGGCCAGTTGGCCTAGGGACTGCCACAGGTTGTGGCTAATGTGATTTTTTGCGTAATTGTGTTCTTTTCCTTACACCTCTGAATGTTTTTAGGCATCATGTGTTTTCCTTCCTTACACCGCTGAATGTAGGATCTGCATCATGTGTTTTCCTTCCCTGCACCTCTGAATGTGTTGGTTATGCATCATGTGCCTTGGTCCTTACACCTCTGAATGTATGTTATGCATCATGTGTTATGTGCTTATACCCCTACAGGTATTGTGATACTTAGGTGGTTGTTTTTCTCCTAGTACAGGTGGTGCTAGTGAGGTCCTGGTTCCCTGCGTGACCTGTTCCTAAGGTGGTTAGGATTGCGTAGGTGGTACTTAACCTTTACCAGTAGTTACTGGTTGTGTTCTTTATGTTCTATTTTGTGCTACAGTGATTTATATTCTATGTTCTAATTGCTAATTCTACCTAGTGCTAAGTTCTAAAAGTAACTATTCCTGAAAATGGTCCATGTGGCCCTGTCTTGTACATATCCCCTGTAAATTCTGCCATTGTAAAGTGTGTGTTTTATCTAATGTGTTTTGGTATAATACAAAGGCTATTTTTATATATACAAAACACAAAACAGAGGTACGAGTAGTAATTCCCACATGACGTGAACTCCACCATGAGGGTGGGCTGATGGGAACTGATCTAGCTCTTATGTTCAATAACATTGTGTTTTGAATTACATTCTGTTTCCAATAGCATCTGTGTACACACGTGTATCCTACTGTTTCACGGACACTGATATAGTCACACACCATCTCCAGACCTGGTCTGCTCTGTTTTGTGTTTTGTATCTTATAGATAGGGGATTGAGCAGACAGGTCGTTAAATATTCCCCTCGACCCTCCACAAATTTTGTTTTCCAGTATTTTTATATATAACCTTGTGTGGAGTTTCCTTTGTGGTGGGCCTTGGGTGTTGTTGCTGGGGTGCGTGCGCAAATACTTAACTCACATCGCCTCCAAGTTTAGCCATGCTGCTCGCGCCACGTTACCTAGAGCGTGAGCAGGGGTTATCTTGGCGTGTAACACCCTTGCCCTGACTTAGGAGTGGTGGTCTCTGACTGACTTTGGCGCAAGCCCTGGCCAACCAGGGATCCCATTTCTAACACAGGCCATGGCCTCCGGTTTCCTCTGACTTGGCAGTCAGCTCCAGAGAGACTAATCCATGCCCGGGCCCCTCATCCATTGGCACCTTGTGATTCTTACAGCGTTACAGTTCATATCTAATTCCCCTTATTGGATATTGTCATTTTAATGTCATTTTGTTCAATACATTTTACTTTATTTTTCTATTTTGGTTTGGGTTTTTTATTGTTTTGCATTTTGACTTTTACTTGTTTTGTTTCTGCATAAATGTTTGACATATTACCTTAAGTTAAGCCTGCCTGTTCGGTGCTTAGGTACCATGGGGTTGATCCTAGGTTAATTGAATGGCTTTGAAAGTTCACTCTGACAACGGTCGTGATTGTTCCTCATCTACCGCAAATAATAATTCGGTTTCTTACAGAAACTATCTGAAATTATCTGCAAAACAGGCAGTTGATAACCTACCAGGGTTGAAACGCCCTGTGGACAAACTGGAATATGTGACGAGTATTGTGTGGCAATAGAACCTCTAAAAAAATTCAGCTTGTAGACGAACCAAGAATCACACTTGAATGTCACAACTTTTAAAAACAAGGTAGTCAGGAAAGTGTGGCAAATATATTGCAGCTCTTTGCATTTTGACAGCCCCAAGCAAATTTGAGAACAGAGTGCATGTATGTAGCAGAGATGAGTGTTCACCCAATGTGAGTGGTGAGATCCGCATTGCATGTCTGCCTGAAGTTGTGATGCTGCTGACAGTAGCGTGTCTGCTAAAAGCGATGGCGTGGCTGGTGGAACTATAAAGCCAAGTAAGAGAAAGTTGTCTTCCGACACCACAGTCTTCGTGACTGAGACCAGTAACACTGAAGACTCTGAGACTCACAGCAGTAATTTCTCCTTTCAGAGCGTTATTGCTGCAGATGGAGTGAAGCCAAGAAGTAAGCACATTACTAAGGTACCAACAAAATTTAATATTGTTCATTTGTATTAACTGTTTCTCTTTTGAAGCATTTGGAAATGCATTTTATAGTTTTGTTGCTTTTTGTTTAGTTTTTTCTTGTAGGCTGTCACCTTTGGTTTAATGGGAATGATGTTGTAGTGTGTGACCTTAATGCTGCAGTTTGCATTTCATTACCATCATTTGCTTATCCTGGGGAATCTCTAGGGTGTAGGAGGTTTGCTGTTCAAGAGTTCTCTCTTCAGCATCTGGGCAGTTGTCACTCCGTGGCTATCTGTGGTCCTGTTTCTCTGCTCTTCTTGTAGTAGCTCCTATCAGAGCTTCATCCTCCCGTCAACGATAATAAGATGCCAGGCATCACCCAGCACACAACACAGCCTATGATGGGCTAAGTCCATCTGCTCGTCACAGTTAGAGTGAGGATAAAGTTCTCCGGACCCATCAGGCTGTGAATATAACCTAAGGACTTAAGATGAAATGAAGAGCTTACCTCCTTCCTGAGTGGCTCCAGTCTGCTGTGTGCAGACCCGATAGCTGGCAGCACCCTGGAGTATGTATGTATCAATCAGATTATGTTCGAAGTAACCTGCAATATAGTGGCTGGCAGCACCCTGCCATAGAGTAGGATTTCTCATAGTATTTTATTTCCTGACACATTAATGGAGATTGTCTTTTAAAAAGCCGGAAGAAAAACACTGACCATACATTTTCCTGGGTTTGTCTTTAAAATGACGTACACATTAGGAATGGCATTTCGTTCTGCTGGAATAATACCACAAGTTATCTTGCACTCTATGTTGTTGCATGGATTTTTGGCCGCAATGCATTCAATGTTTCATTCAAACGTGCTTTCTACAGGGCACATACATGATTTGTTGCTGTAGAGAAAAAATGCTCCTGTGTACTGTGGCAGACTCAGAAATATTCTGCCATTCTGAAACATCGGCTGTGGGAGGTTGGTGTCAGAGGCAATGCTTTGGCCTGGTTCGCGGACTATCTCAAGGATCGTTACTCTTATATCAGGATGAACTCTCATGCATCCGCCACTATCCCTCTTTCTGTGGGGGTCCCGCAGGGTTCGATCCTTAGTCCCTTATTATTTAACCTTTATCTCTGCCCTCTGGCCCACATTATAAAATCTTATGGCTTCACTACGGTGTCTTACGCAGACGATACTCAGGTACTTATCACCTGTAGATCCAATTCCCAGGAAACCTGTACTAGTTTTAAACAATGTATGATTCACATTAATAGTTGGATGAGTGAAAACAAACTTCAACTCAACTGCAGTAAGACCGAAATTTTGCTATTCGGCAAGGCTAAGACCTTCTGGTCTCAGGACTGGTGGCCTCATGATCTAGGGCCCTGCCCTGAGCCTAAAGAAGCCGTAAGAGACTTAGGGATCATGCTTGACGGTGCTCTTTCTATGAAAGTTCACGTCAACCAGATTGTCAGGGCTTGTTTTGGAATACTTCGCCAACTGCGTAAAATCTTTAAATAGCTCCCACCTGAAGCCAGAAAGCCCCTGGTCTAGGGACTGATAGTCAGCAGGCTTGATTATGGAAATGCCATGTTTGCCTCCATAAATGAAAATCTGCTGTCTAAGCTACAAACCATCCAGAACGCGGCCGCGAGGCTATGCTGGGATTGCCTCCTAGGTCTGCCTCTAAACCCATTCTTAAAAAACTGCACTGGTTACCTGTGCGCCAAAGATGCCATTTAAAAATCTTGAGTTTAACCCATAAACTCCTTCACAGCATCGACCCTTCTTACTTAGCAAAAAAATTAGTGCGGTACACATCCGTCCAGAGACCTTCGCTCCAGCTCAAAGTTCTTGCTGTCTCAACCTAGAGTCCGGACGTCCAGGAATGGATGCCGATCCTTTTCATATGTGGCCCCCCAACTATGGAATAAGTTACCTAATCATCTTCTGTCCCTCTCCAATTATTTGGAGTTTCGAAGGGGTTTAAAGGCGTGGCTCTTTCCCAAATAAAGTTTCACTGTGATGTATCTCAACTCTGTTAGGTCAATGCCTTTCTTCTGCAAAGCGCCTTGAGACCTCTTTTGGTGATAAGTGCGCTATATAAAAGCATTTGACATTTGACATTTGACAAACACGCCCAGAGGTTTTATCTCTTCCGTTGACATGAGCTGCAATAAAAGTTTCTTTGTTGTTGCAAAAAAATATGAACGGCCAACGAGCCTCTGTAGGTCAAAGAATGGAAGGGCTGGGGAACTGTTAGTCATCTCACTGCTAAGCAGAGCAGTGTCATGCTTCATCCTCCGTCAGGCCTCTGATTTTGACCAACATCGCGTAGAACACTGGGACTTTAGAGACCATCCTTGTATGGAGAAAAACAAAACTACAAGTCCCATAAGCAATAGTGGTGGAAGGTGTCACGCATGACCTGGGACAACATCCGATTCAGCACATCCAGTTCAATTTTTTAAGTATTTGACACAATATTGAATTTATAATCTTTGTTTTTTATGGTCATGAGTCACCAGAATACTAAAAATGTGTCTTTTATTTTCAAGGTCAAATAAGTAATGGTCACCAGCTTGGAAGCTCTGTTAATTCTTCAGTATTTGTCATTGATCTCCATGTGTGGCTGCCCCTGCATCATTCCCGATAACTCGCACAGGTAAGGAGCTTGTAGCAGCAACATGATAACCCCATTCTCATCTGTAAGGAGTGCGCTCCGAGGCAGGTATCGGGTCATTTTTGTGAAAGAAGCAAGCACCAATATCTGCTATGTACATTTGTTAAAATAAAACACAATCAAATCACAGTATACTGTTCCGGAGGTTCAGTCTCAGAAACATTATCTGTAACTGAACGCAGTCACCCTAGGAAGCATGTGCTTTTAAGACAAGTTGCGTTCAATCACCTGAAAGTGACATGCTTCATCATTGGGCTATACTCCCCACCAGGCCGGCGCTACACTGCCTGGTGGGCACCACAAGAGCGCACTTTGTCGGAGATCTTTTATTAAGTACGCCGGATGAGCATAGTAGAACAGAGGATGTTGTGTCATAAGATGTGAGATTGGTGAAAGTCTGAATATAAGATCAACTATTGACCATTTGCTACAATATAGTTAATGTGATCTTCCTGGTCCATGTTGAGATCAAAAACGGTGGCAGGGAAATTGAGGAACTAATGACCACTATCACTGTGTGAAAGTGTTGATCACCTATGGACCTGCTGGTAAGCTGGGGTCTACACTTCAGGTCAATTTTTTTCATGCCTTCTGTAGTCATGGAGCAATCTGTTGGCATTTCATCAGGACCAAATATGGGAAAATGGGTAAATGTGACCTAATCTTCTCCACAGCGTGACGAGCTCTGTAACTCAAAGCCCTGCACCGTGCATAGGTGATAAGGTGCCTATTAACATCTTACTACCACAGGTGAGCGCTGTCTAACAGAGTGCACTAGATACGGTAACCCTCATAAAATTCAGGACATACTGACTTATCCAATAGCGAGGACGCCGCATCAGAGGGCAACTGTTTTGAAAAGCACATGGTTCCTAGGGTGCCTGCGTTCAGTTAGAGATAATGTCTGTGGGACTGAACCTCCAGAACAGTATACTGTGAGTTGATTTATATGAAGAATGTGTATACTGGACTGGCATTTTCCTCAGCATCTCTTGTGCTATGTAAAATAATACACAACACACCTGGAGGCCAACACATCTATCATACATTTAATGCAAAAATAGCAAAAGGCCAAGCAAACTAACAAGTGACAATTGTCTGTGCAATGGACGAGAGCATCCACCCTAAAGGAAGTTGGAGTATATAATGCTAATGCTACACAATGTATTTTTATACACTTTTCTCCGAATACAAGTCAAAGAAACATGGACACATGATAGAAACAGTTACTGAAACGACACTAATGAGTAGGAGGCAGGATCTTCTCTCGAGAGCAATGTGAGGAGTCTGTGAGGTGCAGATAAAAGATACTCAGAGAAGCTGAAGAATTCACTGTTTCTGGAAATAACACTCCTGTTTGTCAATATTCAATTTACTGCAAGATACAGGAAAGTGTGCCGATGGACATCACTAAATAAAATGGTTCTGGGCCCTAATAGAATCATATAACTTTGCAGGTATATTAAGGCGAACAGACACATCAAATTAATATAAGAATATTGTAATTTGGTAATGTAATATATCAATGCACGTTGTGGCATTCATGTGTAACCAATTATCGGTATTAACCTCATGCGCACTATTGTTATTCTGGTCGTATGCTGAGATTTTAAAAAACCCATGTAACATGACAAGCTGGGCTCGTCATCATCGTGCGAGGAGGCTACACCATGACGAGCCCAGCTCGTCATCAGCGTGGAAGGGGTTAAGGAAACCAGTATATCCAGTTATGCTTTCTCAATTCCTTCTTCCTAGAGGCCACCACTGCTGCTATCCAGCTGTATTCAGCAGTGCCTCCTGTGACCTGGAATCCTACATTTAATCAATACCAAAGGTCGTCAATGCTTCTAGCCAACTCCGGTCCCTGGTGTCTTTCCAGTTACGAGGTAAGGTGACTCCTCCTTTCGGTGATAGTG
Source organism: Lissotriton vulgaris (assembly GCF_964263255.1). NCBI lineage: Eukaryota > Metazoa > Chordata > Amphibia > Caudata > Salamandridae > Lissotriton > Lissotriton vulgaris. The sequence goes on along the minus strand of NC_141685.1, from coordinate 62,449,399 downwards.
TGCATGGGCATCAACTGCATTGTTAGATTGTTTTTGACCCCAAACGGGTTCGGATGCATATTGCTGCGCTCCAACACCGCTCTTCGGGTTCCCCTCAGTGCTCAGTCCACTCTACCCTCAACGGTATTGTTTCAGTACGCGTTTCCGTGTTCTCCGCATTTCAAATTGATCGGCAAACTCTCAAATTTTGATAGAAACCCTCGTGGGCAACCGTCTGGCGTGCTGCATAGGGCCAGCCATCTGCAAATGGAACGGACTCCATTCCATTTCTGTCCTGGATGCCACGCCAAGTACCCTCGCACCGACCTACATCAAGTTTGTAACTTGTGCCTCTCTCCGGAGCACAAGGAGGAAGACTGCGTGCTTGTAAGTCATTTCGGTCCAAGAGGACTCTACCCGATCATCAGACTCGATGATGAGAGAGACAGCGTCAAAGCATTCAACACACTCTGGCTATCTTCGGGAAAGAATCTGACATGACGAGATAGAAGCGTCTGCCGTAGAAGAAGAGGCCCATCTCTATGCCAGAGCGCAATCGTTGGGGCATGCTGGGGCAGCCATGTGATTGCAATTCTACGTCATGCCAGTACCATAGGCGACTGACCACATTTATAGGTCTTCTTGCGCCCTTCTGGCATCTAAAGAGGCCTAATAAACAGCATTTGGGTATCAGCTCAATACTTAGTTTTGTTGCATGCATTATTTCTTCGACAGCTAGTTGCCAGAAGGAGTGTATTTCATCGCAGGACCATGGTTAATGTAAGAAATCGGCCCCCACAGTGTTGCAGCGCAAGCATATATCTGGGCAAGACCCGACCATTCGATGAGGGTCTTGTGGCGTTAAGTAGGTTCTTTGCAGAAAATTATAATGTATCAGTCGAAAATGGGCATTACTAGAAACCATGCGTATTAGTTCACAGGCCCTCTGCTAGTCTTGATCTTCCATTGGAATGTTAAAGTCTAAATTACAGGCCTCTCGGGCCCGTGTGTACTGTCTACGGGAAACAGACATAACAACGCAACTTTTACTACGCATTACCATCACAACGCAACCATTACAATGCAGGTGCCATTACAACGCATGCCATTACAACGCATGCAATTACAACGCAGGTGCTATTACAACGCATGTCATTACAACGTAAGTATAGGTAAGTATTTAATTTTATTAATATTAATATTTAATTTTAATTTCTTTTAATTTAATAAAATAATTTTATTTTTAAAAAAATATTTTTAATATTAATGTAATTTTTTGGGGTTTTAAGAAATAATTAATTTAAAATAATTATAACATTTTAAATATATTTAATATTTTTTAAATTACAATTTTAACCCCTACATTATCCAACACTTACCCTACTATTACACCCCCTGGTGTTAAAATAGTAATTTTAACCCCTACACTATCCAACACTTACCCTACTATTACACCCCCCTGGAGTTAGAATAGTAATTTAAACCCCTATCCAACACTTACCCTACTATTACACCCCCCTGGAGTTAGAATAGTAATTTTAACCCCTACACTATCAAATACTTACCCTACTATTACACCCCTCTGGAGTAAGAATAGTAAATTAAAATATAATTTTTAAATTAAAAATATGAATATAAATAAAATATGACTTTTATCAAACATAATTTTAAAATAAATTAATATTATTAAAATGAAATACTTACCAAATACTTATGTTGTAATGGCATGCGTTGTAATAGCGCCTGCGTTGTAATGGCATGCGTTGTAATGGATTGCGTTGTAATGGTTGCGTTGTGATGGCATGCGTTGTAAATGCATGCGTTGTAATGTCATACATCCACTGTCTACTGTATCTGATCACGTTGTTCTGTAAAGAAGCATAGTTAGGTGTCTACACGTTCCATAAGCTAGCAGTATCTCAAGGGTTTGAGTATGCGGCAGAGCTGTCGCATAGCATGGACAGGTGTGCTTAGTTGTGTCTGCCAAGCACCACATGTTGTTAAAATTGCCCCTGGCTTAGACCAAACTCTTAGCGGGTATGTTTACAGGCGATAAGTCTCATGTGGGTACAATTCACCCTATTGCTCGCAGCCCCCTTCCTCCATGCCTGGAAGGACATACTGAGTGCTATCTGCCTGATTGGTTTCAATGTCCAGATTGGGAGCTCCCTATGGAATGGTGCGCACTTAAGTACTCTCACTACAAACCAATGCCATACTCTGGCCGTCTGTCGCACAATATATGAAGTCTCTCTCGGTGTACCTGATTCCTCCATTAACAGCTCTGGAAGACAACCAGCATCCACCATTCCCGCCAAGAGCCGCATTTCCCAACTAGGGCCTGTGTTGAGCCATCGAGCTGCGTGTTGCAGTTGAACGGCATAATATTAGGGGTCCAAATGTGGGACCTCCAATCCCCCGCTGCATAATTCCTGGTCAGTGTGGCCAAAGCCACTCTGCTATGTGTAATGGCCTTGTTGAAAGATTTAACAAGACCATGAAGGGCATGATCGGTGGACTTCCTGAAAAACTCAAAAGAAGATGGGATGTCTTACTTCCATGCCTGCCTTTTGCCTATTGGGAAGGGCCACAGAAGGGAGTGGGGTCCTCCTTATTTTAGCTTCTGTTTGGGTTTCCTGTCGGGACCACTGTGCCTTGTGAAGGAGGGATTGGAGAAACCTCTTGTTGAACCGTAGCAGATATAGTGGACTATGTGCTTGGCTTTTGCTCCAGGATGTATGAGTACGTGGAAAAAGCAAGCAAAAACGTTGCGGCCAGCCTAGAGCTCCAGAAGCTCTGGTGATGCTAAAAGGCTGCTATGGTTGAGTCTCAGCCAGGGCAGATGGTGTGGGGTTTGGGGCCTTTGGCTCCTAGGGCTCTGCAAGGTAAGTAAAGTGGACCCTACCCTATCCTAGAAAGAAAAGGGGCGGTCACCTACCTGGTAGACCCTGGCTCAGACAGGAATCATAAGAGGGTCGTCCATGTCAACCGCCTTACACCCTACTATGACATGGCAGATGTGACCATGCTCATGGTTCCAGATGAGGATCAGGAAGCAAAGAGTGAACCTGTCCCTGACCTGTCCAACAATCCAAAAGATGGGTCAGTGGAAGGTGTGGTCTTGTCAGACACCCTACCTGCCCATCAGGAGGCTGATTGCAGGCAAGTCCTAAATCAGTTTGCTGAGCTCTTCTTTTTGACCTCTCGCTAGACTAGCTGGTGTATCCATGATGTAGGTTCTGATGAAAGACAACCTGTCGAGAATAAAACATAGAGGCCGACTGAACATGTGAAAGAGAGCATTAAAGCAGAAGTAAGCATGATGCTGAAATTGGGAGTTCTAAAGCCTTCTGAGAGCCCCTGGACCTGCCCAGTTGTCTTAATCCCCAAGCCTCATAGCCAGGATGGTCAGAAAGAAATTAGGTTTTGTGTGGACTATTGGGGCATGAATGCTGTGACCAAAAGCGATGAATACCAAACTCCATGGGCAGATTAACTTAGTGACAGGTTGGGAGCAGCCAAGTATCTGAGTATGTTCGATCTCACATCAGAGTACTGGCAGATAGGTCTGACTCCAGGAGCTAAATAAATATCTGCATTTTTAACCCCAAATGGGTCTTATCAGTTCACTGTAATGCCCTTTTTTTAAAAAAAAATGCATCTGCCACTTTTCAAAGGTTGGTGAACTAAGCCCTTTGCTGTATTGGAATCCTTGAGTGCAGCATTTCTACACACTATTGCTGTCTTTAGCTCCACCTGGCAGGATCATCTGATCCACCTTAGAAAAGTACTGGAGGCTCTGAGAAGTGCAGGCCTCATTATCAAGACATGCAAGTGCCAGATAGGGCAGGGAAAGGTTGCATACTTGGGTCACCTTGTTAGTGCATGCCAGGTTCAACCCTTACAACCCAAGATCTAAACCATTCTGGACTGGGTGGCTCCAACTACCCAGACTCAAGTGAGGGCCTTCTTTGGCTTCCCTGGCACTATAGGAGGTTTGTGAGGGATTATGGCACCATTGTGGCACCCCTCACAGAACTGATTTCCAAAAGAATGCCCACAAATTGTGAACTGGACTGTGAGCTGTCTAAAGGCTCTTGACACGCTGAAGGAAGCAATGTGCTCTGCAGCTGTTCTGAAAGCTGCAGATTATGTCAAGTAATTCATTGTGCAGACTGATGCCTCTGAACATGGTATAGGAGCAGTGCTATCCCAAAGACATGACCAGGGTGAAGATCAGCCACTGGCTTTCATCGGTAGAAGGCAAATCCCCAGGGAGCAGCATTGAACTGCCATTTAGATGGCCGCCTTTGCTGTGGTTTGGTCCCTTGAGAAGTTTAGGTCAAACCTGTTTGGCTCTCACTCCCTAGTTCAAACCGACCACAGGCCTCTCCGAGGGTTAATGCAAATGAAAGGTGAAAATCCCTCATGGCTAAAGTAGTCCATCACCCTACAGGGAATAGACTTTGAAGTGAAACAGAGACCTGGGACTGCCAATGCAGATGGACTTTCCAGGTTGTCCCATTTAGACGATGTTAAATGTTACGTTATGTTAAAAATACTTATAAAGCGCTGGCACACCACAAGGTTTCATGGCGCTGTGGACAAGGGAGTCCTGCCGCTAAGTGATTCATTCATAAGCGTGGCGAAAGAGCCAGGTCTTTAAGAGTTTCCAAAATTGAGGATATGATATCATCAATCTAATGTCCTGAGGGAGAGTATTCCAGAATTGAGGGGCCAGGACCGCAAATCTTAGTCCCCCCAATTTCTAGCGTTTAAAGGACGGAGTAGCTAGGGGATTCAAATGTGAAGACCTAAGATCCTGAATGCGGATATATCTCTGGACCCGAGTAGATACAGACAATGGGCAGTTGCCACTTTAATAACTTGTCCAAGTCATTAGATATGGTACAAACTCCAGCCAATCCGGCGACAGCACCCTCTGGAACCTTCTCCTCAGAGGCTCAGGCTCTCAGATTTTCTACCGCACGTCGTGTGAAGGGAGTCTCCCTGAGCTCTGCTCAGTACCTCTACCATTTCTCTTCAGAAACTCTTCAGAATATCTTCACTGCTTTGTCTACTACAAAGAGGTCACTCATCAGACACTGTGAGTCTTGTGGGAAATTTCGGCGTCATTCCGAAGACCCCACAAAAAGTGTATCTACTGCCTCCACCCTGAACATCAGGTGAGAGATTGTAAAATCTGCAGGACTTTTCATCAAAAGACTTTAAGAGACAGAGAGGGACGTCTACTTCTGTGGTTACAGAAACTCAAGACCAAGGATAATCCCTTATCAGATGTTGAGAGTGATTCCTGTCTCGGGACTGTCATCTCTAAGAAGAGGGCTTGTGAGGCGGAGACGGTATCTGCTAAGGTTAAGATGCTCAAGAAACACCACACCTCTACTCATGAAGGCCAGACTTCCTCCTCAAAAAGGGCTCCTGCTCCTTCTACTACTTATGCCCTCTACGCCTCCAAGATCTGCCTCTAAGTCTCAGACGTCTTAGTCTATTCCTGCAACAAATTTGCCTAAAAATTGAGTTCCTCGTCGACAATGACTTCCATCGCCACTTCTACTACGACGACTTCCACCTTCTCTTCTCCTCAACCTACAATGATTATGTCGTCAGCGTCCTCTCCGTCGACGTTTGTCATGGTGTTGGTGAAGCCTCGCTCATCTGCCACCTGCCTCACTTCGTCGTTGACATAAAAGAGGTCTGTCTCCAGTCAGTCATCGACGGATGCCTCCTCGCTGATGAGACGGTCGATGGCTCTCAAGGCTCCACCTGCCTCATCGACGGTTGCCGCGTTGACAGCACAGACGCCTTTCCTTACGGAACTTCAACCACGCTATTCGTCGTCGACCGCTGAGCTTTGATGTCTCTAGTCCCCTTGAAATCTTTAGCAACACTTTTGCCGCCTTCAGGAACGACGGATGTTTCCCTACTTCAATGTCAACGTAGGAACTCTTCTTTGGATCTATTGCCATTTCAACCATCTCCAAATCTTTCTGTTGAGCCTTTTGACTATGGGGCTAATGAGGAGGTTTCGGAAGAGGATGGCTAAGATGGCGGCTTGAGCGGAGGTGTTTCGCGTGGCTCCCCGGCCCCGGCCCTAACCCCGAAAATCCCGAGTAATAGCTGGGAAATCCCCCTGAAACTCCTCCACGCCGCCGCGACAGGGCTGGGCCACAAAGCAACGCACTTTTCGCCGACTTCTGCAACGGCGGCGGGTGCCTTCACACCGTAGAAGCCAAGACCTGCGGGACCGGCGCAATGCCCAGCGGAGCCCGCGGCCTGGCAATGATCCGCTGGAGTGGGATCCTGTCTTGCCGGGGACCTTAAGGGGCAACTGGACCGCCGGTGCAACGGGAGGCCAAACCTGGGCGATCGACGGGTACAACGGGCCCGAGCACCACCTACGGCCCTGGCCGGCCTCCACTACCTGAGGCCGCGGCGTTGGGCCTAGCCTGGACATCTGTGGGACTCGACCCCAGGTGAGTGCCGAACCGGAGCCCCCCACGCAGCATCCCTTGGCGGACACAGCCCGCAGATTGCACCGACGCAAGGACCCGCGCCCAGACACAGACGAGGGGTCCCTCCTGGCAGATAGGGGCCAATTGAGACCCCGGCGCCAGGCCTAGTCGGGAGGCGGGAGAACATAGCCGGCCAGGCGGCCTCCAGCTGTACCCGAGCGCACAGACGGGCCTACACCTGTACACTGGCATCGCACCACTAGCCTACGGCTGGCAGTGACTCCCGGCCAAGCGACGCCCCGATGGGCTATCGGACCCGGTCCTGATGAAGTCAGGCCCACACTTCCCTGGCCCCCCAGCTCAGGTCAGTGCAGCGGCGCCTTGGCACACCCCCAATACCGCAGGAGGCACGGCCTTGGGAGCTTGACCCTAAGCAGCCCAAAGCGGCGTATTGAGAGCGGTTGACCGGACCTCGGAGCCTGCGGCCTCGGACCCACACAGTGGCAATCACAGGGAATAAGCTCAGGGCGCCTAAGCGAACTACGCCTTGCCGAGGACCCTGCCATCGCTGAGCTGAGCCAAGCCTTGCCGGTGTCCCGCTGCCACTGGGCTGACCCTGCCGGACCTGGCCCGACTGCGCAAGGAATAAAAGACGAGACCCAGACACCCGGAGAGGCCTACACCATAGGAGAGGGGGACACTCAAGCACCGATAGAACCACCCCACCGCCCCCCATTGCCTGCAGCCGCACGCAGCACCCCAAGGAACACCGGACTGGGCGGTGAGTGGAAGATACCTCGGGCCCTAACCCGCTGCACAGCACCATCCTGGACTGGCTGACGTAGTCCCCCCAAAGCGTCACCTCTGCACCCACTTGCACCCAGCTTCACACAGTGAGACTCTGGGAAACTCTCTGCCTTTGGAGCCCTCCTGATCCACCCCGGTGACTGGGGTTATGGCAAACACAAGTCGCAGAGCAGGCCGCACAATACCGGACATGCTAGCCAAGAGCACCACGAAAGGAGATAAGGCCCGCACACCCCCATCGCCTACCACCCAGGCCACCGCTACACCGCAGGATGATGGTAGCGCCCCAATCACGAAGGCGTTCCTGGAAACTCTATTCAATACCCTGCGGGACGACTTTACGGCCCTGAAACAGGATCTGGCCGGGGAACAACGAGAATTGCGCAGATACGTGGACAGCCTGGGTGAACGGGTGGAGGCAGTGGAGACCACAGACCAAGCTCGCAGCGAATAAGTTGAATTCTTGCGGCAAGAGGTGCTCCAGCTCCGAGAAGAACAGGTAGACCTTCAGGCGCACGCGGAGGACCTCGAAAACCGTTCCCGGAGGAACAACATCCGCGTGCGGGGAATTCCATTAAAAGCCGAGGGGAACAGCGTGACATGCTACCTACAAGAGCTCTTCAGGGAGATCCTTGGGGAACCAGCCGACTTTGAGGTCCGCATTGACCGAGCACACAGAGTGGGGCCGAACAGACGGGGCCCTGCCCCTCCACCAGACGTTCTGGCCTTCCTCCCCGATTTCCCGCTGAAAGAACGTAACCTGAGGGAGGCACGCCAGAAGCAGCATCTCACCTTCCGAGGCCACTCGGTGGCCTTATTCCAGGACCTCTCGGCCATCACACTACAAAACGGAAATCCTTCCGAACTGTCACGACCTTTCTCCAAGAGAACGGGATACCATATTCATGGGGCCATCCTTTTCGAATAATCTTCAAGTGGCAGGGTGCCCTACACCAGATGAGATCCTTCGTTGACACCTGTACCTTGCTGGGCCTCGACGCTGAGGAGGAGGAGCCGCCTGGGGGACTGTCGCAGAGGCGGCGAGGCGGGGGTCCCTCCTCATCGGAAGCTGATGGATGGCAGCAAGTAAGGAGACAACGCCACCCTAAGAAAGGCCTCAAACCAGACCCTGAAACAGTAGCCCAGGAACAGGCTGCTGCTATCCAGGAGGTGGTCAAGGACACGACGAGCCCGGACTGACGGAATGAGGTTTGGGGGTTGATTTAATGCATCAAATTCACAGAAGGGGGGGACCGGGGAGCCATGGGAGCTAATATTGCCGCGCTCCTCTACATTGAACCTTCATTTACTGACTCTACAGGCCTGTCTGACTCTGGATAGGCCTGGGACTATGACTCAAATTTGGGACTCACAAGTTGAGGTTGGGGGGGATAGGGCGGAGCGGGCAGTTGGGGAGAGGTTAGGGGGGTTCTCTCTGGCTATTGGAGGGAGCAGCGTTGGGAAGTTGGGGTTAGGGTGGGATCCAGGGGTGTTGGGGGGTGGGGGTGTTGGGGTGTAATGGGTGGGGCGGGCCCTCCTTGTCCAAGGCCATTTTATTTTGAAGTTCCAAGTCCTGTTCGGCGGGACGCGCTACTTGGCACAGGCCACTCTAACCAGTTAGAATGTCCCGCCCACTGACTATTATTTCCCTCAATGTAAGAGGGCTCAATAACCCCATTAAGCGCCGAGCGATACTCTCCCGCCTGGAATATATACTGCAGCCGATATATGCCTTCTACAGGAGACGCATCTGCTGCCAAAGGACCACCACCGCCTTAAATCCCGAGCCTTCCCCTTGCAGTTTTTCTCCTCAGCAGCTAAGAAAGTGGCAGGAGTAGCAATATTGGTGTCCAGGTCCTTTCCCGGTCAGGCCCTACAGAAGGAAGCAGAGCTCAAGGGTAGGCTGCTAGTACACCGCTTTCTGATGGGGGACACGCATTCCTAATAGGTTCCATATACGCACCTAATGAGGGCCCGGAGAAATGTCTTCACGCAGCACTAGAGTCAGCCACCGCCAACACGCACCCACACCTGCTCCTAGGCGGAGATCTCAACATAGTGTTCCACAACACAGCTGACCGCTCTAACCAGCGATACGGGCAAGTAGGGGCACTCTCTGAGGCAGCTCGCACACACCTGGCTGACCTGGGTTTGACAGATTTATGGAGACACCTTCATCCTCAAACCACGGCATACACATACTACTCGGCAGCTCATAAGACATACGCGAGACTTGATTAATTTTTTTGCTCCCCACAGCTGGTCCTCCTATTGCACAAGATGTCGACATCCTACCGACCTCACTATCGGACCATTCCCCGATGCTGGCATCCTTTCTCGTCCCGAGCACACCCGGCCCGCAACGGCACTGGCGCCTTCGGGACAATCTGCTCCAGAGCCCTACTAACGTTAAACAGATAGAGTCCGCCATCTCTCAATTCCTCACTCATAACGCTAATGAAGACAATACCAAAGCCACCCAATGGGCTGCACTTAAAGCAGTTCTTAGGGGAGAATTTATCTCCATAGCCTCGGCCAACAATAAGGAACGGGCTCAGAAACGGGCTGAAATAGCCCAGCGGGTTAAGGAGCGGGAGCAGATGCATCAACGCACGGGGGCGGCGCGAGCATGGCGCCAACTCTGCGTAGAGAGGAAGCTGTTGGCGGCCCTAGACCAGGGTGTGGCAGAATACGCCACACTATGTCTTCGGCACGCTTACTACACTGGAGGGAACAGATGTGGGAAATTACTAGCGAGCAAGCTACGAGAGCAGCGCCAAAGGCAGGGTATCCGCGCGCTTAGGACAGATCAGGGCGAGCAGATCACGGATGATGCGGCCATTGCCGCGACATTCGGTGACTTCTATGCCGACCTATACACAGCAGATGCACCCGATATGCTAGCGAGCCAGGGATACCTGGACAGAGTGTCTCTCCCAGCGTTGAACGACGCATAGGCGGAGCTCCTGGATCGGCCCATCGGACTGGAGGTGGTGATATCAGCGATATCCCGCCTCAAACTAGGGAAATCACCGGGCCCTGATGGCTACCCAGCGGCCTTCTATAAGACACTCTGCCATCAGGTGGCCCCGATTCTGCGAGACCTCTTCAACACCTTTGATCAAGCAGGGGCGATCCCGGGGGATTTGTTGGAGGCGGCGATATCAGTTATACCCAAACCAGGCCGTGACCCTAACCGATGTAGCTCTTATAGGCCGATTTCCCTCCTGAACATTGACCTTAAGCTCTACACGGGCATTCTCGCAAATAGACTGGCACCATATATGCAGCAACTATTGGAGCCTGACCAGGCGGGCTTTGTACCCCAGCGCCAGACCAGTGACAACACCAAACAAGTCCTTCATCTCATAGAGGCAGGATCTCGGGCACGGCCGGACTGCATGCTGCTCACGATCGATGCAGAAAAGGCCTTCGATAGGGTACATTGGCCCTATCTAGAGCTCGTACTGCGGTGATTTGGTCTGGGAGAGACGCTCTGTAACCGCATATTCAACTGCTATCGCCATCCTAACGCTACGGTTCGAGTCAACGGCCACACATCCCCGAGATTCCCGATAGGCAGAGGCACCAGACAAGGGTGCCCCCTTTCCCCGATCCTATTTGCGCTCTATATGGAGCCGCTGAAGCAGCGGATCAGGCACCACGACCTCATCAAAGGGATCAAATTTGGCGGGGACATTCACAAGATTAGCCTATATGCTGATGACGTCCTGCTTTCTCTGACCGAACCGATGCAATCCCTTAGGGCCCTTTTTATTGAGCTCCATGCCTTCGGAGCGGCATCAGGTTTTAAAGTCAACATTGAGAAATCAGAAGACTTAAACATATCCCTATCTGCAGAAGTGCTCGCCGACGCCAAAGGAGAATTTGACCTGAAATGGTCCGACTCCACGATCCCGTATCTGGGAGTCCTCTTGGGCTCGACCCTGCAAGCTACCACGGAGGCGAACTACACCAGGCTCCGCTCCCGTTTCACAGACGAACTCAGGAGGTGGAAGCGGCATTCACTTTCCTGGTTGGGTCGGATAGCGGCCGTCAAAATGACCCTGTTGCCACAATTTCTGTATGTGTTCCAGACACTCCAGCTGCACCCCCCAGTGGGCTGGCTTTAACGAGCACAGACAGATCGGGCACGTTTCATATGGAACGGCCGCTGTCCACGATTTAAGCACACGATCACAGCACTTCCCCCTGAACACGGAGGTGTGGGGGTTCCTGATCTCACTCTGTATTTCCAAGCAACACAACTCCGCACCTTGGTTGAATGGCATCAGCTAGAGTCAGGCAAAACCTGGCTCTTCCAAGACCATACGGTGGCAGCTAAGCCTATACAGGGCATCCCGTTTCTGCCTAAGGGACATAGACCACCTAACCTCTGTGCGTCCCACATCACGAGCACAGTCCTGTAGATATGGGACAAGGTGGCGGTCCGGCATGAACTGGCCTCATTCCCCTCACCGATGACCCTGCTCTTTAGTAACCCCGACTTTACTCCGGGTCTGGACCCCAGGGCATTCACGGATTAGAGACGCACTCCCTGCAGGGAACTAGGACACATGTTTGATTTAAATGGGATCCTACCCTTTCAGAAAGTAAAAGAGGATTATGGCATTACGGAAGAGGATCGTCTGCCCTACCTACAAGTACGGCATTGGGCCTTACAACCCACGGTCAGACCTGGTGCACAACGCTTCCTCACCGCATACGAGAAGTTGCTCCTGACGCGCTCCTCAGATAAGAAACTGATCTCAGACTTATACCGACAACTCCTCCTCACCAACAAATTCACACACAACGCGGGGAGGGTCCGGTGGGAGAGAGACTTAGGAAGGCAGCTCACACACAAGGAGTGGGGGGGGTTTATATCACAGGGCCAGACACTCAGCTTACCACACAGGCCTCACAGAAACTCTGACTAAGGTAGCCACCTATTGGTACCACACACCAGAACGTCTACACAAATGGGACTACCGTGTTAGTGACTAGTGCTGGAGGGGCTGTGGAGAACAGGGCACATTGGAGCACCTACTATGGAGCTGCGACTGCTTGCAGCCCTACTGGAAATCCATTCTAGACGAGATAGACTCCCACCTAGACACTCAACTTCCCAGATTCCCAGCATATGTCTTGCTCGGCCTCCCTAACACGCTAATGTACCCATTGAAGTCCAGGAGAGGGCGACTCATAGCAAAAGCATTGGGGGCAGCTGTACAGAACATTGTGGCACACTGGCGGTCTGCTCGACCGCCCCCGCACACTGGCTGGCTACACAGACTCTGGACAATATTGGGGATGGAAAAGTTATCTCTAGCAAAGACGGGACAGAGCGAAGAGTTTGCTGCTCTTTGGCGGCCGTTCCTGAATCTGCTTACTGGTGAATTCAGGGAACTAAGTTGCCCCCGTTACTTGCGCTTACTGCGACTGGCTGACACCCCAATTGAGGAAGTAGACGCCCGGCCACGGAAGCGCGAGTCCATACCCAGGGTTTAAGATACATCCCCATACCCGAGATGGAGGACTATCTCCCTGCACTTGGTTTTTCTTTTTCCTTTTTATGGCTTTGCCTTACTGGACAAGGAGGGGACGAGGGAGGGAGTGGGAGGGGGCGGAAATCGAGACCCAAGCTTCCCACGACAGGGGCCCTGTTCCAGGGACGCCGCTTGTATTTCTTTTGCATTCCAAATGATAGAAGCTCCCTGTATGTGGCTCAGTACTGATATACCAATTGACAACTGTGGTCTCTTTGTTTTTTCTGTTCTGATGAAAATAATAAAAGATTTAAACCATAAAGTAAAACCTGGATCCCCTATGGACTGCTGCCCACTACACGTCCTAAAAGAAGCCTTCACCGGCCTCCCGGGTCCAGCCCGCTCTCTTCTGAATGAGTCCCTAGTCCAGGGTTGCGTCCCTAAGGCCTTTAAAGAGGCAATTGTGGTTCCCCTTCTGAAGAAATCAGGGGCAGACCCCCAGATCCTGTTGAATTACCGCCCATTCTCCTTGCTGCCGTACTTTGCAAAGGTACTGGAGGCTCATGTGGTAATGTAATGTAATGTAATGTACACTTGTATAGCTCAGCTGTCACCCAAAGGGTATCCCGGAGCTTAAAGATTACCAACAAGCAGGGGCAGAGCAGAATTGTCCAAGATCCCTTTTCTGGGGAAAAGTCTAGTTTTCAGTTCCTTCCTGAGCCGAGACAGGGCATTCAGTTGCCTAAGTTCCAGGGGAAGATCATTCCACAGCCTGGCTGCTGTAAAGCTGAACGATCTTCCACCCATTCAAACCTTTTTTGCTCGGGGGACATAGACCAGATTCGCAGAGGAAGAGTGCAGGGATCTGGCGGGGGCATACCATACAAATTTCCTTTGTACGATTTTAGGCCCAGTTTTGTGTACAAACCTGTGGACAATACAGAGTGCCTTAAAGTGTACTCTCTGTACAACAGGCAGCCAGTGTAGATCTTTTAAGGGCAAAGAGGCCGAGGCTCCACATGGCCGGGTCAATGCCAATTTAGCCGCCATAGTCTGTATTCTTTGTAAGTTCTTTAACAAGGAGCCTGGAGCACCCAGTAGGAGTGCATTACAATAGTCTATTCTGCTCAGGACACTACTCCGTACCACTAAAGGTCTAGCAGAAGTGGGTGGTGAAGTGCCTGTCCAATTTTATTGAACAATCCAACTTTCTCGACTCACATTAAGCTGGGTTTCGGCCTGCCCACTCAATGGAGACCGTAATTCTGGCGTTATTGGACTCCCTGTGAGAGAAGTCTGACAGGGGTACTCCTCAGGCCCTGGTGCTGATGGATCTCTCGGCCGCCTTTGACACGGTCGACCATGGTATCTTGGTGGATCGTGTCAAATAGGCTGGCATTCAGGGCTCATCCCTTAGCTGGATTAGCTCCTTTATAGAGGATCGATCCCAAGCAGTCTAGAGCGAGAGTCCACCATAAGCTGACCTCTTATAGAATCCTCGATGTTACCAGCAGCCTCTGCAAGGAGACCCCCTCAACCGTGACCTGCTCTGGTATGCCTTTTCTGACACCAAAAGGCACCCCTGCAACCACACGTCCTGGGCTTTGGTGAAGAGGACAAATGGTGTTGCTGCGTCCCAGAGAATCAAAACTTACCATGACAGCTTTTGGTTTCCTTCGACCGGCCTCCTGGCCTGAGCCTGCAGATATTTTCCAATTTGGCCTGTCTTTGATGCTGTGTTGTCATCTTGCACCCTGTGTCCCTGTGCCGCTGGCGGTGTGGTGTAGTCATGGTGCTGCCTTGGGCCATGTCCAGTGTTGGCCTCAACCCCCAGAGACTAGTTCCCCCAAGCCGCTGTTACTTGCCTGTAAGCAGCCTCTGTCCGATTGCCCTAGTCCCCCTTCGTTTGTATTGGGTTTCCAACCTTGAACTTGCACCTGCACCTGGGCGCCCCTGTGCCGCTGGTGGTGCACTGTGGGTTCTGAACTGAACCTTGTCCAATACTAACCTTAACTTCCGAAGAATGGTCTTGTAAGTAGATGTTCCCTGTATGTATGTTGAATGTTTTCTTCACCCCATAGGTTAACATTGCAAAGTCTGGAAATTGCACTAATTGTCCACTTTTTATATTGAACAGTATTTCTATTGTAAAACGTATTTACTCAAGATGAAATTCTATGGTTCCGCAAAATAAATGCAACCAAGTGTCATTTTATAAATTGGTCTCAAATTTATTCATGAGTGTGTGTTATTTATTGCCCCTTTGTGTACAACACTGTGTGTCATGTATTTCCACTATGTTTACATCAAATGCTTACAACTACCCTCGTGTACGTCTAACTGCTCCGCCACACTACCCCAAAAGAGCATTAGTATTATCTACTTTAGCCTCCGTAAAACCTCTGGGGATCCACTGGACTCTCTGCACACTATTCCTCTTTTTGGCATAGTATAGTGAGAGCCGACTCCCCACGCTCAGGTACTCACACTCAGACATAGACAGACAGACACACACACTCTCTCTCTCACACACACACATTCTCACACATACCCTCCCTACCTCACACAAGAAACATATGTTTTGCTTCTAAATGACACCTTCAACTAGGACCATTAGTAAATAGGTTAATGCAGAATGCAGAAGATCCCACTTGTAAGGATATCTGTGCAGTCATCCCCGTGACAGGAAAGAAGAAATGGAAATGAATAAATAAAATGCTTTAGGAGGCTGAGCACTCTTAAATTAAGAAATGAATGAAAGATAAACCAGGAATAGAGAGAAACAGAAAAAGAAATAAGAAAGAGAAAAAAGAGTAAAATAAAGATAATAAAAACAAGGGAGATAGAAAGTACGAAAGAAAGAAATGAGGCTCCCATATATTATATTCAGTGGTGCTTGTAATATGGCGGCCAGGATATCCGTCACGTTTGTGTCTGAGTAACCGAGGCCAGCAAACTCTAAATCAGGCTCTTGACACTTTGCAATGTTGCTGCTGTTAACTGTGCACACTTACTTCCTCAGAAGTCACAGGCAAGAGGCTCCTGGTCGCCTGTAACATACTTTTTATAATTACAAGGGTGTGACAACACCACATAACACTGCATAAACAACAAGTGCAGATTAAACCACAGGGTTCAAATAAACCCCCACACACACACCGTAAGATTAAACCACACAAGCCTCAGTAACAGGTAGATAATACAAAGACTGATGGACATAATGAAGCAGACCTAGCGATACATGCATAGCACAGACAAGATAAAGGTCTTGATTTAGAGTTTGATGAGCAGGGTACTCCTTCACAAGCGTGGTGGAGTATCCTGTCCAACAAACGGATGGTCTGCCTGATCTAGTGCAAGTCAGGTGGATTGGCATGTGTCCAGCCTTTCTTGGGTGGCGTCGGAATAGAACGGATGGTCTGCCTGATCTAGTGCAAGTCAGGTGGATTGTCATGTGTCCAGCCTTTCTTGGGTGGCGTCGGAATAGAACGGATGGTCTGCCTGATCTAGTGCAAGTCAGGTGGATTGTCATGTGTCCAGCCTTTCTTGGGTGGCGTCGGAATAGAACGGATGGTCTGCCTGATCTAGTGCAAGTCAGATGGATTGGCATGTGTCCAGCCTTTCTTGGGTGGCGTCGGAATAGAACGGATGGTCTGCCTGATCTAGTGCAAGTCAGGTGGATTGTCATGTGTCCAGCCTTTCTTGGGTGGCGTCGGAATAGAACGGATGGTCTGCCTGATCTAGTGCAAGTCAGGTGGATTGTCATGTGTCCAGCCTTTCTTGGGTGGCGTCGGAATAGAACGGATGGTCTGCCTGATCTAGTGCAAGTCAGGTGGATTGTCATGTGTCCAGCCTTTCTTGGGTGGCGTCGGAATAGAACGGATGGTCTGCCTGATCTAGTGCAAGTCAGATGGATTGGCATGTGTCCAGCCTTTCTTGGGTGGCGTCGGAATAGAACGGATGGTCTGCCTGATCTAGTGCAAGTCAGGTGGATTGTCATGTGTCCAGCCTTTCTTGGGTGGCGTCGGAATAGAACGGATGGTCTGCCTGATCTAGTGCAAGTCAGGTGGATTGTCATGTGTCCAGCCTTTCTTGGGTGGCGTCGGAATAAATACATCGGACGCCATTCCTTTTTAGATCACGCAGTCTGAAGTATTTTTCTTTTATTCAGGACCACCAGGGAATACTTGGCAGTCGTGATGAGAATTTCTTTTTAAATGAACCCCACTTCCTGGGGGAAAATGAATCAGGGAGAAAGTTCCAAGGGTGTGAGAGTGATTAGTTATTGGTTTTTAAAAACAAACTCCAGCGTTGGAAGCTTGTTTTTGAAAAACACAAAAGTTGGTGAATAGTCGCCTGAAACATGGCAGCCGCTCACCACCCCTGCGGTGCCTTCAGAGGAGCCACCATGGCTGCTGCTCCTCTGAAGGGACAGAGAGTGCCACAGGGCCAGCAGGGATCTCTAACAAGTCGGGTGACCCTTTGGACTTTAAATCAAAACCATAGCCTTGACAAATGACAAATAGAGGAGTGGAGAAAATAGAGAGTTAATTAGAATGCTGCCTATATGTGATTTCTTGTATGTGAATAAGTAAATGACAATGCGCTGCTGTGTTTCTTACCTTAACGATGCCTTTTTAAAAACAAATCTGCTATATAAGTCGCATTGGTTTATCTCTGCAATATCAGCTTAACAAGTTACTGGTTATGTTAAATCATGTCATACTGGAAAATGATAAAAAGCAAAAAAAAGAATTGTTGTCTAGAAAACATAAAAGGACCAAACTTCAGCTTGACAAAGCAAGCGAGTTTCAGTCCCGCCTCTATGTTCAATCCAGTTCCGGGGCCACGGGCTAGGCGGGGGCTACTGGATTGAGGTCACTTTCCTTTGATTTCACAAGACCTGTCCTAGTAAGGCTGTACAAACTGACCAAGTAAACCCTTATCTGAAAGAAACAGGTTAGTGTTAGATTCCTTTCCTTTGAATATCCCCAGGCGTAAGGCTAGATCTGGAAAGTTTTCCTCAGTAGTACCCCTGCACATCGCTAAGCGGCGTCTGCGGCTCCGCGTCCGTCTTCGCCGTCGTGATCGCCAGGATGACATCGTCGGAGTACTTAGACGCCGCTCTCGCGCCCTGACGTCAGTTCTTCTTTTTTCCACGCCAGCATGCGCAGATCCGGGAAGAGCAGTACTCTAGTCATTTTTTGACTAACTTTTTGATCTGTTTTAATCACTTTTTCGAGTCGACTTCGACTCGCAGTGCCGATAGGGATGCCTGGGTTTAAGCCTTGTGACACCTGTCACCGCCTGATGTCGGTGACCGACCCACACCGTCGGTGCCATTACTGCCTCGGGCCCGACCACGATGACAAGTCGTGCCCCGACTGCTGGGCCTTGACCTCGAAGGCTAAACGGGAGCGGTCCTGTAAGCTGCTCGAGCTCCTGTAGTCGGCTCCACGCCGCTCGAGGTCCTGGTCGAGGAGGAAGTTGTGGGACTGGTCGCGGAGCCGCAGTCATCGCCGCTCGTTGAGTTACCACTACTCGTCGGGCTCCAAGTCCTCCGGTAAGTCGAGGCATTCGAAAAAGAAGTCGAAGAGACGTCATCGCTCTTCCGACTCCCCCCGATGCTCGCATGACGCAGCCTGGGGTTCAGGCGACACCGGAGCCGTAGGCGCAGCGTCCAGCTTCATACCCGCCAGTCCCCGGGCTGCATGCGACGTCAGAGGAGATACGTGATTTCATCGTGGCCATGAGGACACACTTCCCTCCGTCGGACTCTGTCGAGGCGCCTTCGGGTCCCGCGGATCCGACTGGGGGACCTAGCAGGCAGGTGGCTCTGGCGCCGTCAGGTGCTTCGGCCCCGGTGCCGTTGTCGACTCCGGTCTCGACGCCGCAGGCCCCCGCATGATCCAGGCCTGAATCCGCGTCGTCACCAGTCGACCTCACGACTCCTCCGCTGGCGCCGAACCCGAGGGTGTCGCTCCCGGTGCCGTCTTCGGACAACACCATCCACGGTTTCAGCCCCGGTCCGGGTGCGATGCCGGAGCGGCGCCGATGGGTGACCAATTCACCTACAACCGGCTCCATAATTTTTGCCTGGTTTCCAGGACAGGGATGACGGGGAGGACTGGGAGGGGTCTGAGGACCCTCTGGCACAGCAGTGCCAGTTAAGCCAGGACTGGGCAGATAGGCTAGGGGAGGCCAGTGGTCTAGACACTTCACCTGACACTGTATTCGTCTCTCCTCCCTCCGTGGCCTCGGAGGAGGCTTCTACTTATAGCGTGGTATTGAACAGGGCAGCTAAGGCCTTGGCTCATGATCTCCCTGTCGCGGCCATGAGGACTAACCTCCTCACTGAGGTGCTCAAACCGCAGGCAAGCTCCTCGGAGCCTCTGCTGCCATTTAACGTAGCCCTCACCGATGTTTTGATGGGCACCTGGTTCAAGCCCTTTACAGGCCTCCCTGTGGATCGAAACGTGGTCCGACGCCACCGCCGGGCTCCGGGCGACCCCTGCTTTCTGTCCTCCGGATCGGGAATCCAAATAGGTACGATCAGTTTGGAAAGAAATTGTTCTCCTCTCTGAGTTTGTCAACACCCCCTTCCTGGAGGCCCGGACATGGCTCGCCCAAGTCCTGGCGGGTGGGCGGGACGCGGCACGGTACTCCATCAGGTGTGGACTTGACACCACAGACTCGCTGGGCAGGGCGATTTCCATGACGGTGGCGATTCGTCACCATGCCTTGCTGAGGTCTGCCAATTTCTCGGGAGAGGTCCAGGCCACGCTCATGGACATGCCCTTCGATGGCCGTCGCCTCTTTGGCGACAAAGCGGATAGTGCGCTAGAGCGTTTCAAGGACTCCAGGGCTACGGCCAAGTCCTTGGGCCTAGGCCAGCACCAGCAAACTATCGCTTTTCGTACCTTTTGTGGCCAAGGAAGGGGCGCAATACACATCCAGCCAGCCACAGGCCGCAGAACCAACCTCAACGCTTTCGTGGGCGTGGTAACCGCTGTGGCGGTGCAGGGGGACAATGGCAGGGTCAGTCCACATCCACTCCCGCAGCATCTGCCTCAAAGCCTTCCTAGTCCGGCATTTCAGGCCCATTCGACGCAAGTGGGAGGGCAGGGTTCGCCATCACCTCCTCCACTGGTGTACCATCACGTCGGACAGGTGGGTGCTGCAAATCGTCCGAAGGGGCTACTCTCTCTCCTTCGAGGCGACCCCTCCAGCCATGCCACCGCAGTACCACCGCATGTCGGGGGATCACTTGCAACTTCTGCAAGAGGAAGTTATGGTCCTTTTGGCCAAGGGGGCTGTCGAGCTCATTCCTGGGCCAGAAGTAGGGTGTGGTTGTTATTCCCACTACTTTCTGGTTCCCAAGAAGGACAAAGGAGGCCTACGCACTCTCTTGGACCTCCGGAACGTCTACAGCTTCCTCCGGAAGGAGAAGTTCAAGATGCTGACAATAGCTCAGGTCTTAGCTGCCCTAGTCCCTGGAGACTGGATGGTGGCGTTGGAGTTGCAGGATGCTTGTTTCCACATCCCCGTCCTGCCGGCCCACCGGCGCTACGTGCAGTTCACGGTAGGCCACGAGCACTTTTAGTTTACAGTGCTTTCCTTCGGCCTTAGCAGCGCCCCTCGGGTGTTCACGAAAGTGATGGTGGTGGTCGCAGCTCATCTGCGCAGATCGTGGGTTCCAGTCTTCCCTATCTCTATGACTGGTTGTTGAAGGCGGGCTCGCCCCAGACAGTCGTCTCCCACCTTCAGACTACGGCCGACATCCTGCACCTGCTGGCGTTCTCAATCAACATACCGAAGTCACACCTGTGCCCCTCTCAGAAGCTCCTCTACATCGGAGCGGTTCTGGACTCGGCGCAGTTTCGGGTTTATCCCCCTCAACAGCGGGTTTGGGATATTCAGGTTCTGATTCCAATCTTTCAGCCTTTATCCCGGGTCACGGTCAGGTCGACGCAGCGGCTCCTGGGGCTGATAGCCTCCTGCATCCTACTGGTGCATCACGCCAGGTGGCGGATGCAGGCTCTGCAGTGGGACCTGAAGTTTCAGTGGGCACAGCATCAGGGCAACCTGTCTGACCACGTCCTGATCTCGGAGGGCACTGCGAGACAGTTGCAGTGGTGGCTCACGGACCGCGTTTGGGTCAGCGGCAGATCCCTCTCCCTTCTTCAACCGTAGCACGTAGTGGTGATGGATGCATCCCTCCTGGGATGGGCGGGCCACATGGGAGAGGAGGAGATCAGATGCCTCTGGTCTCCGTCGGAGTCCCGGCTCCATTCAACCTTCTGGAGCTGTGGGCGATCCGGCTTGCACTGAAGGCATTCCTTTCCTATGTCCGGGGTAGTGTAGTGCAGGTGTTCACGGACAACACCACTGCCATGTGGTACTGCAACAAACAGGGCAGGGTGGGGTCGTGGACCCTTTGTCAGGAGGCTCTGCGCCTCTGGACATGGCTGGAATGCCAGGGACAATACCCTGGTGCTTCAACACCTGGCAGGTTCCCTTAACGCCAGGGCGGACAAACTCAGCCGTCGGTGCATGATGGACCACGAATGTCGTCTGAACTCGGACGTGGCGCAAGGTCTCTTTCGGCAGTGGGGAGAGCTTTGGTTAGATCTATTCGCCACCGAAGAGAACGCGCAATGTCATCCGTCCTGCGTGTTGGAATTTCCAAGACGGCACTCGCTCGGAGACGCTTTTCGTCGTGAGTGGCTCTGCGGTCTGTTGTACGCCTTACCGCCTATACCACTTCTGCCCAGAGTGCTGAAGAAGATCAGGCGAGACCGAGCCCAAGTCATCCTTGTGGCTCCGGACTGGGCACGAAGATACTGTTATCCCGTGCTACTCAGCATGTCAGTCGATCCCCCGATTCGTCTGCCTCTTCAGGAGGACCTTCTGTCGCAGCAGCAGGGGACGGTCCTCCACCCGAACCTGTCCAGTCTCCACCTACATGCGTGGAGATTGAGCGGCGACAGTTGAGGCCATTTGACTTGATTCCTGAAGTCTGTAATGTGATTCTGGCAGCCAGGCGTCTCTCCACAAAATCAGTATACGCCTGCAGGTGGAACAATTTTGTGGCTTGGTGCACAGCAAAGGCTGTGGATCTACTTTCTGTCCCCTTTCATAGGTTCTCCTCTTCCTTCTTTCTCTTGCCCAACAGGGCTCTACTCTGGACACTATCAAAGGCTATCTCTTGGCCTTTTCAGCCTTCTTGAGGTTTCATGATCAGCCTTCTCTTTTCAAGTCCCCAGTTGTAAATAGGTTCTTGAAAGTCATTACTCACATGTTCCCTCCTGTTCCTTTTGTGATGCCTCAGTGGGACTTGACCCTTGTTCTAACATATTTGATGTGCGCTCCTTTCGAGCCACTTCACAATTGCTCTCTTCATCTTCTGACCCCTAAGACTGCATTCCTGGTTCTCATCACCTCTGCCAAGAGAGTGAATGAGCTCCAGGCTCTATCTTCTAAGCCGTCTTTCCTCTCTGTCCATCCGGACAAAGTTGTTTTGAGAACTCGTCCTTCTTTCCTGCCCAAGGGAGTTACAGCCTTTCATATCGGGCAGTCTATCAGCTTGCCCACCTTCTTTCCGCCTCTGCATCCCTCGAAAGAGGAAGAGAGGCTCCACCATCTGTACCTAAAACATGCTCTCTCGTTCTTTCTAGAACGCACACGCCAGTTCTGGGTGGACGACCAGCTCTTTGTTGGTTACGTGGGCGCTAAGAAGGGATGGGTGGTGCACAAGCGAACCATCTCACGGTGAGTCGTGTTGTGCATCAAGGTCTGTTACTCCTTGGCGAAAAAAGAGCCTCCTGTTGGGCTGAGGGCCCATTCCACTCGGGCCACGGCGGCTACTACTGCCTTGGTCTGGTAGTACCCTTACAGGACATGTCAGGCAGCTACTTGGGCCTCACTGCACACGATTGCTAAGCACAACTGCCTGGACAGCCAGGTCCGGAGAGATGGCTTTTTTGGCCGTTCTGTTCTCCGGGACTTTCTGGTGTGATATTGGTTCGCAGACCCACCACCGGGGTTGGTATTGCTGGGGTATCTATTCTAAGGTAAGGAATCTAACAGTAACCTGTTTCTTTCAGATGCACAAGTTACTTACCTTTGGTAACGATATATTTGTAAGAAACAGTAGTTAGTGTTAGATTCCTTACCGCCCCACCCATCCTCCCCGTTCTGCGAACCAATATCTAGGGTTAAGGACATCCCTTTCAGGGCCCTAGTTTTATGGCACCAGTGTCGGTTTCTATCATGGCTCTGCGTTCCTGGCGCGGAAAGCTATGTACAGAACTGACGTCAGCGGCGGCGTCTAAGTACTCCGACGTCATCCCGGCAATCACGATGCCAATGACGGATGCAGAGCCGCAGACGATGCCTAGCGACGCGCAGGAGTACTGCTGACGAAAGCTTTCCGGATCCAGCCTGACGGCTGGGGATATTCTAAGGTAAGGAATCTAACACTAACTACTATTTCTTACAGATATATTGTTGCCGAAGGTAAGTAACTTGTGCTTTTGTACTTGAGTCTCAAGTTAGCGAGGGCGAGCAGTCACATAATTCTCAGCTTTGTAATGACGGCTGCTTAAACTCAGAGCTCAACAATAGATCAACAGACTCGATTGAATAAATGACCAGCACACTGCTTATATTGCCAAGACACATGTACTTTTAAAATTCTTTTCATTGAACTAGTGCTCAATCGATAGTGTTGACACCGAAAATGCGGTGCACATTAGTGAGAGTGCTAAGACCAAAAAGGCAAAGTCTGCAAATATGGAGTGAGTAACATAGCTTGGCTTGTCCTGATACTCCCTGGCCAAAACCCACTACACAAAACTAGATCGCAAAGATGGTACATATTTAACTTTCACTACTTCATGACGCGTCACATGGCAGGTAGCTCTACCATCCCTCCCATATCTTTTACCATTTACAAGGGCAGCCCCTGCTGAGATACACCCTGTGTCCACCCGTTGACACCAATTAAGATCTGCTTCCCAATCCTCCACCCTGGGGGCTGAGCTGGCTCCCCAACCGCTGCAATATTACGCTTACACGTACCACTGTTGGCTAGGAGTAGGTTGGGTGCCCTCAAGCTTTCTTCAATACAGCACCGGGGTGGGGTAACCATGGCCAATCTATCTACCCAGCAAGCAGGTTCCTCACGGTCTGCAAAAACCCAGTTGTTGACTGCCATCAGCTGCGTGGTCCAGTAATACTTGAGAATGCTCCGGACCGCCAGTCCACCTTAATGAACTCCCCTCTGCAGCTTACTCAGCGTGAAGTGCCACCATCCCACAACAGCAGCCAAAGTTCTCAGTCTACCTTTTGAAAGAAAATCTCTGGTGGGATCTTAAAGGACGTTTTTTGCACGATGTACTAGAGGCCCTGGAGGGTTATCACTTAAAATAGGGCGACCCTGCCCAGTAAGGAGAGCAGGAGTGCCCACTAGTGTGGGGCATCCCTGCGAAGCCGATCTAATTTCGGGAGTATGTTCCTGACTGTGGCCCTCTTGTAATAAACACGCCCAAATATTTAAAGCCATGTAGTGCCACCCGAACTGTGCACCTAGAGTGCAGCCGCAGGGTCCCTGCCACCAGCAGGAATATTAAGGACTTCTTCCAATTGATCTTATATCCTGAATAATCTCTAGATATGTGAAAAATGTGTAGAATTCGTTCACTCAAGAAGGCTAATTACGTGTCCTGTAGCAAAACGTCAGTGTAGAGGGAGATTCTCTCATCCCACTCCTGATCAACTGGAGTACCCCATATGAGAGGTCCTGGCAAACCCACGCACGTGTGAAGAGTATAGTAGACAAGGAACATCCCTGTCGGACAGCAAAGACTCGGGAAACTGTATTATTGACGCACATGCACGCTAGAGGGGCCACATACGAGAGCTTGACAGCAGCACCACTGGTTCAGCAAAGGAATTCCCTGTTGCATTTGGTACTCCATTAAGGTGTCGGGAGATTTAAGCGCCTTCCCTGGTGTGGCATAAAGACCGATTTGATCAGGATGATCCACTGTTGAAATTACTGTCCGCAGGCAGATCGCCAGGGCCTACGCAACGACATTAGTCTCAAAATTAGGCAGGGAGGTAGGTCTATAAGACCCACACTCAGTTGCTGGTTCGTCCTTTTTTGGGATGACCACCACCTCAGACGTTCTTTGGTCCTCTTATTTTCAGGCAGTCTGAAACCTACTCTGGAGGTACTCCCTGATTTTATCCAACATGCTTTTATATAATTCTAAGGGAAGCTCATTGGACCCCGTTGCTTGCCCTGTTTGCAAGGTTCCTATTGTCTTATTTATTTAGTCTATTGTCAGGTCTTTGTCTAGTGCGTCTCGGTCCTCATTCATTAGCATTGGCAGGGTCAGGTCTTTCAGGAAGTCTCTCCCAGTATTTCCGTCCCCTTGTTGTCAGTGTCCTCAAGGATCCAGTTCCGTCCTTTGTCTTGTCTCTCTAACCATGTAAGCAACTCATTGGCTTTATCACCCACATCATAGAGACAATGCTGGGTAGCCAGCGCATGAGTGCCCGCTATTTTCCATTACTGCTCTTAATGTATGCTGCTTCAGTTGATGGTGTAATGGGAGAGAAACTGATTCCCCACTTGCCAGGCGTGCCTCCAGGAAAGCATATTCCCTGTTCTGAGCCTCGCACTTCAATTTACGTTCCTTCGGCATTCCCCCAATCAAGGTTTGTTACTTGGCTCGAATTACTGCCCTGAATTCATCCTATGTTCACCCTATGTGGGAAGGGTATGCCCAGACGTGGGTCCCTTGCTCACTAAGCCACTGGAGTCAAGCTATCCTGGCTGAAGACGGCTGATAGCCAGAAACCGGTCCTAGGATGCTTGATTCCGGTCCAGGAAAGGCATGGCTTGGCAGTTCGGGCTAGACTGTTCCCATGAGGCACAGGGTCAAGACTGATTTGCATATGGCCATGTCTGAACACGCACTTGATGTTAGCTCAAAGATTGGGCACATGTATAGAAATGGAGCATTACATGGGTGTGTCAGTAGGACGCCACTCCACTGACCATGATGCAAAGATCACATCAGGCTATTGATCCTTACAACAGGGTGCATTGCCACCATCGCTCTAGCTGTTAAACCCATGACAGTCCTCTGCCTTAAATAAGGGCACAATTGGTGTGACCCTCCAGGTCACAGGACCGGACCAAGACCTCTCATAGTCCCTTGTTAGAAGTTGCACAGTGCTGGAGTGGCAGGAAAATCTCATGTAATTGTTTTTTTTTTTTTACTTTGTAGTGGATTTACCCCAGTAACGTCCAGTTACAAGTTTGACGCCATGGACTGGGCAGTTGCCACGAGGAACAGATTCTTCTGCCTGTCAAACCACATGCCATTCACTATTTCATAGTGTTTTTCTGCTTTTATTTACCACTTTTTTAAGCAGGTGGTAGATATATGCATGTGGTTGGTTGGGGGGAGATAGGTGAAGCAGGGGAGGGAAGGTGAAAGCATTTTCTAACAGAGGGAGTAAGGTAAATTTTATTTACATGATTAACAAAAATCTTATGATTACTGCATTCTTAAAGGAAACACACCAATTTAAATACAGACCAACGATTTTCAAAAAATCCAAATTAGTTTTCTTAAATAACATCAACACAATTTATAGACATTACATCAGATCGTCATCTTTCCAGGACTTAATATCAATTGTGGCAATTAATATTTCTGTAATTTATGTGTGATGTCATAAAAATAGTCCTAAATGTTGTCCTTAATTATCTTAGACTTCCAGATTTCCTGTGGGCAACTCACAAGTATCCAACTTCTTTTTAACAAGTATTAAAAATGTAGTAAAATTGGCGTTCAGTTTAATACGCGACGGTCTAAAAAAACTACCATGGCATGTCTGCGGTACAAACAACTCTGCCAATGAAGCAGTTTTTCAAATATCGTTTTCTTTCCGCCATCATTACTACACATATACAACAAAATGCAAAATACTTTCGTCCCATAGGTTGCATGGGCTGCACATAGTCGGCTTAGATGGTCTCAGCCACGGCACTACATGTTTTAAGCCAGGTAAGTTGCAGGATCGTGCTTTCATAAAGGTGTTTTTGGTTTGTAGAGACCATGGTATTTCTAAATATGGTTGGACCTTAAGACTTGTATATTCCTGGACCAACATCCATGCGTGGGATCTCGTAATAAACAGTCCTTTGACTTTTAAAAGTGACATTTTTTTTTTATTTTTTATTTTCAAAAACCTTTATTAAGGAATATCAACATGGCAGACACAATACACCGTGCAGAACCGCCGCACGCGGTAGCAAGATAAATTACAATACAGACATTGAGTTGCAATTGGGTTAAGTTTACAGCAATTCAGTAAAACCAGGAATGTTAAAGTCACAGAACCAGAGTCCAGGGCTACAGCCTCCCAAGGGGAAGCACGCCTAGAAGCACAATAACAGATGAAAGTCTAAAGCAGCAGGGGTGATGATGGGAAGTAGGGGAGGTGGGAGCATTCACTAACCAACACAGGTGGCCGCCGCGGACCCAGGGCCGGCGGGGAGCACAGTAGAGGTAGCGGCGCTGGGGTGGGAGCGGGAAAGGAGATAGACGACCAGGGGGGCCCAAATGTCGACAGGTCGGGACCTGGCAGGAATAAAAATCCCAAAACTCAGAGAGGAGTCTGGCATCGAGAGACATCCTCTGTAGTGTAGTTCCTATTTTCCCTATAGGCCCTGCGCATTGGAATAACATAAACAGCAGTGTAGACGTAGGAGTGCGGTCTTCTAGGTCTCTACTGACTATGTTAGACTTAATTGGGTTTGTACCAGCTAGCTCAGAGGTCACTGGAAACTTTCTTGACCAAGTAGGAAGTGATCAGCTTCCTTGGCTCAGACAAGAAGGGATTCAGTTTTCCACCAACCGCATTAACATGACAACTTTTGCTCCTCAGAATAAGAGTCAATCTCTAGAGTCGTGTGAAACAATAGACAGCTATTTCACTCAGTCAGTTGTGCAGAATTACTTTCACCAGTATGCAGAGAATAGAGAGACGAGCGTTTTCAATAAAAGGTATTATTTATTGAACAGTCTTCCTTCTCATGCAAGAGAAATGAATTGCCACAATTGCAAGACTCGTTGTAATAAAAAGTGCGTACAGTAAGATCAGTATTACGAAATAATACTGTAAAAGCATTGATATGGTTTCTTAGCCATAAGATGGTTAAAATGAATAAAATATATACATTCATATATACATTTGGCTAACGACCTTAACTGGTGCTTCTAACTACGCCTACCCCAGTGTACCTGACCTAAGCCTAACACGTGGAAGGGAGTAAGTAAGTAGCAAGTTAAGTTAAGTTGGTTTTGCCAAGGGTTTGCTTCAAGAATTCTCTCTAAGGGCTTAGTCAGAACTGTACCTCTAGAATAAAATGTTGGAGGTCTGGTATCTCTTCTCAGGACTCGATATTCCAGTCACCCGCAAGGGTAGGCTGGAAACGCCGGAGCTGGATTTTCTCGGCAGGAGAAAAGACAGCGTCTTTCTCAGCGCGTCAAGGAGGAGGGGCAACGTCCGTGTGCTTTTCGCATCTGCTGGGCTTTCTGCAGGGGGACAGCTGTTCTGCTCCTCTATTCACCACCACCGCTGTGTTTGCTTAAGGCAACGTTGGTATTATTT
Organism: Lissotriton vulgaris; assembly: GCF_964263255.1. Lineage (NCBI taxonomy): Eukaryota > Metazoa > Chordata > Amphibia > Caudata > Salamandridae > Lissotriton > Lissotriton vulgaris. Next base: position 62,420,952 of record NC_141685.1, on the reverse strand, counting down.
ATACCTGAAAGGTGCCGAGTTTGACGTACGTTTTGGACATAAGACGTCAATAAAGATGTCACTAAGAACTGGTCGTTCTTACAGTGCTCGTTAGGAGTTCTATTACAAATCAAAACAAAGCAAGCGGGATGTTCCCAGGTTGCTGGAGGTTTGAAGTGTCGAAAGAACTCGGTGTGCTATCTAGGAATCTAAGGAAGTGACTTCTGCTGTGTCATGGACTGACATGGACTGCAGAGGCGACTTGCTGAAATATGGTTTCGGATATTATGCCATTATAGGGATATGTATCGATTATAGCCGTATAGGGGCATAAGGTCATGATATTGATCGGGGTCCTAGATAAAACACAACACCTCCAACCAACTCTCGACCCTAGGAGCAGGCCGCCGACCCCAACACATGGCCACCCTACGTCTGGAGAGGACCAAAAGCATCGAAATCAAGCGGCGGGAAGCATCAGGGCAAAACTTAACAAAGCCAAGAAGTCACAGGGGAGGGTCTGGGCGCACTGCAGTACCGGTGATGTCAGAGACGGTGGAGCATACCGCCTGCCAGAACTCAAAGACCTTGGGGCAGAGCCAAGCTAAATGGGCAAAGTCTGCGTCGGGAGCAGCGCAACGCATACAAGTATCCCCAGGGGTGAGCCCGAACCGGTGGAGCAGCACTGGGTTGCGGTACAGTCTGTGCAAGTACTTGAAGTGGATCAGGCGGAGCCGGTAATTTGGGGACAACTTTTTGGTTTGATTACAGCAATACAACCAGTCGGCCTCCGAAATGTCAATTCCAAAGTCTGCGCGATCCGATGAGATGGGGGCAGACCCCAAGGACAAAGCGTACAGTTTGGTGACTAACTTGTGCGGCAAGTATGAATGAAAACCAGAGCCGGGAGAGTGGGCGGGGGCTGAGACAATGTGGTGTGCAGTTTCCGGCAAGTGGCACGTAACTGATAAAATAGTAGCGTGTCCTGCAACCCGGAGACTCTGGAAGAGTGTAAAAGGAATTCTCCGGGTAAAGATTTGCCACCGTTCTCAGGCCCAAACGCGCCGCGTGTCTGGACATGCTCGAGACATATTCGAGAAGTAATTCCCCACCCCTCCTCAAGCGCCTTGAGACCCTCTGGGTATGTAGCGCGCTATATAAATTTTTTGACTTGACTTAACTTGACTTGAAGACTGGAGTGAAGGGAAATCTGGGTGATCTGAAAGTGAGGCGCATCCATCCCACCGGCAGACATAGGGAGGGTGAGGATATCGTAGGCCACCCTGGGTAGGCCACCTGCCCAAATAAGCGAAATGACTAGAGAGCGAAGTTTGCGAAAGAAATGAGAGGTGAGGTGGATAGGTATGTTCAAGAAGAGATAGAGGAATTTAGGCAGGACCACCATTTTTGGTATGGCGATACGGCCAGCCAAGGATAGCGGCAGTCGGCTCCACAAAGGGATTCTGGATTCAAGCCAATCAACCGCCTGCCCTAAGTTTGACCTCCACAATTCATCCAAATCCCTAATTAACCAGATGCCCAAATAGCGTGTTGGGCCAGATGCCCAAACAAATGGAAAGTCCGCTGTGAAGGGGACTGTAGGAGAGTAGGGTCTGCAATCCTATGATCACCCAGATTTTTTGCTTTTGTTTCACTGGTTTACGACTTTCTCTGGCTGTGGGCCTGCTAATCAGACCCACAGCCTGGCTGTTCTCTTTCTAAATTACGATATGTACCCTAGGTGCATTTACCAATTGGTACTGGGCCACCTTATCAGACCCCGTAACGCAGGGCATAGGTGTACCCAGGGCCGCCAGGGGCTGCAGCATGTATTATGCCACCCCTGGCTGGCCTCTTAAATTTGACACAACTGGCTGCACGACAGCTGGGGCGAAGACGTGTAACCACCCTTCGCTTTAGGTATAGTAGCCCTATATCTAACCATACACTGGACACCCGAGTCCCTATCAGTCACTCCTATGGCAGGCCTTATCAATCCTGAAGGCAGAGTGCGTGGGCTCGTGTGAGCTAGGTTCAGGCCCGAGCCGAGCCCGGCTGCAGCTTGCGGAATCAAGACCCAATAGCTGTTCCATGATAACGCGTACCATATCGGTAACTCCGGTATCGCGTTATCAAAGCATGTCGAGTAAGGTGTCATACGAATCGGGGTGCTGCCCTCTCACCAATTCTGGCGATGGGGTTAGTATCCCACCCTTCTAGAGGGGCACGACATGTAAGTAACTGTGAACCCCGGTTAAAGTTAACTGAAGCCTCAGCTCCACAAAATGGATGCTGCCACCACAGACACAAGTCTGACCTCCTGCTGCTGGGAGTCCTTCCAGCGAGGAGCACATGGACAAAGGGTTTCCTGTCGAGGGCGCTGTTCGCACCGTCCCAGACAGGGTTTGTGTATTCTGGGTAGGTAGGGCTTTGGCGAGAAGGTGACTGCGGAGTGGCACCCCGGTGCTCACTACGCATCTGCCGGTTAGAACCAGTTCCAGGGGCGACAGCCCTGGCCTGGGGAAAGCCGGCAGGGGAGAGGGGCGTAACTACCCCCCTTCCTGGTCCCACCCTTAGGGCAGGACCTAGTCATGTACCCACCCCTTTCTTTAGGATAAAGACCGGAGCGGGGACCCTTCCAAATTAGATCATCTTTGAATCAAGAACTACTTTCTACGAAAGGACACTCAAGACTCTTCTCGAGATTTCTCCCTTGTGACTAAGGAGTAGTCACCCTGCGTCAGCGGGCACCATCTAAGAACTCTGCGGTTTGCTGCAAGTCCTTCCTCAAGGATCCGACGGCCCAGCTCGACGAGAACCGGCTTCCCTGGCACCTCTGACCTCTACCCACGTCATCAGCTCAGCTGTGATCTGTGGGTGCGACGAGACCTCGAGGGACCGGCCATCATCAGAACCTGCACGCTCTTAAAAACCAGCACGACCATCGAGGTAACTCTCTGGTGAGTGCTCTGGGGTCCGAGAAGCCCCGACCCTGAGCCGCTCTAGCACCGAAGTGCAGTCTCCCAGCATCTCCACGATCTGCGTGGGGCCCTTCTGCTCGCTGCTCAGCACGTTGTCTGGTCACTCGCCGCTGGCTTGTGCCCTTCTGTGACGACATCCGAGAATCATCACTGCTGGTCTGGTTGCTCCAGACTGGCCCTTGCTTCCATCTTTGCGAGAAGCACCCCGGACCCTCCTGGTCCACTCAAGACGCCACCTTAGGCCCACCCCGTGGCCCTGAGATCTGCCAAGGCTTGTTGCCCCATCCTGGGCCCAGCGACGCCGACAGCATCATCCTTCGTGGGACAGCTCGCACCTCCACCGTGGTCGCCGACAACGCCTCCTGGTCCGTGAGACTGCAGAGCCTAGCGTCGCCCACTCACCTAGTCGAGGTGACGGCCAACCGGTGCCTTCCTGGTACCCTCTGACTACTGGCTAGTAGTACGAACTTGGTCCCCTCTGCTTTCAGGTTTCATCAATCTCCGATCCAGGCTTGGATCTCTACGAACTATTCAGCACTGGTCGCCGGCCAGCAACTCCTCTCTTCCGGCTCCTGGCTCGTCAGCGAAGACCCCGACGCCTGTAAGACTTGTGCAGCCGCAGCCCTCGTGGCTAGGTAACTCGGCATTTCGGTGCCTGCATAGCCTCCTTACTCTAGGGTCCCGAGTCCCTCGCTTCCGACTTGCCTTATCGGGTCCGCCCGAGACCTTAACCTTTCCGTGTCCTCGGACACTTGTTTTAATTGTGCACTTGAAGTATTTGCTAAAGAGATTTGGTTTGTGCTTAGTACCCTGTCCTCATAAAGAGTACAGGGCTGTTGTGATTCTTAATAAATATCCTGTTTATTTTCATAACACTTGTGTGGTGTCCTTTCACTGGGTGTTCAAGGGGTACACGTGTGGTAAACAGCTGGCTTAACACGCCCTCTCGAGTCTTTAGCCTTAGACTGCTCGTATCCACGCTACTAGGATAGCTGGTCTATAGGTTGACTTACAACCAAACACCATAAGGGTCGTTGGAACGATACATAGCGGTCGCTAGAATAGCGAACGTTGCATATCGGGCCAACTTCTCACATTGGTGGGCAGCGGTGGGATTTGAGCTTGCTGTTGTTTTACCACACGTATCCTAAGAATATCTTGTTGAAAGATCGCACAAGTACTGTTAGTACATATAACTAAAAGCTTAGAATACTCTGAGTTCTACTGAACCAGCTGTTGTAGCTCCTCAAGGCTTAGCACACCTTGGCTACAACTCTTAGCAAGGGAACAGTAGGTAAACACATAGTGTAGGTAGGTGCATCACTTACACCACACTAGAAACAGTATGTCGGACAAAGGAGGAAACTCTGGGTCTCCCCTTGTGTCAGTTGACCCTCCACAGGTCATCCCTTCAGGATATACTGTGCTGAGCTTCAAGGAGTTGAGACGGTTGTGTCACTCCAGGAAGATTCAGCAGGGGTCTAACCCCACAACATCCTTTCTGATTGGTCTCTTGGAGACTTATGATGCCAGAAGAGCTGAGAAACTTCGTAGCTCTTCTAATCCAGAAGGAGACATGCCTCCCCTCGAGGGAACCCGAGACGATCCTGACCTCATTCACCTCGCAACCGAGAACGAGGATGTGGAGGAGGATGAGGATGAGGATCTCTCTGGGGATGAGGCAGATAAGGGACAGGTAGAAGTCGTCAGACTAAGCAGGTCCAACTTAAGCAAACATGATAGCGGTACTGGGGGACCCCTGGGGCCACTATCAGGTCAGCTTAACATTGGGAATGGACGAGCCAGATCTCTGTCAAGAGGCTCTGGCAGATCCCTTCAAACCAATGGCTCTCACAACTTCGTGTACGAAGCTAAGGAAAGGGCAGCTAATCTAAGGATTGAAAGGGAAGAACTTGCCCTGGCCAAGGAGAGGCTTGCCTTTGCAAGAGAGCAACAGTTAAGTGGGGTAGTCCCCACTGGTGGCAGCAATGTACCTAGTAATAGGGAAAAGAGTTTCGATACGAAACACCTTGGTAAGATAGTGCCCCCCTTTAAACAAGGGGACGACATCCACAAATGGATTACTGCTTTGGAGAGGGCCTGCACTGTGCAGGGCGTTCCCCAGAGTCAGTGGGCAGCTATCTTGTGGCTCTCCTTTGAAGGAAAAGGAAGAGACAAGCTCCTCACCACAAGGGTAGAGGATGCTAACAATTACCAAATCTTGAAAAATACGCTCGTTGAAGGGTTCGGTCTAACCACTGAGCAGTACAGGGTGCTGTTCAGGGATACCCAGAAAACGCAGTCTCAAGATTGGTCTGATTTTGTCGATTGTGCCACTAAGGCTTTTGAGGGCTGGTTGCTGGGCAGTAAGGTTACTGATTACGAAGGATTGTATAATTTGATGATGAGAGAGCAAATTTTAAACAATTGTCAGAACCAGTTGTTGCATCAGCATCTTGTCGACTCGGATCTGACCTCTCCCCAAGAATTGGGTAAGAAGGCAGACAGATGGGTTCGTACAAGAGTTAAACAGAACCAGGGCCAGAATCAAGGTGGTCAGAAGAAAGCAGACCAGAAGGGTAAAGATTCTAAAGGGGAACAAAGTGACCAGAAGTCTTCGACAGGTCCCCAACAACCCAAAGAGGGTGGGGGTCAGGCTCCCCAAAAGAAGAAAGAAGGCCAATCCAAAAGATGGTGCCAGTACTGTAAAAGTAAATCTCACTGGTTTAGTGAGTGCACCAAGAAAGGAGGAGGGCAGACTCCTGCCACTGCAGCCCCTAAGGCACCTGTGCCCCCTAGTACAGTCAGCAGTGGTAGTGCGCCTCCCAAGGGTTTAGTAGGGTTAACCCTGGGTTCTGAGGGGCGTGACAACTTAGTTGGCACACTCACTCAGGCTGTCCTTGTCAGTACAGGGGACGTGGACGTGTCCCCTGACGTAAGCCCCAATTCTTTGGGCAAATACCGACAGACGCCTTTCATAAATGGAAAGATGGCTCAGGCCTATAGGGACACTTGTGCCAGCGTCACCATGGTGACGCCTAACTTTGTGGACCCTGGACAGATCATGCCAGGTACAGAATTCCTGGTGACCAATGCAAGCAATGTCACTACCAATCACAGTATGGCAATTGTAGCTTTCTCCTGGGGAGGGGTAACTGGCCAAAAGAAGGTTGTAGTTAGTCCAGACCTCCCAGTGGATTGTTTGTTGGGCAATGATTTGGAGTCGTCACAATGGTCAGAAGTGGAGCACCGGACTCACATGGAAATGTTAGGTTTGCCAGCACATGTGTTCGCTGTGACTAGGTCACAGGTCAGGAAATGCCCCACTGAACAGGTGCTGGATCCTGGAACAACGGACCAGACACCTACCAAGGAAAAGAGCAGTAGGGTTAAGGCTGCGCCTTCCCCCTTGCCCCAGGTCGAGGATCAAGTCTCAGAGGAGGCTGACCTACAGGAATTGCGGGAAACTGAGCCTAGGGAATTCGAACTTGATCAAGTTGAATTCTTGGGTTCAGGGGGACCCTCAAGGGAAGACCTGGGGAAGGACCAGTTAGACTGCCCTTCTCTTGAACCCCTCAGACAGCAGGCTGCTGCTGAGGCTGCTGGGAACGCCACAGGTACCCACAAGGTATACTGGGAAGATGGACTCCTGTACACTGAGTCAAGAGACCCCAAGCCTGGCATGACCAGGAGGCTGGTTGTACCCTTGTCTCAGCGTGGTTTCCTACTTACCTTGGCCCACGAGATTCCCTTAGCAGGTCACTTGGGCCAGACGAAAACGTGGGACAGGCTTGTCTCACACTTTCACTGGCCACACATGAACGAAGATTCCAAGGAGTTTTGCCGCTCCTGTGTCACTTGCCAAGCCAGTGGTAAGTCAGGTGGCACGACAAAGGCCCCCCTTATACCATTGCCTGTGGTGGGGGTACCCTTTGAACGGGTGGGGATCGACATCGTCGGTCCCATGGAACCACCTACAGCATCAGGGCACAAGTTTATACTGGTGGTAGTGGATCATGCCACCAGGTATCCTGAAGCTATTCCCCTTAGGACCACTACAGCACCTGTTGTGGCAAGAGCCCTAGTTGGAGTGTTCTCCAGAGTGGGCTTCCCTAAGGAGGTCGTCTCCGACAGAGGTGCAAACTTTATGTCGAGCTACTTAACTGCTATGTGGAAGGAATGTGGTGTTAACTACAAGTTCACTACACCCTATCACCCACAATGCAATGGGCTTGTTGAGAGGTTCAACAGGACCCTAAAAGGGATGATTCATGGACTACCGGAAAAGCTTCGGCGTAGATGGGACGTCCTGATCCCCTGCCTCTTGTTCGCCTACAGAGAAGTCCCACAGAAGGGGGTTGGCTACAGCCCTTTTGAACTTTTGTACGGGCATCCTGTAAGGGGACCCCTGTGTTTGGTGAAGGAAGGATGGGAGAGACCTCTCAAAAAGCCTGCAACCAACATAGTGGACTATGTGCTCGGCCTCCGCTCGCGGATGGCTGAATACATGGAAAAGGCATCTGAAAACCTTAAGGCCAGCCAAGAACTCCAAAAAGCTTGGCATGACCAAAAGGCTGTCTTGACTGTTTACCAGCCCGGACAGAAGGTGTGGGTGTTGGAGCCAGTGGCCCCAGCAGCACTCAAGGACAAATGGTCCGGGCCCTACACCATCCTGGAGAAAAAGGGAGAGGTCACCTACCTGGTCGACCTGGGAACTCCCCGGAGCCCCCACAGGGTGCTCCATGTCAACAGGCTAAAAGCATATGTCGACAGGAAGGACATGAGTTTGCTCATGGCCCTAGATGAGGGACAGGAGGAGGAGAGTGACCCTCTCCCCGACCTGCTCACTCAGAATCCTGACGATGGATCGGTAGATGGTGTTGTCTTTTGTGGCAGCCTCTCCGAACATCAACAGAGCGACTGTAAACAGGTTCTTCAGTCGTTCAGACATATGTTTTCTCTAACACCCAGTCAGACCGATTGGTGCACCCATGAGGTTGACACTGGTGACAGCTTGCCCGTCAAGAGTAAAATCTACCGGCAGCCTGATCACGTTAGAGACTGCATCAAGAGTGAAGTGCAGAAAATGTTGGAGCTGGGAGTCATTGAGCCCTCGGATAGCCCTTGGGCTAGTCCCGTAGTTCTAGTGCCGAAACCTCACACCCAGGGTGGTAAGAGAGAGATGAGGTTTTGCGTAGACTACAGGGGTCTCAATGCAGTCACTAAGACTGACGCCCACCCAATACCAAGGGCAGACGAGCTTATCGATAGATTGGCTTCGGCCAACTACCTAAGTACGTTTGACCTGACAGCTGGGTATTGGCAAATCAGGTTAACTGAGGACGCCAAACCTAGAACCGCATTTTCAACCCCTGGTGGGCATTATCAGTTCGTGGTGATGCCCTTCGGTCTGAAAAATGCACCTGCCACCTTCCAACGGTTGGTGAATCAAGTCCTTACTGGGCTGGATGACTTCTGCGCGGCGTACCTTGACGATATCGCTGTCTTTAGCTCCACCTGGGAGGATCACCTGGTCCACCTGCGGAAGACGTTAGAGGCACTGCAAGCAGCAGGTCTCACTATCAAGGCCACCAAGTGCCAGATAGGGCAGACACAGGTTGTATACCTGGGCCACCTTGTAGGTGGAGGCCAGGTTCAGCCACTGGAGAGCAAGATACAGTCAATCAGGGACTGGGCTCCTCCAACCACCCAGACTCAGGTTCGAGCTTTCTTGGGCCTGACTGGATACTACCGGAAGTTTGTCAGGAACTATGGTTCCATCGTGACACCATTAAACGAACTGACAAGCAAGAAAATGCCAAAAAAGGTTCAGTGGACAGCGAGCTGTCAAAAAGCATTCGATGACCTAAAGCAGGCCATGTGCACGGCGCCTATCCTCAAGAGTCCGGACTACTCCAAACCATTCATTGTCCAAACAGATGCTTCTGAGTTGGGTGTGGGAGCTGTTCTTTCTCAACTGAATTTTGATGGTCAAGACCAGCCCATTGCTTTTATAAGTAGAAGGCTGACCCCTAGAGAGAAGAATTGGTCAGCTATTGAGAGGGAGGCCTTTGCTGTGGTTTGGGCCCTGAAGAAGCTGAGGCCATACTTGTTTGGCACTCACTTCAAGATTCAGACCGACCATAAGCCCCTCTTGTGGCTAAATCAGATGAAGGGTGAAAACCCCAAACTGCTTAGGTGGTCCATTTCCCTACAGGGGATGGACTTTACAGTGGAACACAGACCTGGTACTGATCATGGCAATGCCGATGGGCTCTCCAGATATTTCCACTTAGAACAAGAAGACTCACCTGGTCAAGGTTAGCTTAGTGTTCCGACGTTTGGGGGGGGTCATGTAGGAGAGTAGGGTCTGCAATCCTATGATCACCCAGATTTTTTGCTTTTGTTTCACTGGTTTACGACTTTCTCTGGCTGTGGGCCTGCTAATCAGACCCACAGCCTGGCTGTTCTCTTTCTAAATTACGATATGTACCCTAGGTGCATTTACCAATTGGTACTGGGCCACCTTATCAGACCCCGTAACGCAGGGCATAGGTGTACCCAGGGCCGCCAGGGGCTGCAGCATGTATTATGCCACCCCTGGCTGGCCTCTTAAATTTGACACAACTGGCTGCACGACAGCTGGGGCGAAGACGTGTAACCACCCTTCGCTTTAGGTATAGTAGCCCTATATCTAACCATACACTGGACACCCGAGTCCCTATCAGTCACTCCTATGGCAGGCCTTATCAATCCTGAAGGCAGAGTGCGTGGGCTCGTGTGAGCTAGGTTCAGGCCCGAGCCGAGCCCGGCTGCAGCTTGCGGAATCAAGACCCAATAGCTGTTCCATGATAACGCGTACCATATCGGTAACTCCGGTATCGCGTTATCAAAGCATGTCGAGTAAGGTGTCATACGAATCGGGGTGCTGCCCTCTCACCAATTCTGGCGATGGGGTTAGTATCCCACCCTTCTAGAGGGGCACGACATGTAAGTAACTGTGAACCCCGGTTAAAGTTAACTGAAGCCTCAGCTCCACAAAATGGATGCTGCCACCACAGACACAAGTCTGACCTCCTGCTGCTGGGAGTCCTTCCAGCGAGGAGCACATGGACAAAGGGTTTCCTGTCGAGGGCGCTGTTCGCACCGTCCCAGACAGGGTTTGTGTATTCTGGGTAGGTAGGGCTTTGGCGAGAAGGTGACTGCGGAGTGGCACCCCGGTGCTCACTACGCATCTGCCGGTTAGAACCAGTTCCAGGGGCGACAGCCCTGGCCTGGGGAAAGCCGGCAGGGGAGAGGGGCGTAACTACCCCCCTTCCTGGTCCCACCCTTAGGGCAGGACCTAGTCATGTACCCACCCCTTTCTTTAGGATAAAGACCGGAGCGGGGACCCTTCCAAATTAGATCATCTTTGAATCAAGAACTACTTTCTACGAAAGGACACTCAAGACTCTTCTCAAGATTTCTCCCTTGTGACTAAGGAGTAGTCACCCTGCGTCAGCGGGCACCATCTAAGAACTCTGCGGTTTGCTGCAAGTCCTTCCTCAAGGATCCGACGGCCCAGCTCGACGAGAACCGGCTTCCCTGGCACCTCTGACCTCTACCCACGTCATCAGCTCAGCTGTGATCTGTGGGTGCGACGAGACCTCGAGGGACCGGCCATCATCAGAACCTGCACGCTCTTAAAAACCAGCACGACCATCGAGGTAACTCTCTGGTGAGTGCTCTGGGGTCCGAGAAGCCCCGACCCTGAGCCGCTCTAGCACCGAAGTGCAGTCTCCCAGCATCTCCACGATCTGCGTGGGGCCCTTCTGCTCGCTGCTCAGCACGTTGTCTGGTCACTCGCCGCTGGCTTGTGCCCTTCTGTGACGACATCCGAGAATCATCACTGCTGGTCTGGTTGCTCCAGACTGGCCCTTGCTTCCATCTTTGCGAGAAGCACCCCGGACCCTCCTGGTCCACTCAAGACGCCACCTTAGGCCCACCCCGTGGCCCTGAGATCTGCCAAGGCTTGTTGCCCCATCCTGGGCCCAGCGACGCCGACAGCATCATCCTTCGTGGGACAGCTCGCACCTCCACCGTGGTCGCCGACAACGCCTCCTGGTCCGTGAGACTGCAGAGCCTAGCGTCGCCCACTCACCTAGTCGAGGTGACGGCCAACCGGTGCCTTCCTGGTACCCTCTGACTACTGGCTAGTAGTACGAACTTGGTCCCCTCTGCTTTCAGGTTTCATCAATCTCCGATCCAGGCTTGGATCTCTACGAACTATTCAGCACTGGTCGCCGGCCAGCAACTCCTCTCTTCCGGCTCCTGGCTCGTCAGCGAAGACCCCGACGCCTGTAAGACTTGTGCAGCCGCAGCCCTCGTGGCTAGGTAACTCGGCATTTCGGTGCCTGCATAGCCTCCTTACTCTAGGGTCCCGAGTCCCTCGCTTCCGACTTGCCTTATCGGGTCCGCCCGAGACCTTAACCTTTCCGTGTCCTCGGACACTTGTTTTAATTGTGCACTTGAAGTATTTGCTAAAGAGATTTGGTTTGTGCTTAGTACCCTGTCCTCATAAAGAGTACAGGGCTGTTGTGATTCTTAATAAATATCCTGTTTATTTTCATAACACTTGTGTGGTGTCCTTTCACTGGGTGTTCAAGGGGTACACGTGTGGTAAACAGCTGGCTTAACACGCCCTCTCGAGTCTTTAGCCTTAGACTGCTCGTATCCACGCTACTAGGATAGCTGGTCTATAGGTTGACTTACAACCAAACACCATAAGGGTCGTTGGAACGATACATAGCGGTCGCTAGAATAGCGAACGTTGCATATCGGGCCAACTTCTCACAGGGACAGTAGCATCATTCAGGGGAAATAGGACCGACTTACTCCAGTTCATATGGATGCCCGAAAGCCCGCCAAAAACGTATGATTTCCCGAACCAGGGGGCTAAGGTTTTCCTGGGGGTGGCTGACATATAGGGTGACGTCATCCGCATACATTTAGACCAGGAGAGAGCGGGAAGAGAAACCAATGCCCCTGTGTGTATGGTGCTGCCGTAGCCTGGCAGCCAGGGGCTCCATGGCGATTGCAAAAAGCATGGGCGATAACGGACACCCCAGGCGAGTGCCACGGGCAATGTTGATCGGGTCGGATACCTGACCATTAATGCGGAGACGTGCGGAGGAACTGGTGTAAAGGAGTTTGATATTACGCAGAAAGTGTGCGCTGAAATCCATACGCGGTAGAATGCTGAACAGGAACGGCCACTCCAACGTATCGAATGCCTTGGTGGCGTCGAGCAGTGTGGCCACGGGCGGCAAGTTAGGGTTAATTTGATGACGGACAGAGAAAATGGTGCGAAGATTATGTGAGGTTGCCCTGCCAGGTATGGAGCCAGATTGATCCGGGAGATTTGGCGAAGGTTTTATTATCTATGTTTATTAGGGAAAGAGGACGGGAGGAGTCATTACGGTCGGCAGGCTTGTCGGGTTTAAGGAGCAAATTTATCAATGCTTCGCGCAGGGACTGCTGGAATAGCCCGGTATCGAAAGACTCATTATACATGGCCTCCAGATGCAGTTCCAGGATGTCAGCGAACTATTTGTAGAACGAGGCAGCCAGGCCATCCAGGCCAGGGGCCTTGTCACTAGGTAAGCTGTTGATGGCTGCCAATATTTCTTCCCTGGAGAATGGCTCAACAAGAAATTTTCGATGGTAGTCTTCGAGCCAGACGAGGGCGAAGGACTCAAAATATTGGTCGAACTCCTCCCGTGGCAAGGGAGTGCCGACACAATAGAGGTGAGAGTAAAAGTCGAGAAAATGGGATTTAATATCTTCCGGAGAGGTGGTCCTGTCCAGGCTCTATCACTGAGAGCAGTTATATATTAGGCAACAAGCGGTGGATGTAGGAGGTTAGCAAGGGTACACCCCGGGCGGTCTCCCTCCCCAAAGCGGCGCGCTCGACCCTCTCTACCAAGGAAGGACAGTTCACGGCCGGCTTCATCTGAGAATTCGGTATGCTTTTGGCAAAGCAGCGCCAGCGTCTCAGGGCTGGGGCACGCCGCCTGGGCGGCATCAAGCCACGAGTATTTCACTTCCATATACGGCTCGGGAGCAATTTTACTTTTATTACTTTTATTAATGGGGTATAAGTTGGGCCTCCCAAAAAGCTATAAAGTAGGCGAAAAGCCCTTTGTAGACTTTTGGCTCTTTCCTTCATCTCCATTTTATGGTATGAAAAAGATCCTTTCTCGTCATACAGTATCCCAAGATATTTATAACATTGAACTTTTTCTAGCTCTCGCTTTTTGTGTGACCATTTGTATTGACTGCCCTTCCGATTCTTAGTACTGACTTCCATTACTTTTGTTTTGGTTTCGTTTATTGTCATTTTGTTCTCAATTGAATACATTGATGTTTTGTTTATTAATTGCTGCAGTCCTACCCTTGTTTGGCTTAGCAGGACGACATCATCAGCGTATGATAAGTTCGATATTTGTTTCTAAGCCTGCTTTGGTGAGTCTGCTAACTCATTGTTCATTGCAAGGGTAAAGTCTGATAAAAATAGATTAAATAAATATGGAGCTAAAACACACCCTTGCTTTAGGCCTTGAGTTTTTTTAATTTTCCTCGAAAGCTTTGAACCATTCCCTAGCCGGACTCTTGTCCAGGTATCAGTATATAACAATTGTTTTGCATTTAAAAGGCTTGAGCTAATGCCATAACGATCCAGTTTCCTCCATAAAATCTGCCTATTTACGCAGTCAAAGGCACCTTTAAAATCAACGAAACATAAATATAATGGCTGTTTTCTTGTTTTATATTTTTCCATTAAAATTCCCAGTGTTAACACGTTTGTTGTTGTACCTTGACCGTGTACAAAACCTGATTGGTTCGGTGGAATTAAATGGTTTTCATTAGCCCAATCAATTAACTCCTTAAGTAGAACCGATGCAACTAATTTAGCTTCGATATCTTGGAGCGTAATTAATCTGTAATTGGATGGGAGGGACCAGTCCCCACTTTTTTATATAGGAGAAATTATAGATCCGTTCCATGCCTCGGGGACTGTTCTTGATTGGAGAGCATGATTAAATACTGGTGTTCGATAGCTCGACCAATATGATGCTTTCTCCTTATACAGCATAGCGGGAATCCCATGTGGGCCTGGGGCACCATTGGATCTTAGATTCTTTAATAATTTACATACTTGTTTTTCTGTTATCTTTCTTTTCTCCTCCTTTTCAATTTATAGCCCAATCAGTAGAATTCACAGCCAAGTTAGGAGTAGGATTCAAATGCATATCTATAAACGATACCCATTCAGATTCAGTTACTGTTGATGAAGTAGATTTCCTACTAGATCTACTCAGTTTGTTTACTAGAATCCAGAAGCCTCTTGACTTACTCCTTTTGCAAGCATATAGAGCTTTTGCCCACAACTATTTCTTTTCTTGCATTTTGTCCTTCCAGACCATTTTCCTTACTCCTGTATTTATCTTTTTAAGTTTTATTCTGTAAATTAAATTAACTGGGAACTTTTTTACCAACCTCAGGATTCTGTTACGTCCTTTTTTTAATTGATGGCTTTCAAACCAAATTATCACCAATGAACATGCTGTTTTTTTCCTCCACTGACCTTTATTAGCATATTATTGAGATTGTGGTAATTAATTGCTTTGTGAAGAGAGACCATGTTTTCGACCGCATTCAAATAATCTCCTTCGAAGTCAAAATCCACAATTGCCTGCGCAGTGTTTGTAATAGAATCTTTGGTGTTATCTGACCAATAAAGTTTCTTATAATTTACTGCCGTTATTTCTCCCGGAAGTGACCTATAGTTTTCAAATCTTAGGCCATTTAGGTGAAACTCAATTATTTGAGGATGGGGGTCGTTTATCTATATTCCCTCTTTCCGATAAGACAACATTTTATGAAATAGATTCAACGATGCTATTGTATAATCTATTCTAGCACTATGATCCCCTGCTTGAAAAGTCCATGCTTTTGGCAAATCTTGAGGAAATCGCCCATTTTGCCATCTTAGACCTATGGTTTCTAATTCTTATACAAGAGTCTTGCCGATGTTTTCATTCTTATGTTCCCTCATACCCATTGTTGATGAAAAACTTGGAATTGACCATAAGTAATTTTGCCATTGTATTTCAACATCTCTATCGTAAGACCATAGCATATTCATGTTATAATCACCGGTAATAAAAATCTCAGGTTGGGTGTCATTGTCCAGTTGCTGCAATATCATAACTATCAAATTGGTCGCCATTGTTCTTCATAATTGGAGGAGTGTGGCTCAATGGTTAGAGCGGCAGACCCTGATGCAGAGTTCTGGCCAGGGATCAGGGTTCGATTCCTGCCTCGGCAGGGTCTCGAGCTCAATTTCCTCGGACCTGTTAATTCTCGCCTCGGTGCCTATTCTAATCATGGGCCCCACGCTGCAACTCTGGGCTATAGCTTGCTTAACCTCCACACCGGCCCCAACAGCGCTAAGGATGCCTGGCTTCACCCTGGGGGTGCCCAGGAGTGGACACTTCACAGGGAAAGCCAGGAGGGGTTCCACAGTGGTATGAGTATCAGCGCCAGGAAGCCGAATAGGCGACACCGCAAGGTGACCGTCTGGTGACAGTGCGCTCTACAAGTACCATGACATTTACATGACATTTACATAATTATATACGTTGATTACTACAAGAGATGTAATTATATTTTGTTCCTTGTATCGTATTTTGACAATTAGATAATCCTTTTGACTTGGGACGTCCATTTCACTTTCCATTTTTAGCTCAGTTGATATAAAAATAGCCAAACCCCCAAAAGGTCTGCCATAGTTACTTGTTCTCTTAGCTAATGAGTAATAACCCTATACCCTTCCAATCTAAAAAGAACTAAAGCCCAAGTCTCTTGTAAACAAATGATTTGAAAACAGCACAAAGTAGCGAGTTGGTTATTCTGAATCTTTGCTTGAACCCCATTTACATTCCACGAACATAATCTGACCCTTTTATTCATAATTGTTGGCCCCCTTAAAGAAACTTCAGATTGTAGATGTCAATCCTGCCTGACATTATGGAGGGCTGCTGTTAGCCAACCTAATTTGACAGTGTCAAATAATAGGTCTACTTTTTTTACCTCTAATAATTTTAAAAGATGCCCGTTGGTCATACCTGTGGGTTTTTTAACATTGAGTATTTCTTATTATTATCGGTTCTCATTGGTTATGATTTTGTAATTTTGTTAAAACAAAAGGGCTAGGATAGGAAAGTTGCAGGGGAGTTGTTCTTTTTATTCCCCAGTCCTGAAAGAGATTATGTTCTTGCATAATAAGGCTGGCGGCAGTAGAGTGTGTCCAAATTACTAATGTTGATTTGCGATTTTTATTCTTGATGTGTTGAATTCAATTGATTCTATGTCGGTACATTTACTTTTCTTTAATGAGGGTACTGCATTTTAATATGTTCCCACGAGTCATGATATCATTATTACCCCTAGATTTATATACCGGCGTAGAAATTACCTGCACCACTCCTTCTTTTTGATCTGGGCTATTTAACCCCTTCCGTGCGGCCGCGATTTTCCCCGTGTGCGGCCGCCGGCAGAACACGGGCGGGCCATGACGAACCCCAGCCGTCATCAGCACACGAGCACCGTAGTGCATGACGGCTGGGGTTCGTCACCAACATGGAAGGGGTTAATTTAATTTGTTGCAGGCTATTTTCACCTTGAGCATGCTCAATTAACCTTCCATTATGATTATTAACAGTTTTAGACCATGATTGTCGATGTTTATGTAACTGCTTCGTTTTGGTTCCCAGATCTTGTGGTAATTTAATATCCTTCCAGATTTTTTGTCAAAGGTATTTTTATTGCTTTTTTGGAAACAACCCACGGCACAGTCCGCCCATTTTCCCACACAGGGGCGATCAGATCAAAAGCCTTCAGGCAAAGCAAGCTAAGAACGAGCCCAAAGATCTAGATTCACGTACCCCATTCCCAATGCACAGACCCACTGACAGATTACAACTTCAAAACGTGACCGGTGCGCCATTAAGTCTCTCTCAGCATCAATGTCAATAGCAGAGTATTGGGCTTCACCGGTCTTGGTGAGGGATTTGTGCGTAAATGGGTCCATCAAGGGATAGTGGTCAATGCTCGTAAGCGGATAGGGATCGCCCCTTGGGGCTCAACAGGGAGACCTGAGAGAAGAACATAAATAGCAATCATGAGGTCAACAAACAAGCTAAACTCCCTCCAACCCCCCCCCGCAATCCCCCCTCTCCCCCCCCTCCCCCTCCCAGTGGTGGCGTTGTCCCAGATTGGTGTCGCAGATGCAAGATTACTTAGATTTGGAAGAGATGTGAAGCCCAAACTGTGGGGGGACAGACCGCTGAGGGCAACCCGCGGGACAGGAAGGCTACCAGTGGGCCCCACCTAAATTCAAAGTTCTTGAAGTCCTTGTGGAAGATGTCCGACATACGCTCCATACTGAGTAGCTTCCAGAGGCGGGAATGCCACAGGGACATCACCGGGGCCTATTTTTTCTTCCAAGCCGCCGCGATGGTGATTTTGGCAGCCCCTATACACAGCCACATAATTCTCTTGTTGGCCCTGGTTTGATGTTCCTACATAGGGTCTCGGACCCCCAGTAGAGTCTCAGCCATAGAGGTCGGTATAGGGTAGCCCAGTAGGTCCTTCACCTGTGCCAGAATTTCTTCCCAAAAGGGTCTAATAGAGGGACAATCCCACCAAATGTGTTGAAAGTCGCCCAGGAGCCCACACCCTCGCCAACACCTATCCAATGTCCCCGGGAAGATTCGAGCCAATTTAGAGGGGTACAGGTACCAATCAGTCATCGTCTTCAAGTGTGCCTCCCGAAGATCAGCAGAGTGATTCAATTTGAAAATTTCGGACCATAGGTGTGACCACTCCTCTTCAGTAATGTCTCGTTGGGCCAACCCCTCCCACAGTGTCATGTAACGCAGCCGCGACGACGCTATGGAGGAAAGCAGGAGCTTGTATAGGAAGGAGATGGCACCCTTCATGCCTGAAGATTTAACCAGGAAGGCTTCAAATTTGGTGAGGGAACGAGTTGCCCCATCCCATATCTGGGAACCGAGGGCCCAGTGTTGCATCTGAGTGTAGTGGAAGTGTTCAGAGTCTGCTATCCCATAGTCCCTCTTGCAATTGTCAAATGGGAGGGGATCATAATTGTGAAACAGGTGGGTCAAGGCTAGGCAACCGCCCTCCCTCCAGGTATCAAATGGCCCTTCTTGAAGTGCAGGGGGGAAAGCCGGGTTGAAATGGATAGGGGTAAAGGGCGAGGGAAAGGAAGACCAGCCCTCCAGTGTCGCCACCGAGTCCCAGACCGTCAAGTGGTACGAGTCGGGGTGCTAAGGTAGGCGTTCTTGGGCCTGTCCTGCTTCGAGCGCCAGATAAGGTCCCAGATCGTTCTGCCCGCCACGCTGCGGTCCATGTGGAGCCAGTGCTTCTCGGATTCCTTCTGAGACCATTCGACTAGAATTCTGAGCTGGGCTGCCCTATAGTAAAGCTGCATGTCGGGGAGACCAGCTCCCCCCTCCCTCTGGGGACGTCGAAGCACATGGAAGGGGAGGCGAGCTCGCCCTCCCTGCCAAATAAAGCGCAGGATCATTGTTTTCACCTTACTTAAGAATTCCCTGTCCATCTCAATGGGGAGTGACTGGAACAAGTATAACAATCTAGGAAGGAGGGTCATCTTTACGGCGTGGATACGCCCTAACCAAGAGAGGAAAAGTGGCTTCCACCTCCTGAGTTCCGCTTGGATGCGGGTCAAAATCGGAAGGTAGTTGGCCTCGTACAATTGCTCCACCCTTGGCGTAAGCTGCACTCCCAGGTATTGTAGCAAAGAGGGCGCCCACGCCAGGGGCGACAGTGTTTTGAGGTGACAGGCCTCCGTCGGGTAGAGAGTAAGATTGAGTATGTAGGATTTAGTCAGATTGACTTTGAAGCCGGCCACTTTTTCGAAACGGCTCAGTTCTATCCGCAGGTGTGGGAGAGACGTCCTTGGGTTGGATAGGGACAAGAGGACGTCATCAGCGAAGAGTGATATTTTATGGGATTCACCTGTAAATGGCAGGCCCTCAATCCCTGGGTGTTCTCTGATGGCGATAGCCAAAGGTTCTATACTAAGGGCAAACAGTAAGGGGGATAGGGGACACCCCTGCCTAGTGCCCTGGGAGTGATAGAAGGGAGCAGACTGAACACCATTCACTGAGACTCTAGATCTCGGGAGTTTATGATTGGCTTGGAGCATTTGTATAAATGTGGGGGAGAAGCCAAACGCCTGAAGTGTGGCCATGAGGAACTTCCAATCAACACAATTGAAGGCTTTCTCCGCATCGAGCCCGACAAGGATGGCAGGGATTTTAAATCTGTTAGCTTTTTCAATGAGATGGATGATGCGCCGTGTGTTGTCGTGCGTTTGCCGTCCCTCTATAAACCCTGACTGGTCTGGGTGGATGATGAGCGGCATAAGGCCGTGTAGACGTGTTGCTAGGATCGAAGAGTAGAGCTTGACGTCAATGTTTAAAAGAGCGATAGGCCTGTAGGAGGCACAGAGCGTGGGGTCTTTCCCCGCCTTAGGGATCACCGATATCACCGCTTCAGTCATAGATGTCGCCGCGTCCCCATCGGAGGCCATTCGGTTGAACAGCCGGACCAGGTGGTGACCAAGGTCGGCTGCAAAGGTTTTATAAAAAAGTGCAGTGTATCCATCGGTGCCCGGTGCTTTGTGAGGTTTTAAAGCTTTGATAGCTGAAAGTACCTCTTCTATTGTGATTGGGGCCGTTAACTCATCATTCCAAGCCTGGGAGACCTGTGGAATAGGCAGGTGCCGAAGAAAGTCATACTGTGTGTCAGTGTCTAAAACGTCTGCAGAATACAGCGCTGTATAAAAGTCCCCGAATAGATTAGCCTTGTCTTCATCCTTGTGGGATAGCGCCCCCGAGGGGTCCCGGATGCCGCCTATGTACTCCTGTTCTCCTTTGTCGCGTAACTGCCTCGCTAGGTGTTTTCCTATTTTATTGCCTTGAGTGTAGGATAAATTCCGTAGTTTAAGGAGAGTGAATTCGGCACGGTTGTTATATATAGCCCGCAGCTTGCCTCTGATGGCTGTGAGGCTGCGAAGTGTCTGTCGGGTGGGTGTAAGTTTGTGGGCCTGTTCGACCGACGTCAGTTCCTTCTCCAACAGTTCCCTTTCCTTTGCCCTCTGCTTGTTTAGGGCGGAGTTCAGTGCTATGCACTTGCCCCGAGGCACAGATTTAAGGGTGTCCCAATTATTATATTCAGAGGTGTCTTCCGGTTTATTTTGCTCATAGAAGTCCCGTATAGTCTCCCGAAGGAGGGTGCACGATTCCTTGTCCCGTGCTAAGGATGCCGGGAAATACCACCGAGCCGGTGAGGGGGCATTACCAAGCCAGGTCATGCAGATTGAGTACAAGCTGTGATCGGACACGGAGATGGGGAATATCTTAGCCTCCCGCAGCCCGCCCTGTAGAGACTGGCTGGCGAAGATGTAATCGAGCCTAGAGTAGGAGTGGTGTACATGGGAGAAAAAGGAATAGTCTTTGGTGTGTGGGTAGGGGGCGCGCCAGATGTCCAGCAGTCCCATGTCGTGAATGAGCCCCTGAGTGTCACAATGGAAGGAGCCCAGGCCAGAGCGGTTAGTGTGCGTGCTGTCGAGGGAGGGGTGCCAAACCAGGTTGAAATCCCCCAGTAGAAATAAAGGGCCCTCGGCAAAGTCCGTCACTTTACCCAAGAGAGTGTGTAGGAAGTCCTTCTGCCAGCTGTTGGGGGCGTAAAGCGTAACAAAGGTGCACAGCTTCCCCCTCAGCCTCCCCTTGACCATCAGCCACCGACCATCTTTGTCATTAAGTATACCCATTGGTTGGAAGTGAGTGGAAGAACGAAATAGGAGTGCCACCCCTTTGTGCTTGGAAGGAGCGGAAGACTTATAAATAAGCGGGTACATTCTGTGTTTCAGGTGAAAGTCCTCAGTTTTCATTAGGTGAGTTTCCTGAAGTGCAAGTATGTCTATGTGGTGGTCTGAGACGTACTTCCAGACTTTCTGCCTCTTCTGGGGGGAGTTGAGCCCCCTAACATTCCAAGTACCTATTGTAAGCGGCATTGTAACATGGAACTCAGGTTATCTCTGTGGGGTGGGGCACAAAGGCCCGCCGGCATCCCTCTCATGTTGTGCGTCTCCCTACCACTCCCCAGAGGCCGACCACCCAGTGCCATATCTGTCCACCCCCTTGTGCAGCAGTGAAAGGCTCTGTGACCTCCCAGTCAGACCATCTCCCCCCCAACAGTCTGCCCATGTGGACCATCCCGCACAGATGAAAATGGACTGCCACCACCAGTTTCCCCCACTCCCTCCTCCCCTGAACGACCCCAAACTCCAGTTCCGCATCCCCTGCTCCAAATTCCAACATGCAGTTCGGGATGGCAGCCCCCCACCCCCCGTCCCCCTCCCAGTAACCCCCAAATCAGAACAAAGTATAGTCCCAGTCCTGCCAGTCCTTGCAGGGCTGTGGTAATGTTACTTGTAGGGGTCATCTCCAGTGGCGGCCGTCGCGGCTCCCCGCCCGTCACCCCCCCACCATTCAAGCAGAGTGTGCGCCAAGAGCCAGCTCTCCAGTGAGCGCATTGTTCATTCAGGAAGGGAAGTTTCACGGGCCACCTCAGCCACTGCCGTCGCTCTCTCCTGGGCGACCACAGAGGCGGCTGGTTTCAGGCAGTGTGTCGAGGATCTTCTGCGGCATACTGTTTGCCATCCTCCTTTGGACGGTCCCGTCGGCTCCCTCATTACTGTCTCGTCTGCGTCCAATTCCAGACCAAGGAGAGTGCAAGTGTCCTTCAGGGAGCGCATTTGGTGCAGGGTACCATTCCACTTAAAGATCAGTCTGAACGGGTGGCCCCAGGAGTATGGGATCTCTTGCTGCTGCAGGAAGTCCGTCGCTATTTTGAATTCCTTTCGTTTTTGCAGAGTGATGGCTGAGAGGTCTTGATACAGGGCGACTGGATGACCCCTAAAGTGAAGGGGTTGCGCGCGTCGAGCTTCCCTGAGAATTCTTTCTTTGAGCGGGAAGTCAGGGAGGAACGCCAGGATGTCAGGTGGTGGAGCTGATGTTCTCCGGGGAGCCCTACTCTATGGGCTCGGTCGATGCGGCTGGTGAAGTCGGCGGGTTCCCCCAGTATGTCGCGGAAAAGGTCCTACAGATAGCCAGTGATGTCCGACCCCTCCGTTTTCTGAGGGACTCCCCGAACCCGTATGTTGTTGCGACGGGAGTGGTTTTCAAGGTCCTCTGCATGGGCCTGGAGATCAACCTGTTGGTCGGTGAGCCGTAAGATCTCTTGTTGAAGCTGCTCGATCTCTGCGCTTCTGGTTTGGTCGGCCTCCTCCACGGCCGCCACCCGCTCCCCAAGGCCCTCCACCTCTCGCCGGACTTCACGGACCTCCCCCGCCACATCTTGCTTCAAGGATTTAAAGTCTTCCCTGAGGGAATTAAACAATGATTCCAGGAAGGATCTGGTGATGGGGTGACCCCGTGATTTTTGGTGATGGGGGGTCTTTACTGGACCGGGGTTGGGATTTGGCCAACAGTTCCGGGAGCGTCTGAGTCACGTTCTTCCCTCTTAGGCTCGCCATTTTATGGTAGGCGGAGGGGCCCGGTTTAGGCTGTGTCTCTGGAGGGGGGAGATCACGAGGGGAGGCGCAGCGGCCCGCAGGGTCCCAGAGGAGGCCGGCCGCACTATATCCCCTAGGGCGCTGACAGACTGGAGGTCACCTCGCCCCAAAGGGGGCCGAGGGCGACGGGCAGCAAGAGGTCCCTCCAGAGCAAATTGGGAGGCTTCACGCACCTCTAGTGACCAGTGTGGGGGAGGCCAGGGGGGGCGTCCTCGTCAGTGGGGTTGTGCTGGCCAAGGAGGTCCTCTCCAGTCGCTGGGTCCCAGGCAGCCGGGGCCACCCTCCCCTTCTCAGTTCATGGGGCCAAGTAACTCCGTGCACGATCAGCGGGCACCTTCCCTAGACCAGTCGGCTCAAACACCGGGAGCTCGATTGTGCTCCCCGGGTTCCCCCGCAGCGCTCACCTCCTCTCCCCTCACCTCTTGATTCAGCGGTTGTCAGTCAGGCGTCCACAGCTCTGGTCGCCCTCCCCACCACCACCGCCACTCCAACTCTCTTCTGTTCGCCGTCAGTCAGACCCCCCAGGATATAGCGGCATGGATTCGCAAATTTAGCGGCACAAAAATGGAAATTTAGCGGCACAAATAGGGAAATTTAGCGGCAATTTTGCGGCATTTTATTTGGCCATTTTTCCAACAACAAACACAGATGTCTTAGCTTTTTTAGTTATTTAACAACATGAAGCTATATCGCTATATTGAGGTGTTAAACTGGCACTAATGAGGAGCATCCAATGCCCATAGAGTGTTACCAAGTTGAAAAGTACTGAAATAATGAAATAATTCCATGACAAATTTGCTACATTATACCGCATAATTTGCCTTTTATCGCCAACAAAATTACTCAACCCTACTGCATAATTTAGCCTTCTACTTCCACATCATTCCAGTAACCCTGATTATAAACTTCCTTTTAAAAGCTTGGTTAGCCTGAAACATATTGTGATTCTTTCTCTAAGATAAACATGGACCATTCTAAGATGGCAGTCAAATTGACTTGTTGGAAGAAGCAAATTCTGACATCCTACCACCTGGATTGTGGCTTCTACCTATCGAGTGTCAATATCCTAATTCATCCATCGAAATGACAGCATCATGTGGCAGCACAAAGGCATCCATTATTACAGTAAATGTACTTTCACCTCTCTTATGCAGTAAGCACATGAATAGTTAAAACATTGATAATTCTAGTTTTACAGTGATGGCTCAAATAAAGGAAATATTAAACTATCTTCACTTTTGTTTAGGCGTTTTAATGAAATTTCTGGTGTGACCTACATACTGATTGATTTGGTAGTTCAAAGTTCGCATCCACGTAAAGGGTACTTTATTTTCGGACTTAACTACACTCTCATAATCATTATAAACATTTATTGGCATCTCACGCGCCATGCAATTTCCATTCTGCTAAACAGAACACATATTGCACTAAGCCTCCTATCTTAATTATCCTTGGAGACTGGCACTTGACCTGATGGGACACCGTAGCTGTTTGGTTCATGGTTCAGCGCCTAGGGCAGAGCACAGTCCCCACAAGGAATTCAGATGAAAAAAAAGCGCTGAATAGAAAGAGAATAATAATGCTTTCCCGTGTTGTCTGCAACTGCAGCAGTGCTTCTGGCGTGAGAGCTAAACACTGACACCTAAAAGGCATCTGCATTGCTTCCTTCACCTCTGATATAACACTGATTAGGTTTCCTGCCCCCAGTGCTCAGGACGATGCACACTGGAAAGCTAAGCAGCAACAGAGCGCTTCACTTCACTTTGCCTGCACCCTTCCAAGCTTGAAATGTGAGAGATCCCCCGCTCAGCCAATGATCTGAGCCGAGGCCAGAGCTCCGAGCAGGATTAAAAGCCGAGCAGCGCTGGGCCCGCACCTGCTTGCCTCCCACCTCCGAGGATCTGGGGGGACATCTTCCGAGCCCACTTTTTCAGACCCCCCAGGATATAGTGGCATGCTTTTGTAAAAATACAGCGATTTCTACAAAAGTGCCGATTTCGCGGGCACTTTTGTAAAAATCGCGGCATTTTCACAAAAGTGCCGATTTCGCGGCAAATCGCGATATCCTGGAGGGTCTGGTCAGTGGCAGCGTGCCTCGCGGGGGTGCAGTGGTCTCACGCCCCCAAGGGTGCACTGAAGCCACTGTAGCGGGCACCAGCCAAGCGGCCAGTTTGCTGGCAGCCGCGTCACCGCCTCGGCTCTCCTCCGAGCCCGGGTCCGGACCCGGTGTCCTCTACTCAAGCCGCTCCGTGCTTGTCGCTGCCCCCACCAGTCTGTGGAGGGGAAGTTTCACGGGCCACCTCAGCCACTGCCGTCGCTCTCTCCTGGGCGACCACAGAGGCGGCTGGTTTCAGGCGGTGTGTCGAGGATCTTCTGCGGCATACTGTTTGCCATCCTCCTTTGGACGGTCCCGTCGGCTCCCTCATTACTGTCTCGTCTGCGTCCAATTCCAGACCAAGGAGAGTGCAAGTGTCCTTCAGGGAGCGCATTTGGTGCAGGGTACCATTCCACTTAAAGATCAGTCTGAACGGGTGGCCCCAGGAGTATGGGATCTCTTGCTGCTGCAGGAAGTCCGTCGCTATTTTGAATTCCTTTCGTTTTTGCAGAGTGATGGCTGAGAGGTCTTGATACAGGGCGACTGGATGACCCCTAAAGTGAAGGGGTTGCACGCGTCGAGCTTCCCTGAGAATTCTTTCTTTGAGCGGGAAGTCAAGGAGGAACGCCAGGATGTCAGGTGGTGAAGCTGATGTTCTCCGGGGGAGCCCTACTCTATGGGCTCGGTCGATGCGGATGGTGAAGTCGGCGGGTTCCCCCAGAATGTCGCGGAAAAGGTCCTGCAGATAGCCAGTGATGTCCGACCCCTCAGTTTTCTGAGGGACTCCCCGAACCCGTATGTTGTTGCGACGGGAGCCGTTTTCATGGTCCTCTGCATGGGCCTGGAGATCAACCTGTTGGTCGGTGAGCCGTAAGATCTCTTGTTGAAGCTGCTCGATCTCTGCGCTTCTGGTTTGGTCGGCCTCCTCCACGGCCGCCACCCGCTCCCCAAGGCGCTCCACCTCTCGCCGGACTTCACGGACCTCCCCCGCCACATCTTGCGTCAAGTCAAGTCAAATAATTTATATAGTGCGCTACATACCCAGAGGGTCTCAAGGCGCTTGAGGAAGGGTGGGGAATTTCTTGTCGAATATCCAAGTTTTAAGTTGCTTTTTGAATGCTAGGTGGTTTTGAGTGACGCGAAGGTGAGTGGGAAGTGAGTTCCAGGTTTTAGCTGCCAGGTAGGAGAAGGATCTTCCTCCCATGGTGGTTTTGTTGATGCGAGGTACAGCAGCAAGGGCTTGGTCGGAGGAGCGTAGCTGGCGGGAGGGGGTGTAGAAGGAAAGTTGTGTGTTGAGGCATTCGGGTCCGAGTTCGTAGAGAGCTTTGTGTGCGTGGGTTAGGAGGCGGAATGTTATTCTCTTATTGACGGGGAGCCAGTGGAGGTTTTTCAGGTGACTAGAGATGTGGTCTTTACGCGGGATGTCTAGTATGAGTCTGGCTGATGCGTTCTGGATGCGTTGGAGTTTTTTCTGACGTTTTGCGGTGGTACCGGCGTATAGGGTGTTGCCGTAGTCCAGGCGGCTTGTGACCAGCGCGTGGGTGACCGTTTTTCTAGTTTCGGTGGGGATCCAGCAAAATGTTTTTTTGAGCATGCGAAGAATGTTGAAGCAAGATGATGAAACTGCGTTGACTTGTCTGTTCATCGAGAGTGTGGAGTCCAGGATGACGCCCAGGTTCCGTGCGTGGTCCGTCGGGATGGGTGCTTTTCCAAGGGCCTCTGGTCACCAAGAGTCATCCCAGGCGGAGGGGAAGGTACCTAAGATAAGGACTTCTGTTTTGTCTGAGTTCAGTTTCAGACGGCTGTGCTTCATCCATTCAGCTACTTCTTTCATCCCTTCATGTAGGTTGGTTTTGGCGGTGTTCGGGTCTTTGGTGAGTGAGAGAATCAGTTGAGTGTCATCAGCGTTGGAGATGATGTTGAGGTTGTGTTGGCGTGCGATGGTTGCGAGGGGGCTCATGTACACGTTGAAGAGGGTGGGGCTGAGTGAGGATCCTTGTGGCACGCCGCAGATGACTTCAGTGGCCTCTGACTTGAATGGTGGAAGGCGGACTCTCTGAGTTCTTCCGGTAAGGAACGAGGTGATCCATTCCAGTGCTTTACCTTGTATTCCTATGTTTCTGAGGCGTTGTAGGAGGGTGTTATGACAGACTGTGTCGAAGGCTGCGGACAGGTCAAGGAGGATGAGGGCGACTGTGTCTCCATTGTCCAGTAGAGTTCGAATGTCGTCTGTAGCTGCGATGAGTGCGGTTTCAGTGCTGTGTTTGGCTCGGAAGCCGGACTGTGAGGAGTCGAGGGATTTGTTTGTTTCGAGGAAGGCGGCGAGCTGGTTGTTGACAGCCTTCTCAATGACTTTGGCCGGGAATGGTAGAAGCGATATGGGGCGGTAGTTTTTGAGTTCGGTGGGGTCAGCTGAGGGTTTTTTCAGAAGGGCGCTGAGTTCGGCGTGTTTCCAGCTTTCCGGGAAGGTGGCGGAGTTGAGGGAGCAGTTAATGACGTCTCGGAGGTGTGGTGCTATGATGGAGTCTGCTTTGTTGAAGATGTGGTGAGGGCATGGGTCTGTGGGGGATCCCGAGTGAATGGAATTCATCAGGCGGATGGTGTCCTCAGTGGAGATAGGGTTCCAGTTATTGAGGATGTTCAAGGGGGGTGAGGGTATGGCAGAAGGTTGGGAGGGTTGGTCTCCGGGTTGGTTGCCGTAGCTGTTGTGGATGTCTGCGATTTTGTTGTGGAAGAACGAAGCTAGGGAGTCGCAAAGGGTTTGAGAGGGAGTGATGTCGTTGGAGTTGGCAGAGGGGTTAGTAAACTCTTTGACGATGTTGAATAATTCCTTGCTGTTGTGGGAGTTGTTGTCTAGTCGATCTTTAAGTGCTACTTTCTTGGCAGTCCGGATCAGTTGGTGGTGTGTGCGGGTGGCGTTTTTGAAGGCGTCCTTGGTGCTGGTGTTTGGGTCTCTTTTCCAGGCCTTCTCGAGGGAGCGACAGAGTTTCTTGGATTTCTTAAGATCATCGTTGAACCAGGAAGCGTTTTTGTAGTCTCGCTTAATTTGACGTTTTTTCAAAGGTGCTAGGTTGTCGACGCTGTTGGTTATCCAATGGGTGAGGTTAATGGCTGCTTGGTTGGGATTCGAAGAGTGGGCAGGGGGTTTTTGAAGAAGCGATAAGGAGATCTGGTCGATGGTGATTTTGTTCCACTTTCTTCGCAGAGTAGGTTGAGGATGGTTGTGGGATGTGGTCTTTTTGTAGACAAAGTGAACGCAGCTGTGGTCCGTCCAATGGAGAGCTGTGGTGTGACTGAAGGAGATATGTTTGCTTGAGGTGAAGATGGGGTCGAGTGTGTGACCTGCGTAATGAGTGGGGGTGTTAACAAGTTGTTTGAGTCCAAGGTTGGCGAGATTGTTCAGAAGGGTGGTGGCGTTGCTGTCGTTGCTCTTTTCCAGGTGAAAGTTGAGGTCTCCCAGTAGAATGTAGTCCTCGGAGGGGAGGGCGTGTGGTGTGATGAAGTCAGTGATGTCATCACTGAATTGTGCACAGGGTCCTGGTGGCCTGTAGAGGAGGGTGCCTCTGAGTGTTGTCTTGGGGTCGGTGTGGATCTGGAAGTGGAGGTGTTCGGCGCTAGCGAGGTTGACGTCTGAGCTGGTAGAGATTCGGATGGAATTCTTATGGACAATGGCGATGCCTCCTCCTGTTTGCTTGGTGCGGTCCTTACGAATGATCTTGTAGCCTTCCGGGATGGCAATGGTGATGTCTGGGGCTGAGGAGGCGTTCATCCATGTTTCTGTTAGGAAGGCGACGTCCGGAGAGATGGTGTCTAGTAGATTCCAAAGTTCGATGGCGTGTCTGTGGACTGATTTACAAAAGGGGGTGGTGATGAACAGAGTGTCTGAATTGAGCAGACCACTCTTACCCAGTCCAAAGATCAGGGCTTGATCCATCACCGTTATTTATCTCACGGCCCCATCCCAGCTCAGAACCTGGCTATATGCAAATCAGTCTGTCCCTGGCCCAGTGCATCATGGGAACAGGGCAGACTAAACTACCAAGCCAATTCTTTACCAGAAAGGAGACAAGCTACCGGGGACCGGTTTCTGGCATTTCAGCCGTCTTCGGCCCGGCTTGCTTGAATCCTGATGGAGCAGTGAGAAAGGGACTCATGTCTGAGTATACCCTGCCACACCTATAGTGGCCAAAATCGATTTACAAAAGGGGGTGGTGATGAACAGAGTGTCTGAATTGAGCAGACCACTCTTACCCAGTCCAAAGATCAGGGCTTGATCCATCACCGTTATTTATCTCACTGCCCCATCCCAGCTCAGAACCTGGCTATATGCAAATCAGTCTGTCCCTGGCCCAGTGCATCATGGGAACAGGGCAGACTAAACTACCAAGCCAATTCTTTACCAGAAAGGAGACAAGCTACCGGGGACCGGTTTCTGGCATTTCAGCCGTCTTCGGCCCGGCTTGCTTGAATCCTGATGGAGCAGTGAGAAAGGGACTCATGTCTGAGTATACCCTGCCACACCTATAGTGGCCAAAATCGATTTACAAAAGGGGGTGGTGATGAACAGAGTGTCTGAATTGAGCAGACCACTCTTACCCAGTCCAAAGATCAGGGCTTGATCCATCACCGTTATTTATCTCACTGCCCCATCCCAGCTCAGAACCTGGCTATATGCAAATCAGTCTGTCCCTGGCCCAGTGCATCATGGGAACAGGGCAGACTAAACTACCAAGCCAATTCTTTACCAGAAAGGAGACAAGCTACCGGGGACCGGTTTCTGGCATTTCAGCCGTCTTCGGCCCGGCTTGCTTGAATCCTGATGGAGCAGTGAGAAAGGGACTCATGTCTGAGTATACCCTGCCACACCTATAGTGGCCAAAATCGATTTACAAAAGGGGGTGGTGATGAACAGAGTGTCTGAATTGAGCAGACCACTCTTACCCAGTCCAAAGATCAGGGCTTGATCCATCACCGTTATTTATCTCACTGCCCCATCCCAGCTCAGAACCTGTCTATATGCAAATCAGTCTGTCCCTGGCCCAGTGCATCATGGGAACAGGGCAGACTAAACTACCAAGCCAATTCTTTACCAGAAAGGAGACAAGCTACCGGGGACCGGTTTCTGGCATTTCAGCCGTCTTCGGCCCGGCTTGCTTGAATCCTGATGGAGCAGTGAGAAAGGGACTCATGTCTGAGTATACCCTGCCACACCTATAGTGGCCAAAATCGATTTACAAAAGGGGGTGGTGATGAACAGAGTGTCTGAATTGAGCAGACCACTCTTACCCAGTCCAAAGATCAGGGCTGGATCCATCACCGTTATTTATCTCACTGCCCCATCCCATCTCAGAACCTGGCTATATGCAAATCAGTCTGTCCCTGGCCCAGTGCATCATGGGAACAGGGCAGACTAAACTACCAAGCCAATTCTTTACCAGAAAGGAGACAAGCTACCGGGGACCGGTTTCTGGCATTTCAGCCGTCTTCGGCCCGGCTTGCTTGAATCCTGATGGAGCAGTGAGAAAGGGACTCATGTCTGAGTATACCCTGCCACACCTATAGTGGCCAAAATCGATTTACAAAAGGGGGTGGTGATGAACAGAGTGTCTGAATTGAGCAGACCACTCTTACCCAGTCCAAAGATCAGTGTCTGTGGACTGAGCGGGTGTTGAGTAGGATGCATTTTAGGTTGTTGGTGTCAGATCTCTGTTTGGTGTTCGTGGATGTGGAGTTGGATTTAAAGTCTTCCCTGAGGGAAATAAACAATGATTCCAGGAAGGATCTGGTAATGGGGTGACCCCGTGATTTTTGGTGATGGGGGGGTCTTTACTGGACCGGGGTTGGGATTTGGCCAACAGTTCCGGGAGCGTCTGAGTCACGTTCTTCCCTCTTAGGCTCGCCATTTTATGGTAGGCGAGGGGCCCGGTTTAGGCTGTGTCTCTGGAGGGGGGAGATCACGAGGGGAGGCGCAGCGGCCCCGCAGGGTCCCAGAGGAGGCCGGCCGCACTATATCCCCTAGGGCGCTGACAGACTGGAGGTCACCTCGCCCCAAAGGGGGCCGAGACCCACCGAGGGCGACGGGCAGCAAGAGGTCCCTCCAGAGCAAATTGGGAGGCTTCACGCACCTCTAGTGACCAGTGTGGGGGAGGCCGGGGGGCGTCCTCGTCAGTGGGGTTGTGCTGGCCAAGGAGGTCCTCTCCAGTCGCTGGGTCCCAGGCAGCCGGGGCCACCCTCCCCTTCTCAGTTCATGGGGCCAAGTAACTCCGTGCACGATCAGCGGGCACCTTCCCTACACCAGTCGGCTCAAGCACCGGGAGCTCGATTGTGCTCCCCGGGTTCCCCCGCAGCGCTCACCTCCTCTCCCCTCACCTCTTGATTCAGCAGTTGTCCGTCAGGCGTCCACAGCTCTGGTCGCCCTCCCCACCACCACCGCCACTCCAACTCTCTTCTGTTCGCCGTCAGTGGCAGCGTGCCTCGTGGGGGGTGCAGTGGTCTCACGCCCTGGGTGCACTGAAGCCGCTGTAGCGGGCACCAGCCGAGCGGCCCGTTTGCTGGCAGCCGCGTCACCGCCTCGGCTTTCCTCCGAGCCCGGTTCCGGACCCGGTGTCCTCTACTCGAGCCGCTCCGTGCTTGTCGCTGCCCCCACCAGTCTGTGGTCTCACAGCCTCGATGTACGTCAGGGCCCAGTCCGGTGAATTTTGGTGGCAGGGGTCCGGTTCTGGCACTCGGCAGCCGAAGCCGCCCCAGGAGCAGAAGTGCCGCTGCTAGGCCCGGAAGCTGGGGCCTCGATTTTCGCGGCCCCCGGCTGGGCGGATCGTCCTCGCTGGCTGGGTCGCAGGGTCTGGGCCCTCCAGGGGGGGCCCGGCACGATGAGGCAGCAGTCGCTTGTTTCCTAGGTGGTGCAGGCGGCGGTGCTTGGCGCTGAGGCGCCGACGGGACAGCGAGGGCTCCATCAGACGCCCCACCCCCTCAGATGGCCGCCATTATCGGGAAGCTCAACCGGAGCGTCTCTGCCCAGAAGAGCCGTTCCGCCTTCAGGGAACATCGCAGCGGCACCCGAGCAGTGCCGCCGATGTCAGACCCCACCTTAGGGACAGTCTGGAAGCTGGAGAGCCGCATTGCTAATCGTAAGGGCTGTCGGCAGGATTCAGGACGGGGAGCCGCGGAGATCCACGTCCGACTAGGTCGCCATCTTGGACACGCCCCCCATCCTTCCAGGTTTTTAACAAATCTCTATTCGTTTCATCCCCTCTGATACTCTCACTCTTTGCTCTATTTATTTCCAATTGTGATGGCTTATTCTCCACCTGTTTATTACATTCCTCCACTTGCAGCATTTCTAAGGACTGAATTTTCCCATACTCTGTCATTTTTATACTATCAGCTTGCTTGTTTAGGTATTTATTTTTCATAACTGCTTGTACCTCCGATAGATCTTTATTAAATAAAGGGTAAAAGGGTTTTGTTGGAGACATTTGTTTACCCTCACCTTCACAATATGATATTTGGTCATGGTTGTTTCCAGTGTTCAATCTCACTATATCTGATGCATTTGTATTTTTTTTATACTTTTAGAAGCTTTATTTCTTGCTTTCCATTGTTTTTTCCTCTGACTTTTTGATAGTTAAACTTCCGGAGCTGCGTCTGTCATAGTTGATTGTGTCGAGCATAAGTTTATCACTTCTTGATCTTTTGTTTTATCATCTATTTTATCTTTAACAACAACAGTATTGTCTTTTCATTTTATTGTATCTTTAGAGGGGCAGTCGGTCTTAATAGGTTGAATTCCCACAATAGGAAAATTCCCTTTTACATCGTCAATTATTGTTTTTAAAATATCCGGAATGGTAGCCAGTTTGTTAATTAGTACTCCAACGCTGCAGAGTTTCTGATTTGCTGTTGTATTCGTCCTAATTAATTTGAGATCCGTTATTTTGAATACATTTCGGCTGGTCTTGTTTTTTAACTGAATTTATTTTAGACAGAGTAAGATCCGATTTCAGTTGGGGTATTGGCTTCCCTTATGATTTTCACCCCACCATTTAGTTCATTTGGAGCTTCTTGCTCTCCTTGATTTATTTGTCCCAAATTAGCTGTTCTGATTTTTACTTGCACTTCTATTGGCATTGGATGCCTAGTTGGTAGTAATTGCTGAGTATCTCTCATTGTTAGATTTGTGCATTTTGCGTCCTCTTGTTGTGAACGACCAGTAAGTGGAATAGTTAACATCTCTAGGTCCGTTATTTGACCCCAATGGTTGACTTGGTCCTTAGTTGAATTTGACATTCGTTCGACTTCAGCTTCAGACTCAGGGTGGCCTGGTTTACTTACTCCTTGCTTAGGGGATATAATATTTTTTCTACTCAGTGGTTTAATCGGAGTTTGAAGATAACATGGGTTAGTTAGCAATGTTAGAATAGCACCAGTTAGATCTTTCATAAAATCAAAATTTGACGGCGACTTTCCCAGTTTCCCAAATGTATGGACCTTAGATGATTTAAAGGACTGTATGTCACCTGCCTGTTTTATTTTAAACTTATCTAATATTAGTGTTTGTTGTATTTTTCTTTTCCTTCTGATAGGAGGGAAAGGTGGCGCTCTTGTCCTGACCTCATAATACACCCTCTAAGGTGAAGAAGTCTTGCTTCTTTCAGAGAATCAAACCAAATGGTGCTTTGATTGGACAAAAACACCTCCAAGGGAAAACACCCCCAAAGCACACCTCAGTACAGAATCCGCCGGTGCTGCTGGTTACTTATTTAATGAACTAATTCATTAATCAATTGATTAATATCCGGGCTCCGGGTAGGGATGTAGTCTAGGCATGCAGAGTAATTCAGGGGTCGAGGGGTGCTTCAACAGGATCAAAGTCTATTGTCACTTTCCCCTTTGCATAATTTCTCAGATTTTGTATTACAGACTTATTACAGACTGAAATGGCTCAGCGACTTACGGACCGATCAACCTTAACTACTCGCCACATGCCACACACCTCTTGCCACTTGTCACTCACCACTCACTGTTCATTGCTTGTTCGTTGCTATTCATCGCTGTCAAGAGTACAAGGGCTGAGGAATGATTGAAGCGTGCGATGTTGGACCATAGATGCGTCCATTCCTCATCGGAAATAGGAGGATGAATTAAGTTTTCCCACATAGACATATACCGGGGGCGTGTGGAAAGCACTGTTCTCTTCCAGGGGATCCTCATCAATAGTCATAATCACTGAATATTCCCGCCCATGTGCGGAACCCCGGATCCTGCACATGGGCGGGAATATTCAGTGCTTATGACTTTGATGAGGATACCCCTGGAAGAGAACTAGGATTACAGGTAAGTAACTTATCCTTTTAAGGAGGAAGCTATAGATAAATGAGATCACCCCTTTCATGTTAGCAGTCTTGGTGAGAAAGGCCTCAAATTTTGTGAGAGGTCGAGTAGCAGCCTCCTGTATCTGAGGTGTGAGGGCCCAGTGCATTAATTGGATATACTGATATCTTTCCGTGTTCTTCAATACAAAGTCCCTTTGACATTGATCAAAAGTAAGGGGATCAAAATTGTGGAACAAATGTATTAGAGCTAAGCAGCCTCCCCTTCTCCAGGCATCAAAGGGTCCCTCATGTTGGGCCGGGGGAAAAGCTGGATTGAAATGGATTGGAGTGAATGGGGATGGAAAAGAAGTCCACCTGTCGTCGCCCGAAATTGAGTCCCATACTTTAAGAGTGGTGCGTGTGGGGCAGCTAAGGTCACCTTGGCAGCCGCCTGGAAGAGAAGGGAGGCTCCAGCTATATCCCTATGGCACTCTCGTCTTTGGAGACTGCTTGGCTGATATTTTCAGGGATAATGATAAGAATTTCGAATTTAAATGGGGCCTCCTTGTCTCCTTCCTCTCCCAGGGCCGTCCGTCTGTGGTGTGCCCCTCCACCATCAGAGCCCGCCATCTCTTCCAGTTTTGATCACAATCCCAGTGTCGACCAACCTCTCGTTAGTATGAACACGCCGCCACCATGGGTGGGGTAAGAAGTGCTTTTTTTGGGTTTTTTTACATTTTCAAAAACCTTTATTGTGTCAAGACAGTTTCATACAGGCAGTAAAATCGTACAGCTAATCAATTGATTTTAGCATTGGTGACATAAAGCCCAATAAGCAGAGTACAGTACATAGGTACATGTCATGAATATTTAGGAACTACTTCAGTTACAATAAAGGCTAGCCAATGGTATCATCACACATCAGCTGTACCCGTGTAACTGTCATGCCGTGCTATTGCATGTCGAGCCCTTTCGTGTACATGTGTAGTTAGGGACTGACCTCTGGGGAGGGGATCTGTAAAGGAGGTTCACATATGTTACCCTCGGAATTCGTTCCATTTACCCCATATTCTGGTCCATTTCTTGGGACAGCCCCTGTGCGTATAAACTGCCCTCTCAGCCACCATCGCAATATCCATGTCTCGTTCCCATTGTGTACGTGTAGGTGTTATCGCGGAGCCCCAGTATTTTGCTATGTTTCGCTTCGCGATTGTCGCCCCCAATGTAGCCCAGTTCTGTAAGGCTAGGTTTAAGTCGGTGGGCTACCAGATATTGAGGAGGCAACACCTCGGATCCCAGGGAACTTCTGTTGCAGGGATTCCGTGCTCAGGCAGAACTGTGCATAGAGACTTGGAACCTCAGTGAATTAGGATGTCCCAAAACTCACCTTAGTACCTAAAAATCCCCTACCAGACTAGCTACAGTGTCTCATTGGTCATCATAAACTCCCAATGCTTAAACAAACCAGAACATGAACTTAGTACACCTCAGGTAACCTGGAACACATGAACACTCTTTTGTTAAACAATCATTTCAATCCAGAACAAGGAGTAAAAGAGGACACGTGCATATTTGAAATGTTTATTCACTAATGCAGTGCTCTCAAGCGCAGTATCTTAGCTAATACAAGCAAACATATTATAAGAAACAAAGTAATCAGCATAGTCACTAATCCATAGAACACAAACGGTGCAAGCATAGTATTATGCTAAAATGAATAGGGTTTAACAAAACCTAATTCTCACCCTCCCTAGCTAGTATATTATATTATATCTAAGAAGGTCTCTTGTGGGTTTTAGCAGAGCGGCCCCATACCTCAAGATCCAAGTGGTAAGGGATCACATCTTCAGCAACCAGCTCTCTGCATGCGAAGCACCATCAAGTGTGTGTTATGCTCTTGTGCAAAGCAATATAAAACGCACCTAAAGCCAGAACTTGGCTGCAGCTGCATGTATGTTATGTCTAGGGATGTGCGAAGATCAGTGCTCATAACAACTACTGTGTTGAGATATCCTTGAAGGTTTCAGCACTCACTGTACAGACACAGCTCTCCAAGCAAGGCTGATATCAGTGTAACAACATATTATTCTCGTATGAACCGAACATTTTTTACTAGGCTCAAAGCTAAAGCAGCAGATGTGTGTCGTGTGCAAAAATCAGCAGGAAGGAAAAATGGCGTTTAAACTCACAAAATGCTCATGCTAACTTAACACAGTAATCAGGCTACATCAATCCATATATCACCCTCCCTTGATCCGAGCACGTATCAGATAAGATAAGATAAGATAAGAAAAGGGACTCAATTGTTGAAAGCAGAGTTCAATAAAAAGCTCAGTTCGAAATCGAGTAGGTGAGGAAAAAAATGTTGTCCGCTTAAAAATCCAAACTCTCACCAGCATGACATTGTAATGTCCACTGTTAGTAAAGCCAATAGGTCTCTTTAAATAATGTCCATAAAAATTCGCAAAAATTTTGAGAGAAGAAAAAAATCATGGCATCAATGCTTCAATAGGAGTCACCCTAAAACTGAGTAGGCGAAATAAGCAGCAACCGCTTCCAAAAGGAAGTCACTGTTATCATCCAAAAACAACTCGGCCATCCAATTTAATAGAGAGAAAGAACATACATGCTCTTCAATTACCGGAGCCTCTAGTACCATCAGAGGACAACTCGGTGGGTTCTCAATTAAGCTGTGTACCAAGAAATCTTGCGCCGCTGCGAATATATTCCAACGACCCAGAACTCCATGCATCGCTGCAAAGGCCATAATCCCTCCGTCAGAACAAAGCAAGAGCAACTAAGGGACTCATGAGATGATCATTATCCACTTCAGGAGACACCAAATTGCAGAGACACAAATCCAGGGCCCACATGAAATCACAGCTCAGGCAATGAAATACAGGCTGGACACAGGTGAAATAGGAAAATCGAAACGATAATCCATATGACGCACTCAAAGTGGCAAGTGGCAACACACCATAGTATTCAAGCATCCTGTTGCGGAACAGTGCTAACTGCTCCTGTGTCAGGACCCAAACCCCGGGTTCTATCCTTAGTGACGCAAAAATGAGGCGAGCTGGACAAGGAGTCTCTGCCAGACACGCCTGGACAAAGAAAGTGCAGATTTGGAGGAACAAGATGGCCGCTGCAGGGGCCACAGCGGAGGACGAGTAGACTTTCTAGTCCCTCGGGTCACAACTGCAGTGAACCCAAGGAGCAGCGCGAGCGCATAACGGAATGCGCACTTCACCACAGATTCAGCCCGGAGCAGTTCGTTTTTTTGAGGAAGTGCTTAGTTTAGATTCAGAGAAGAAATTCAGTTACGGAAAGCATAGGATAGATTTAATCTATTTCAGGACAATTATTCAAAGGCACTCGGCGCATCCAGTCAAGCGCGAGTTGCCGAGTTCAAGTTTAAATGTTAATTCCTGAAGAAATCCAGACGCTCCTGTGAAGTAAACAGGAGAAAGGAGAGTGCGTTTGACATTTCGGAAGACCAGAGCCAAGTCGTTCGAGTAATCTAGTCGAATTGAAGCAGTGTCATTTGAATGCTGAGAGGTTTTCACCAGCGAGAGAACAGCTGAAACGCATTAAGCTAAGTAAAATAATAAACGTGTAAATAGACAGTTACAGAGTTGCCAAGACGTAAAAAACAGACTGTTATTGAGCTTGTAATGTAATTAATCACTTACCAGATCTGAAATGTTCACTGAATTCCCACGAACCTGAAAGAGACAGAAAGCAGACAAGATTATAACTC
This sequence comes from Lissotriton vulgaris, assembly GCF_964263255.1. NCBI lineage: Eukaryota > Metazoa > Chordata > Amphibia > Caudata > Salamandridae > Lissotriton > Lissotriton vulgaris. Next base: position 62,383,097 of record NC_141685.1, on the reverse strand, counting down.
GGACAGAATGTTAAAAACTGAGTGAAGGAATTTTATGAAATGTAAATACGGTGATTACTCACCTGAAGTTGAGAAAAGAGGTTATCCAGTCGACCTGCAAAGACATAATTAACTGGGTTAAATAAGTTGAGAAGGTACAAGCAGGATACAAGGATAACAGACCCCTGATATAGAAGAACTCCACTAATTAGTGAAGTAAGTGCACTTACTCTTTAGAAAGACAATAAGCATAGCCAAAGTCAAGTTTAGGAAATAACTAAAATGGTTATTCTTTTATCTTTTATACTTAGTGACGACTAACTAGAGGAGAATAGAATCACAATTTAATAACAGAAGAGGAGCTAAGTCCAGAAGCATAAGGGTGGGTAAGAAAGATAACAGCGTAGAACAGAAATAGATTGAAGGGGGCCAGAATTGTGATAATGTGTATTTGTTTCTAGGTTTCTTAGCACAAGACCGCGACAGAAGGTAGCAGAACAAAGGACCCTTACAGGATCAGTCTCTTCTCTTCTCTTCTCTTTTGTTATTTTATCCAATTCCCCCTTCACCCGAGGTAATGTAAGCAGGTTCTGATAGAAGACCTGCTGGCATTGCTGAGAGGGATTTGGGTAAAGCATCTCTGTTCCCGCGCAAGAACCCGTAAGCCTAAGTGAAACAGAGTTCTGACATCCTACTCATTTGCGAAGACAGGACAGACATCCATTTTGCAATAAACAAAATAGTAACAAAAAACCAGCAGCCAGTGCCAGCAAAACAGGAAGTCCACCAAACGGACCGGAGAATATCGAGTGAAGGAAAGCAGGAATGACTCCAAATATTTTCTGGAAAGAAGTCACTAAGCCACCGATTATTACTTGAAAAAAAATGAGCCAGTTCCGAAGTGGAGGATGCGTTAAAGATTGTATGAATCAGTTCACCAAAATGTAAAGGAAGGTCAGTATAAGGCATGCACTTCTGTGCGGGTGTTAGCTACGTGAAGGACAAATGTTTCGCGAGCAGATGTCAGGGCAACTTCTTTTTGTGACAATAAGGCCCTTATTCTGCTCATCTTATTGAACTCTGACTTGAAGGCCGGAATTCTTGGCCAGATGGAAACATCCAGGTCGCCATGCGGGGGTGGATAAAGCACATTCTTACAGCAAACGAGACGCTCACTCACTGTTACAACGTAAGCTATGCCTTTTAATAAACCACAACAATCCTCATTGTTTAAAAGTAAATAACTCCTGTTAACTAATAAGGTAAAAGCCGGACTATAGCAGGCACCGGTGTACCTTTTAAAACACATGCTAAATTAGGGCGGTTCTGGTTACATGAACCATGCAATTGGATGTGTCTACACATCGAGTGATCTGGTGTTTCTGTACACTCATCTCCATTCAGATAAACCTCTTTTCCGTCCTTAAGGCATCTATAAGTAAAAGGGAGCGACCAGGCTTCATGTAAGTAGGAGGTACCGAGCCGCTCGTATCTGCCTATGGCAAAATACTTCATGCAATTTGAAAACTGGAAAATCGCGAAAGGTAAAGTAATCAATCCGTGGATTAGCCACGTTGCAGCCGTGGCCTCTGCCACCGAAAAGGGTAAAGACTCTAAGCGTTCAATGTGTAACATTGAAAAAGAAGCATCTCTCATGGAAAGCAAACATTGTTTTTCAGTCAAATTAAAAGGTGCAAACAGAGATGTGACATTAACACACGTCCAAGTCACTTTACCATTTTTCAGCGTCTGTAAGGTCCACGCAAATTGCATAACAGAACGCAATTGATATTGACCATGGTACAAAACAGACACCTCATCATGTACAATTTCAACAACAGAAACAATATTATCTAATGTGTAAATTCGGGAGGAAAGGGTATTAATGCTGTTGTCCACAACTGCAAGCACTTTTTCTAAATTAGCTTGGTCAACAGCCCTAAGGCGGGTAGCCGCTTCAATCTGTGATGTTTTCCAGAGTTCATTATAAATGGTATAGATCCATCTTTTAGATCGACCGTTCGCCGGGCCCTTTATGAAATCATTCAAGTCAACCTCGTCAGTCAGTTTAGATAAATGCAATTTAATTGACTCCAATGTAGAGTGATTGAGCCAATTCTGACATAATTTGCCTACAGAATAAGTGGTAACAAAACGGTCACTCTCAAAACGGGGATTTGCACTGACTTGTGTAAAACCCTCAGCTAGGCCCAAAAAACGATGCTGGCATGAGTCTGCACTTCGGTGCCACATTAACCAACCCTTGGGTTCCAAACTGGAAATGTTAAATGATGAATTCAGCAAATGGGCTTGCAATTCTTTAATTGAAAATTTAGTCGAATTTTCCCAACCTGAATATTCCTCCAAATTCGGGAAGGAAGGAGAATTACATTTTTTAGAAGTAGCCAATCCAAAGCATGTTGTCTGTGAGATAGTAGAATTAAAAAACAACATATGATTTGGGATGAGACATGCATGGTGCAAAGCCTCAGTGCCTTGTACCTGCCAACTTTTAGAACCCCAAACTGATTTAAGGTCAATAACTTACTTCCACACCTCGTAGCCACCAACAGCCAGTTGGTCTAGAAAGGACTTCGAATACAGTAACTTTGTATCGGTAAGTCTAACTTTGGAATTGGATTTGTCTGTCATTTTAAAATAAAATGACACGGGATTAGACTGATTAAAATCAGTAAAATATGTATACTTTTTCAAAAATGTATCTGAGCTGCCTCTCAAAGGAGCTGGGCAATGTTCCCACTGGGTATAATTCACAGTACCCCTCCTAGAATTAGTTTTGTGCAAGTAGTGATTGCCAAAATGTAGGTAACAAAACAAATCACCATAATTAGCAGATTCTAAATATAAATCTTCAGCATCAAAGGCAGCATATTATTTCAAATCAGCAAACAAAGCCTCTACGGCCCGAACTTCCCAATCATCAGAACTTATATTTTGTTGAACCACATCCCCCATATTAACTCTAAGTACAATAGGAACATTAACAACTTCAGTCGGGCCATGGATTTGAAATTTAACTGCATCCCAGACTATTCCATCCAGGACAGGCCACGCGGTGATGTTAACAAAGGCCAAGTCTCTCTTCAACCTGTGTGCTGAATGTGATGAGTGGGGAGCTAAAGTTCCATTCAGATGTTTAATGCATATTCTCTCCTCGACATAATGTCCATTGACAAATCGGAAAAAATAAAACACAAAACCAATTGACATAAAAATATAGAGAGCAAAAAGCCCCAGCCAAATGTAAGTCCAAGGGGGTATCAAAAATGTTTTTTAAACAAGGTTGCATAGGCTCTCAGCCTTGTGGGCTTCTCTGATGTACGTGAAACAGTGTCAAATGAAAATCTGGATTCTGTGGCTAAACGAGCTTGCAAATGAGGCATCGATAAGTCAGTTGGGTAGGTGTAATCTGTATCATCAAGGTGAGCACCAGGCAAAGCACTCAATAAAGGACTGGAAATTGTAGGCATCTCGGGGACCACCTCCGGTGCACAATCCGAAGCAGTGGCCAAAACAGAATTTCTCACCATCGAAGGACATGAGACTGCCGGTGTCATGCTAAGAAGAATCGGCCACTCTGTGTAGTTTGACATTATCAATGGAGATATACCTGTTTTCTTTAGGACCTGGAAGTGGTGGTAAAATGACTGTTCTTGTGCCCTTCACTCCAAACACGGGAACCGGAGCACGGGTTGAGGGACCAAATTCCTTTTTGTTATCGATCTTCTCCCGAACTAGCTCTCCAACTTGGGGTAGCCAGCCAACTACCGGGATCTGCAAGGCATCATCCGAGGTGGAGGGCAAGTGTTCTTTTGCGAGACTGTCTCTGGTCTCTTGTAGAGTCTGTAAAACATTGCAATGTTCATCTACGTCAAAGGAGACAGCCGAACCAACCGCGTCTAGACGGTCAAGGTCCGGGACATACATCTTGATAAAAAAGAGCATTTCGTATGGGGTCCGCCCACCCAGAGACCTTCTAGGGAGATTATTAAGGGCACGCTGCACGCTATTAAGATGGGTCAACCAGTTTCTGCCAGTGCCTATAACTCGAGCTGTCAGTGATTGCTTTAAGTCACGGTTCATTCGTTCCACAACACTATTACCCTCAGGCCGGTATAAAGACGAAAACTTGACTTGGACCCCCATCGAAGCCATGGCATCCCTATACGCCTTAGAGGCGAAAGCAGGACCCTGATCGAATGGAAGGTACCACAGGCAAAAATCCCTACAAAGACACGCAAATCCCTGATGACAGTCCGTGAATCAGCGCTGCGATGATGCCAGACCCAAACAAAGTGTGTGCATGAATCAACTGCTACCAAGATGTACTTGTATGCAGTATCAGAAGAAAAAGGACCGCAGTGATCTAAATAAACACAACCAAACGGTTTATTAGAAATGAACAACTGTGTTTGGGGTGGACGCTTAGGAGTTGAAGGCTTAATCTGCTGGCAAATGTCACATTGAAGGACATAGTCACGCATCTGTTTGTACAGTCGCGCCACCAAAAACATTGTTGTAACTGAGACACAGTAGCAGAAACGCCTGCATGCGCAGACGCAACCCCTTCATGGGCCGCTGTGATCAGTGTATGCCTGCGATCAGAGTTCGGAATCAACCTCTCCCCAACTTCCGGAATTTTCACATAAGGAACCTTATCTGGACTTAAGTGGTATATGTACTTCGAAGGGAACCGCGTAGGATATTTGTCCCCCTTCTCAGTGGCAGCAACAGCCGCCAAGATATCATTATCAATCTTACTCTTGGTCCGTCTGACTGCTGCAACCAAATATGTCGATACCGCTGATTTCGCTGCTTCATCAGCAAGCGAGTTGCCAGCAGCGTGAACTCCCACGCGCTGGTGACCGAGAGTATGAATTACAAACACGAGTGGCAACTGCTCTTTAAGCTCAGCCACTCGGACCCAGATCATTTTATGTTTTATTGTGCTACCCTTGGAATCACGAAAATCATTCTTAATCCAAAAGAACAAATTTTCATTGTAAGACTCGACACAGTAGTAAGAATCACTTACGATTAGTGTTGTCACACTAGGATCAGGGTACTCCAATGCAAGCATCAGAGCACGGAGCTCTGCTAATTGTGCGGTGCAGTCGCCTAGAGTCTGCGTGTGCACGACTCTGGACTTGAACTCATCGTTCACCATGGCACCTACCACAATGGCGCATGCGGAAACGTAGGCGTGTTTATAACCATGCGCAACCTGCGCCCAACCATCAGTGTATATGATGCAATGGAAATCCTCCAAAGGCCGCATAGCCAAAGGTGCAGGATGAACAAACTCATATTGCAAAAACTCCTGCGACCGTAAGGAGGCTTCAAAAACGAACGTGACATCCGGAGACGTCCATGCCGCAGTCCATTATATCCACCGAGGGTGCAAAGCTTTAGAATTCGGTACACTGGCTTTCGTAACTGCCTCCAAAGCAGGATACGGGGTAGCTACCAACATGCGTTTTCCCTGTGACAGAGCGCGTTCCTTAAGAATCGCCATCTGCACAGCCGTCAAAACTTTCTCCACAGTGGAAAATCGCATTTCAGCCGAAGTGTACAAGTGTGACTTGTAAGCAATAGGTACTGTATCTCCCTCATTAAAAGTAAGGTGAGTGAAACCCACCGTCCCAGGGATGATTCTTATCACCAGGTTGGTGTGATTATCACGAGTCAATAAGTATTTAGAAGCGAGCAGATCAGCCTGCAAAGATTGCAGTATAGCTGAGTGCTCAGGCAGCCAGTTTGATTTTGTAAAATTTGGTTGTATCAAAGCATACAAAGGCTTGGTACGCTGGGCATATTCAGGTATGTAAGTCCGCCCGAAATTTAAAAATCCCAGCAAAGACTTTAATTTTTTCAGAGTTGTCGGAGCTCGCAATTGTGCGCATTCCACCAAGAAGTGAGGAGCCAATCCTCGACCTTCATTGTAGAGCTCGTAGCCCAGGAACAACACTGTGTACTCCGCAATGTACGATTTTGCAAAGTTAAATTTGTAACCGAAGTCCGAAAAGCTACAAATTAAGCGGTCAACGCGACACAGATGCTCCCACAGTTCGTCATCCGTGAAATAAATGTCATCCACATATGAACAAGCATCTGGGTCAACCCTCTCTAAGAGAGACTATGCGGGCAGCAAACACTCCAGGACTATTCTTGTAGCCCATCGGTAAACGTTTGAAATGTTTTTTGACACCGCCGCAAGTAAAGGAGGTCCATTGGGAACTAAGACCATCCAAATGGTGGGCATAAAAACCGTTGGAAATGTCAAGCGTGGTTTTAAACCGCTTATGCACGAGACTATCCACTAAAGCAGAGACGTGAGTATTCTGTACTGCACAAGTACGGCAATGCGAGTTTAAATGCCGATAATCCAATACCAAACGATATGAACCGTCAGGCTTGGTTACAGTAAAAAGAGGGTTATTCATAGGTGACACACAAGTTTCACTAACACCCTGATATTCTAATTGTTCAAGGATTTCCGCAACGGAAGCCTTTGCTTCACGCTTTATGGGATATTGAGGTTGAGGCTGTGGCATAGACCGTAAAGGAATTTCGTGGTGTGGGGAAAATTTATCCCACCCACAGTGTGTACGATACAGAGCCGGTGCAAGAGCCTTAGCCCACTCTTCCCCAAAATTCAGCGCATGCTCCTTCGAGACTGTGTGCGCGATACTAGGGAGGATTACCTCCTCCCCTCTCGGAGCTGCGAGCACAAAAGGTGGGGGCCAGTAAGCCTCCGCTAATAAAATGTCATAGGGAGTCGTAAGGTTCTCCCAACATCCCCCTTCTAAAGTGCGTTGAATGTCACCCTCAATGAATAAGACAATTTCATAGATCCTGTCAGGGGGAGCTACTTTAGTGTTAGCTGTCTCAACAACAACATAACGGTCAGTCGCTGTCACCTTCAGTAGTGAACGCAGGGCCTCTCGCACTATGGTAATCTCCGCTGCGCTGTCCAGCAAGGTCAAAGCCCATGTCTGATTCCGAAGCTGGGTTTTCACTATACGTGGCATATCTGTGTGCTGTTAAAGCAGCGACTTTCTTCTTCTGAAACTGAGGTCTCTTCGGTGAAGAATCGTCCTGTTTGCCCTTGCCGTCTTTTGGGCGGGGCTGGTCACGTCCTTGTTGGCCACCCCGACCCCTGCCGCCTCCTCCACCACCGGTCGAAAGGGCAGATGTTTCCTGAAAAGAACGAGGAGAGCGTTGGTCAGGAACCTGAAAACGATCAGGTGACTTTATCATCGCGCGATCGCGCAAGTCATAAACACGTTCTGTGAGTGCAGGCATTGGAGACACAGGACGAGACTCCTGTTTCTGCTGTTGCTGTTGTTTTCCCTGTTTCTGTTTTTTAGGCCAATTTTGTTTTTTGGACTTGGGCTGGTCGTCGCTTTCCGACTTCTGCCCTTGGGGTTGTTTTTTCTCTTTAGTAGAAAAAGGCATGAGGCCCCTACCATTGCAGCCCACTGTTTTATAAGCCGCCACAATAATTTTCGACAACTGTCGGGGTTTATCGTCATCGGGAACCGCCTGCAAAGCATTGGCAACCTGAAAGGTCACCGCATCCCCCTTGACATTAGCAAGTATGAGATCAGAAACCGCATCAAAGGAGCCACAGAGGCGCATACCCAATTCAACCGCAGCCTCCGGTCCGTGGTCATCCTGAACACGTTTAAGAACCGTCGGCAGGACAGTCATAGACGGAGTGCCGTAACACCTCGCGTAGACCGCTGCAAATGTTTTACCCCAGGTCTCACAGTCACCTATTTCGGGGGTCAAATCCTTTGGCAAGCTAATTGTCAGAATCCTGTGTTTCTCAACAGGAGACGTGTTAGGAAATACTGCTTCCAGCTGATCAAACTTCTCGGCAAGCCAGAAAGGAAAATCATCCTGTTCCTGGGGACGCCTGCCCATCACAGCGTTGACCATAAGGGGACTGAGTTTCATACCGCCCTGTCCGGCAGGAAACGCCGCACCATCCGGGGCCCAGCCCGGGTGATTGCGGGTGATGTATTGCACTAACGAACTAATCACGCTAATTGCGACTACATGTAGCCGTCTGATCTCAGCCACGGGACATGCCCCGTGCTGAGGATGAGGTGTAAATCCAGCCAAGACAGGCTAAGTTGCGCCTGGAATGGACAAAGGACCTACCCTCGGGGCTGATAATGAATGGGGTAGGGCGCCATTAAACCAAACGCGGTGCTGCCAAGTATCAATAGGAATTTCTTGTGCCCTATACGGAGTATACTCATTTGGCACAGCAGTGGGAGTGTACGTATGGAACGCACCTGAAGTTCCATCCACCGCCGGGAAGGTCAACCACGAATAAAAGATTTCGTAAGGGTAAGCCACCTCTGCACTCACCACCATAATTACTGCCATGCCATCCACGGGAACATTATAATTTTGCAAATGATTGCGCATCGCAATACGACTATGCTGCGGAATGTCCACCGCGGCCATAGCGACACAGAAAGAAAAAGGTACAAAGTCAACCCTGTAGCATACCTGGGTAGTAATTCAAGGAAACAGTTTAGAAAGATTCAAGCTTCAAAAGACCTATACTAATACAGGTAGGTTTGTCCGACACCACCGTTAACCGGAAACAATAGTGAAGGTGTTAAGGACTGAAAGATGTACTACTCAAGTATCACGCTATAAGACCACCAACGATTGGGCGCCATGTCGCAGGGATTCCGTGCTCAGACAGAACTGTGCATAGAGTCTTGGAACCTCAGTGAATTAGGATGTCCCAAAACTCACCGTAGTACCCAAAAATCCCCTACCAGACTAGCTACAGTGTCTCATTGGAACACATGAACACTCTTTCGTTATATAATAATTTCAATCCAGAACAAGGAGTAAAAGAGGACACATGCATATTTGAAATGTTTATTCACTAATGTAGTGCTATCAAGCGCAGTATCTTAGCTAATACAAGCAAACATATTATAAGAAAAAAAAGTAATCAGCATAGTCACTAGTCCATATAACACAAACGGTGCAAGCATAGTATTATGCTAAAATGAATAGGGTTTAACAAAACCTAATTATCACCCTCCCTAGCTAGTATATTATATTATATCTAAGAAGGTCTCTTGTGGGTTTTAGCAGAGCGGCCCCAAACCTCAAGATCCTAGTGGTAAGGGATCACATCATCAGCAACCAGCTTTCTGCATGCGAAGCACCATCAAGTGTGTGTTATGCTCTTGTGCAAAGCAATAAAAAACGCGCCTAAAGCCAGAACTTGGCTGCAGCTGCATGTATGTTATGTCTAGGGACGTGCGAAGATCAGTGCTCATAACGTTTACTGTGTTGAGATATCCTTGAAGGTTTCAGCACTCCCTGTACAGACATAGCTCTCCAAGCAAGGCTGATATCAGTGTAACAACATATTATTCTCGTATGAACCGAAAACATTTTACTAGGCTCAAAGCTAAAGCAGCAGATGTGTGTCTTGTGCAAAAAGCAACAGAAAGGAAAAATGGCGTTTAAACTCACAAAAAGCTCATGCTAACTTAACACAGTAATCAGGCTACATCAATCCATATATCACTTCTGCTCCTCCCACCTCTGTAATTATCGCTAATACTCTTGGTAAAATGTTCCAATACCTCCACACCCTCTGAGGCAAAGGTGATCTGGTGTGTGTCCCAGTTTAAATATCGTGGTGCGAGGATAATATGTTCGGTGTAATATTTTCAGTTGAATGAGTTTAAGTCGGGATGGGATCGCTGCCTCTCGGGCTGATGCTAGGGCGTCCATCCAATCAGTTTCCTCGATATCTCCCAATTCAGTCTCCCATTTTCCCTTTAGTGCTATCATTGGGTCTGGTTGATTATTGATCAGTTTCTTGTATGTGTAGGAGGTTGCCTTTTTTTCCATATAGACCATGAGGAGCCTATCCTCCAGAGGGGAGGATTCCACCAATTTGGTCTCTGGGGGAATTGCACTTTGTTATGCGTGTCGTATCTGTATGTAACGGAATCGTTCCGAGTCTGCCATCTTATACCTCGCTTGCAAGTTTTCAAATGATATTATCTTAGTGAAGTAGTGTGGCTCACTGGTTAGAGGCGGCAGACCCGAGAGCAGAGGACGGCCCGGGACCAGGGTTCGATCCCCGGCGCGGCAGGTTTCTGGACCAGGGTCAGCGGACTCGATAATTCTCTCGCCTCGGTGCCCACTCTGATCAGCGATCACACTCGGCAACTCTGGGCATTAGCTTGCCTCATCTTCACTAACGGCCCCACCAGACCGCCGGGGATGCTTGGTCTCACCCTGGAGATACCCATTAAGGGACCATCTCTCAGGGAAGCCAGGAAGGGTTTCGCAGCGGTCGAAGCGCCTTGGGACCCTCCGGGTAAGTAGTGCGCTATATAAATGCCTATACATTTACATTTACATCTCTCCTTTCGCCCATAGGTCGCCTATTTTAGAGATACCAATTAGGTCCCATTCTTTGAATCCCTTTGTGTTCACCAGTATGCCCAGTTTTCTCGTGTCCCAGAGGGAGTGGCTTGTGTCAACACTCCCTCCCATCTCAAGACCCTCGGTGCGGCGTGCCATATTTTAATAGTGTGTGCCATTGATCCTGTAAGTCCTTCCTGTTTTCCGTAGGTGTAAAGCGCCCTCATCAGTCGGTCTGCCGGCAGGAGGCTCCGGTCCAACCTGTATGCTCGTTCGTCCTGTGGGACGTGCAACTATTGATTTATTGTCATCAGTTGTGATGCCCAGTAGTAGAGTTTAACATTCGGTAGAGCAATACCACTGTCATACCAACTCCGGACCAGTTGGTGTTGTGCTATCCGGGGGGGTTTACCGTCCCACAATAGGGTTGTTACTTCTGCTTCAATGGATTTGAAATACTTAGGGGACAGGAAATGGGGTATTTTGTAGGGCATATAAGGAATCTCGGAAGGGCTAGTATTTGAAATAGTGCAGCTTTTCCCAGGAGCGTCAGCGGGAGGGATCTCCAGTGTTTTACGTCCGCTCGGAGTCGTTCCAGGGGACTCATTACATTTTCTTCCATGAATATAGTCTCTGATGGGGTGACATACATTGCTAAGTACTTGAAATCTCTGGTCACGATCTGCAGTTCGCATCCCGCCGGGATTTTGGGTGTAGGCCCGTGCAATACATAGAGTAGCGATTTCGTCCAGTTAATAGTGTAGCCGGATACTTTCCTGTATGCAGTAAAAATGTCTAGTAGGAACACTAAAGATCTCGCCGGGGATGTTAAATATACAAGCACGTCGTCCGCATATAGCGAGATACGATCCTCCCAGTCCTCCTCCCATCTCATTCCATGAGATGGGAGATCCTGCCAGATCCATGCAGCGAGCAGTACCAGCACTAGGGCGAATAGCAGCTGCGACAGCGGACATCCCTGCCTGGTACCCCTTCCTAGTTGGAATTCTCTTGATATTCTTCCGTTTGCTACTACTTGCGCGAGGGGTTCCGTTTATAAAAGTTGTATCCATGCACAGAATTTCGGGCAAAGTCCCAGCTTCCGAAGTACCGCAAAGAGGAATGGCCATTCCACTAAATCGAAGGCCATAGTGGCGTCCAAGGAAAGGATGGCTGCATCTTTCTGTATCTCTGGTGTACGGGCCATAACGGCATGCACCCTCCGTAGATTAAGGGAGGTGTTACGTCCCGGCATGAACCCTGATTGGTTCGGGTGAACCAAGTCCTTGAGGTGTGGCTGTAGTCGGAGTGCCAACGCTTTGGCCAGTATTTTGGCTTCCGTATTCATTAGCGATATTGGGTGGTAAGAGGCTGCCATATGCGCAGGTTTGCCCGGTTTTTGCACTGCCACAATTGTGGCTATTCGCTGATCCCGTGGCAGCCTGCCATCCTCCAGGCAGTATTGTACATGTTAAGTAAGTGAGGTGTGATCAGACCCGCCACTTTTTTGTACAGCTCTACTGGTAGCCCATTTGGACCTATTGCTTTCCCTGTGTTGAGTGCCGCCAGTGCCCACCCCAATTCTTCCGACGAGAGGTCACCATCTAGGTCTTCCCTGGCTTCTGGGGAAAGCGTAGGCATCCTAATGTCTTGCAAGAAATGTGTATTGTCCTCTATTGTGGGTAGCCTCCCGAGGTCCTGAAATGCTTGCCTGTGAAGTGTAGGGGGGAACATAAACGGAGAGCACGTGATACAACCTACCTTCCCACTGCCCAGTTAGTACCGCAAATTGTCCCTGTGCATCAGTCCAAGTGTTCTTAATCATGAATGTGGAGCTCTTATGGACCAGGATTCCGACCCCTCTAGAGCCAGATCTGAACTCAGCGTGAGCTACCATTTTAAAGCCCCATCTATCTAGTGCCTTGCATGTTTTTCCTGTCAAATGTGTTTCCTGGAGTAGAACAATCGAGGGCCCCTTGCGCTTCAGGTACTGTAGGACCAGCCCTCGTTTAATCTTATGACCAAACCCATTCACGTTCCATGAAATTATGGACAAGGGGGGCCCGGCTGAAGTGGTAACTGAGTGTTGGTCTCCTGCCCCTCATGTGGTGTCACGTCGTGCTTAATATGTATATCCTATGGTCAGTGACTACTGTTGATACCTGCTGTACATGACCTGCCCTGTGTGCGCATAGATTGTATAGTTGACACGTAAACTTGTTCCTTGAATTAACGTAACATATTAAACGTAAACATTGTAACAGTTGCTTCAAGAATCCTTGGCCCCTAATCCCAAACCCTGCCCTCCCCCCATCGGATCTGTGACTGTCTCCATCTCCAATTGCTCATTGTGGCCCCCGATAAACAATTGTAGTCCCTGATGAAAGTGGTCATTGTTCACCAGAGACCAAAACAAACCGAAACTTATCGCTATCAAAATCCCAACCCCCCACCCTGCCTCCCTGCCCGGCGGATACAGAACCATCCACCACCCCCAACTGAGCAGAGTGCTTACTTCCCAGAACAAAATGTAGTGTTCATGAGGGTGAGACTACCGTGACTGTTATAGCCTCCATCCCACCCATCAATGTCCATGCAGCGCTACCAACATCACGGTAGGTCCTACCTGTAGGAGTCTTCATAACTTGCATGCTCATCACGTCCTTAGTCGACCCATTGTAAGGAAGGTCAATGTAACAGTACCCACCACCCTGCGCTCACCGCCCAATATCGGGCCGTGTCCATATCATAGTCTCCTACAGCGGTGTTGTGAAGCGTAGCAGCCTGTGAGGTCCTTAATCCTTAAAAAGCCAAGTCATAGCGTCGCTTCAGTGATGCAGTTTGTTTTGGGCTTCTGTCTTTTCCATAATCGGTTATTTTGTCTTTCTTCCCGGTTCCTGGGTTTCCCTGTCTGCCGACAGCCCTCCAACCAGTCTTGCGCATCTTTGGGCGATTAAAAAAAACACGTTTTTCCCTCTGCTTCAACACGCAGCTTCGCTGGGAAGAGCATTGAGTATTTGAGTTCACTAGAACGGAGTTCCCTTTTCACTTCCGTGAAATTTTGTCGTTGTTGTGCCACCGCTGCCGTGTAGTCTCGATAGAAGGTGATCTTTGCATTGTCAATTTTGACTGGTGGAGCCATTTGAGCTGTCTGCAGGATGGCATCGCGGTCGTGAAAGTTGAAGATCCTCGCTAAGATTGGATGCGGTGGTGCCCCTGGTTTTGGTTTCCCCCCTGACACGGCACGTTGTACTGAGAAATAATTTGACAGGCCCTTCGGTTGCAGCTTAGTTTGGATCAAATCTTCTACGAATAGGTCCAACGCAGGGCTCCCTGTTGTTTCCGGTGCACCCACCAGGCGTACGTTGTTGCGCCGTGAGCGGCCTTCCTGTTCGTCAATTTTCGCCTTTAATACCAGATTGTCATCTTCCAGTTTCTGTATTTTGTTTTTCAAGGCCCCCGTATCGTCAGTTAGCCCCGATATAGCTTTCTCCACCTCAATCAAACGGTCTGACAACTTGGAGAAGTCCGCCCTTATCAGGGAGATATCGGTGGAGATAGTACCCATTGAAGTTTGCATTGTGTGCAATGCCGCCATAACGTCTTTCAGGGTGACCTGTTCGGCGTCACCAGGCGGGTTGGTCGTCTGGGATGATGTGCGTGGCGCTTCGTTCGGTTGACCATCCTGGGGTTCTTTTACATAGGCATATTTTTCCAAGCGCGGAGGCTGTTGCACCTTGGGCCCCCTGCCCGTCATGGTACTTGATCGCAGTGGACACGCACCCAAAAACTCGTGAGGACAGGAAAAGAGCCCCGTTTGCCAACTGTTCCTCGATGTGTTGTACAGTGTGTTCCTTGGTAACTCCGGGAACGCGTGTGAGCCTGCGTTGCGCTGGGCTGGTCCGCTGTGTAGCACCAGCGTCCTGTGGTACATCCAGCTCCTGTCTTTCAGCCGTGGAACTGCTCCCTATAGCCCCCGCTAAGCTCGTGAGATAGCGCCGGGTGTCTTCGCACAGTGCTATCTAGGGTATGCCCCTTAAAATGCCTGCTGGTGTCACTGATTTGCAGCTAGTGCTGCGTGTGGGGCAGGTGAGCGGGCTGGTGTGCTCAACGGCGGTAACAGAGAGGCCGGTGGTTCCAGGATTAAGCCGTCCCTGCCCGGTAACGTCGGGTTGTCACTCAGAGCCCCCTCGCTGCCTCCTCCAGCAGTCGCCAGTACCTTGTAGTCCAAGGATGTCCTGTGCGCGCAGCCGCGTCGTTTGGTTTTTGCCGCCTTTATTCTGTGTCCAGGATCAGTTCTTGTCGGGTCATCTGTATGCCAGGCCGCCGTGAAACTTTAGTCCCCGGCTTCCGTAGTGCTGTTAGGCCCCGGTTGCACTGTCTCGTAGCCGCTTGAGTTTTAGGAGTCTGGAGTAGCCGATTGCTTCACCGGGAACTGGAAGATCTCCCGTTTTTATACAGCCGTAGCAGTGGCCTGCTGAAGTCAGGATTATTGTGCGGATTGTCGGGGAAGGTGCCCTGCAGTCACGGAGCTCTGCTAGAACGCAGCCATCTTTCTCGGCCGGTAGCCACGCCGGGAAGTGTTTTTTTATTAGTTTTTTTTCTTTGTTCCTTGTTAGATTCATAATTACTTATCCCATGTTAGGATGAGTTTGTCCACGCTTTTTGGCTATTCCGCATACAACACCTCGGTGGAGCAACCTGGAGAAATTACCGTTACAGAAGGTCGTTGAGTTTTCTTTAGACCTATCTGCTGGCTTAGCAAAGTTGCATGATCTTCTTTTTTTTCTTTTTTATCTCTCTCTCTAAGCTCCGGGGCACTTAGAAGCTGTATCTTTCATTTGGCTTATCTAATAAGAGGAGGAGCTGATTTATATTGATCAATGCACTTTGTCCACCTGTTATAATTCTGTTGAGGCTTTCTGATCCCCTGCGTGGGACCAAGTGATGATGTAATTTTTGCCTGTGGAAAAAAAAATTTAATAAACACATTTTTGACATAAATCAGGTGGCAGGCCAAGGCTCCTCTGTGCTCTGCAGCAGCCGCCGCACGAGCAGCACCAGCAGCGCTTTAGCACAGCGGTGCTGGCAGCGGCCGTTCCTGCCTCCATCGCAGATCCATAGAACTTAAAGCGCCCGTATAACAGGACGCGGGTGAAGCGGGAACCGGTCACAAAACAAACCCTGGCAGTCGTGCCAGGCTCCGCTCCGCTTGCTCATCAATTCCTCTCGGCCCCTCAGCTCTAATCGATACGCTCTGCACTCAACACCGAATCACAGGCCGACAACAACTGTGAACACCAACAGAGGGAAGAATTGTATGTTTCCCCCTAGTTAGTGAAAAGGGCACGAAAAACGGGGGAAACAGAGGGCAGAAGGGAACGAAAAATGAGGGGAAACAGGGCAGAAGGGCACGAAAAATGAGGGAAACAGAGGGCAGAAGGGCACGAAAAACAAGGAGAAAACGAGTGAAACAGAGGGCAGAAGGGCACGAAAAACAAGGGAAACAGAGGGCAGAAGGGAACGAAAAACGAGGGGAAACAGAGGGCAGAAGGGCACGAAAAACAAGGGAAACAGGGCAGAAGGGCACGAAAAACAAGTGGAAAACAAGTGAAACAGAGGGCAGAAGGGCACGAAAAACAAGTGGAAAACAAGTGAAACAGAGGGCAGAAGGGCACGAAAAATGAGGGAAACAGAGGGCAGAAGGGCTCGAAAAACAAGTGGAAAACCAATGAAACAGAGGGCAAAAGGGCACGAAAAACAAGGGAAACAGAGGGCAGAAGGGCACGAAAAACAAGTGGAAAACTAGGGCAGAAGGGCACGACAAATGAGGGAAACAGAGGGCAGAAGGGCACAAAAAACAAGGGGCAAGCGGGTGAAACAGAGGGCAGAAGGCCACAAAAAACGAGGGAAACAGAGGGCAGAAGGGCACGAAACACGAGGGAAACAAAGGGCAGAAGGGCACGAAAAACAAGTGGATAATGAATGAAACAGAGGGCAGAAGGGCACGAAAAATAATGAAAACAGAGGGCAGAAGGGCACGAAAAACAAGTGGAAAACGAGGGCAGAAGGGCACGACACATGAGGGAAACAGAGGGCAGAAGGGCACAGAAAACGAGGGAAACAGAGTGCAGAAGGGCCCAAACAAAAAATGAGGGAAACAGAGGGCAGAAAGGCACGAAAAACAAGGGGAAAACGAGTGAAACCGGGCAGATGGCCACAAAAACGAGGAAAACAGAGGGCAGAAGGGCACAAAAAACAAGGGGGAAACGAGTGAAACAGACAGCAGAAGGCCACAAAAAACAAGGAAAACAGAGGGCAGAAGGGCACAAAAAACAAGTGGAAAACGAGTGAAACAGGGCAGAAGGACACATAAAAAGAGGGAAACAGAAGGCAGAAGGGCACGGAAAACAAGGGGAAAACGAGTGCAACAGAGGACAGAAGGCCCCAAAAAACGAGTGAAACAGAGGGCAGAAGGGCACGAAAAACAAGAGAAACAGGGCAGAAGGGCACAAAATGCGAGGGAAACCTCGGGCAGAAGGGCACAAAAAACAAGGGGAAAACGAGTGAAACAGAGGGCAGACGGCTACAAAAAACGAGGGAAACAGAGGGCAGAAGGGCACAAAACAAGGGGAAAACAAGTGAAACAGAGAGCAGAAGGCCACAGAAAACAAGGGAAACAGGGCAGAAGGGCACAAAAAACAAGGGGAAAACGAGTGAAACAGAGGGCAGAAGTGCACAAAAACAAGGGGAAAACGGGTGGAACAGAGGGCAGAAAGGCACAAAAAACGAGGGAAACAGGGCAGAAGGGCACAAAAAACAAGGGGAAAACGGGTGAAACAGGGCAGAAGGGCACAAAAACAAGGGAAAAACGGGTGAAACAGACGGCAGAAAGGCACAAAAAAACGAGGGAAACAGGGCAGTAGGGCACAAAAAACAAGGGGAAAACGAGTGAAACAGAGAGCAGAAGGCCAAAAAAAACAAGTGAAACAGAGAGCAGAAGGCCACAAAAAACAAAGGAAACAGAGGGCAGAAGGGCACCAAAAACAAGGGGAAAACGAGTGAAAGAGAAGGCAGAAGGCCACAAAAAACGAGGGAAACAGAGGGCAGAAGGGCACAAAAAACAAGGGACAAGCGGGTGAAACAGAGGGCAGAAGGCCACAAAAAACGAGGGAAACAGAGGGCAGAAGGGCACGAAACACGAGGGAAACAAAGGGCAGAAGGGCACGAAAAACAAGTGGATAATGAATGAAACAGAGGGCAGAAGGGCACGAAAAATAATGAAAACAGAGGGCAGAAGGGCACGAAAAACAAGTGGAAAACGAGGGCAGAAGGGCACGACACATGAGGGAAACAGAGGGCAGAAGGGCACAGAAAACGAGGGAAACAGAGTGCAGAAGGGCCCAAACAAAAAATGAGGGAAACAGAGGGCAGAAAGGCACGAAAAACAAGGGGAAAACGAGTGAAACCGGGCAGATGGCCACAAAAACGAGGAAAACAGAGGGCAGAAGGGCACAAAAAACAAGGAAAACAGAGGGCAGAAGGGCACAAAAAACAAGTGGAAAACGAGTGAAACAGGGCAGAAGGACACATAAAAAGAGGGAAACAGAAGGCAGAAGTGCACGGAAAACAAGGGGAAAACGAGTGCAACAGAGGACAGAAGGCCCCAAAAAACGAGTGAAACAGAGGGCAGAAGGGCACGAAAAACAAGGGAAACAGGGCAGAAGGGCACAAAATGCGAGGGAAACCTCGGGCAGAAGGGCACAAAAAACAAGGGGAAAACGAGTGAAACAGAGGGCAGACGGCTACAAAAAACGAGGGAAACAGAGGGCAGAAGGGCACAAAACAAGGGGAAAACAAGTGAAACAGAGCAGAAGGCCACAGAAAACAAGGGAAACAGGGCAGAAGGGCACAAAAAACAAGGGGAAAACGAGTGAAACAGAGGGCAGAAGTGCACAAAAACAAGGGGAAAACGGGTGGAACAGAGGGCAGAAAGGCACAAAAAACGAGGGAAACAGGGCAGAAGGGCACAAAAAACAAGGGGAAAACGGGTGAAACAGGGCAGAAGGGCACAAAAACAAGGGAAAAACGGGTGGAACAGACGGCAGAAAGGCACAAAAAAACGAGGGAAACAGGGCAGTAGGGCACAAAAAACAAGGGGAAAACGAGTGAAACAGAGAGCAGAAGGCCAAAAAAAACAAGTGAAACAGAGAGCAGAAGGCCACAAAAAACAAAGGAAACAGAGGGCAGAAGGGCACCAAAAACAAGGGGAAAACGAGTGAAAGAGAAGGCAGAAGGCCACAAAAAACGAGGGAAACAGAGGGCAGAAGGGCACAAAAAATGAGGGAAACAGAGGTCAGAAGGGCACAAAACAAGGGGAAAACAAGTGACACAGAGAGCAGAAGGCCACAGAAAACAAGGGAAACAGGACAGGTGGGCACAAAAAACAAGGGGAAAACGAGTGAAACAGAGGGCAGAAGGCCACAAAAACAAGGGGAAAACAGATGGAACAGAGGGCAGAAAGGCACAAAAAACGAGGGAAACAGAGGGCAGAAGGACATGAAAAACGAGGGAAACAGAGTGCAGAAGGGCACAAACAAAAAACGAGGGAAACAGATGGCAGAAGGTCACAAAAAAACAAGGGAAACAGAGGGCAGAAAGGCACGAAAAACAAGGGGAAAAGGAGTGAAACAGAGAACAGAAGGCCACAAAAAACAAGGAAAACAGAGGGCAGAAGGACACGAAAAACGAGGGAAACAGTGGGCAGAAGGGCACGAAAAACAAGTGGAAAACGAGTGAAACAGGACAGAAGGCCACAAAAAACAAGGGAAACAAGAGGGCAGAAGGGCACAAAAACCGGGGGAAACGGGGCAGAAGGGCACAAAAAACGAGGGAAACAGGGCAGAAGGGCACAAAAAACAAGGGGAAAACAAGTGAAATAGAGGGCAGAAGTCCACAAAAAACGAGGAAACAGAGGCAGAAGGGCACAAAAAATGAGTGAAACAGAGGGCAGAAGGGCACAAAAACAAGGGGAAAATGGGTGGAACAGAGGGTAGAAAGGCACAAAAAACTAGGTAAACAGAGGGCAGAAGGGCAAAAAAACAAGGGGAAAACGAGTGAAACAGAGGGCAGAAGGGCACAAAAACAAGGGGAAAACGGTTGGAACAGAGGGCAGAAAGGCACAAAAAACGAGTGAAACAGAGGGCAGAAGGGCACAAAAAACAAGGGGAAAACGAGTGAAACAGAGGGCAGTAGGGCACAAAAACAAGGGAAAACGAGTGAAACAGAGAGCAGAAGGCCAAAAAAAACAAGTGAAACAGAGAGCAGAAGGCCACAAAAAACTAGGGAAACAGGGCAGAAGGGCACAAAAAACCAGGGGAAAACAAGTGAAACAGAGGGCAGAAGGCCACAAAAAATGAGGCAAACAGAGGGCAGAAGGGCACAAAACAAGGGGAAAACGAGTGAAACAGAGAGCAGGCCACAGAAAACAAGGGAAACAGGACAGAAGGGCACAAAAAACAAGGGGAAAACGAGTGAAACAGAGGGCAGAGGGCCACAAAAACAAGGGGAAACAAGTGAAACAGAGAGCAGAAGGCCACAAAATACAAGGGAAACAGATGGCAGAAAGGCACGAAAAACAAGGGGAAAACGAGTGAAACAGACAGCAGAAGGCCACAAAAAACAAGGAAAACAGAGGGCAGAAGGGCACGAAAAACAAGTGGAAAACGAGTGAAACAGAGGACAGAAGGCCACAAAAAACGAGTGAAACAGAGGGCAGAAGGGCACGAAAAACAAGGGAAACAGGGCAGAAGGGCACAAAAAGCGAGGGAAACCTCGGGCAGAAGGGCACAAAAAACAAGGGGAAAACGAGTGAAACAGAGGGCAGACGGCTACAAAAAACGAGGGAAACAGAGGGCAGGAGGGCACAAAACAAGGGGAAAACAAGTGAAACAGAGAGCAGAAGGGCACAGAAAACAAGGGAAACAGGGCAGAAGGGCACAAAAAACAAGGGTAAAACGAGTGAAACAGAGGGCAGAAGTGCACAAAAACAAGGGGAAAACGGGTGGAACAGAGGGCAGAAAGGCACAAAAACGAGGGAAACAGGGCAGAAGGGCACAAAAAACAAGGGGAAAACGGGTGAAACAGGGCAGAAGGGCACAAAAACAAGGGAAAAACGGGTGGAACAGACGGCAGAAAGGCACAAAAAAACGAGGGAAACAGGGCAGAAGGGCACAAAAAACAAGGGGAAAACGAGTGAAACAGAGAGCAGAAGGCCAAAAAAAACAAGTGAAACAGAGAGCAGAAGGCCACAAAAAACAAGGGAAACAGAGGGCAGAAGGGCACCAAAAACAAGGGGAAAACGAGTGAAACAGAGGGCAGAAGGGCACGAAAAATGAGGGAAACAGAGGTCAGAAGGGCACAATACAAGGAGAAAACAAGTGAAACAGAGAGCAGAAGGCCACAGAAAACAAGGGAAACAGGACAGGTGGGCACAAAAAACAAGGGGAAAACGAGTGAAACAGAGGGCAGAAGGCCACAAAAACAAGGGGAAAACAGATGGAACAGAGGGCAGAAAGGCGCAAAAAACGAGGGAAACAGGGGGCAAAGGACATGAAACACGATGGAAACAGGGCAGAAGGGCCGAAAAACGAGGGAAACAGATGGCAGAAGGTCACAAAAAACAAGGGAAACAGAGGGCAGAAAGGCACGAAAAACAAGGGGAAAAGGAGTGAAACAGAGAACAGAAGGCCACAAAAAACAAGGAAAACAGAGGGCAGAAGGACACGAAAAACGAGGGAAACAGTGGGCAGAAGGGCACGAAAAACAAGTGGAAAACAAGTGAAACAGGGCAGAAGGCCACATAAAAAGAGGGAAACAGAAGGCAGAAGGGCACGGAAAACAAGGGGAAAACGAGTGCAACAGAGGACAGAAGGTCACAAAAAACAAGGGAAACAAGAGGGCAGAAGGGCACAAAAACCGGGGGAAACGGGGCAGAAGGGCACAAAAAACAAGGGGAAAACAAGTGAAATAGAGGGCAGAAGGCCACAAAAAACGAGGGAAACAGAGGCAGAAGGGCACAAAAAATGAGTGAAACAGAGGACAGAAGGGCACAAAAACAAGGGTAAAATGGGTGGAACAGAGGGTAGAAAGGCACAAAAAACTAGGGAAACAGAGGGCAGAAGGGCAAAAAAACAAGGGGAAAAAGAGTGAAACAGAGGGCAGAAGGGCACAAAAACAAGGGGGAAACGGTTGGAACAGAGGGCAGAAAGGCACAAAAAACGAGTGAAACAGAGGGCAGAAGGGCACAAAAAACAAGGGGAAAACGAGTGAAACAGAGGGCAGTAGGGCACAAAAACAAGGGGAAAACGAGTGAAACAGAGAGCAGAAGGCCAAAAAAAACAAGTGAAACAGAGAGCAGAAGGCCACAAAAAACTAGGGAAACAGGGCAGAAGGGCACAAAAAAACATGGGGAAAACAAGTGAAACAGAGGGCAGAAGGCCACAAAAAATGAGGCAAAACAGAGGGCAGAAGGGCACAAAACAAGGGGAAAACGAGTGAAACAGAGAGCAGGCCACAGAAAACAAGGGAAACAGGACAGAAGGGCACAAAAAACAAGGGGAAAACGAGTGAAACAGAGGGCAGGAGGCCACAAAAACAAGGGGAAAATGGGTGGAACAGAGGGCAGAAAGGCACAAAAAATGAGGGAAACATGGCAAAAGGGCACGAAACACGAGGGAAACAGAGGGCAGAAGGGCACGAAACACGAGGGAAACAGGGCAGAAGGGCACGAAAAACGATGGAAACAGAGTGCAGAAGGGCACAAACAAAAAACGAGGGAAACAGAGGGCAGAAGGGCACAAAACAAGGGTAAAACAAGTGAAACAGAGAGCAGAAGGCCACAAAATACAAGGGAAACAGATGGCAGGAAGGCACGAAAAACAAGGGGAAAACGAGTGAAACAGAGCTGAAGGCCACAAAAAACGAGGGAAACAGGGCAGAAGGGCACAAAAAAACAAGGGGAAAACGAGTGAAACAGAGAGCAGAAGGCCACAAAAAACAAGGAAAACAGGGTAGAAGGACACGAAAAACGAGGGAAACCTAGGGCAGAAGGGCACAAAAAACAAGTGGAAAACGAGTGAAACAGGGCAGAAGGTCACATAAAAAGAGGGAAACAGAAGACCACAAAAAACGAGGGAAACAGAGGGCAGAAGGGCACGAAACACGAGGGAAACAGGGCAGATGGGCACACAAAACGAGGGAAACAGAGGGCAGAAGGGCACAAAAAACAAGGGGAAAACGAGTGAAACAGAGGGCAGAAGGCCACAAAAAATGAGGGAAACAGAGGCAGAAGGGCAAAAAAACGAAGGAAACAGGGCAGAAGGGCACAAAACAAGGGGGAAAAGAGTGAAACAGAGAACAGAAGGCCACAGAAAACAAGGGAAACAGGGCAGAAGGGCACGAAAAACAAGGGGTAAACGAGTGAAACAGAGGGCAGAAGGGCACAAAAACAAGGGGAAAACAGGTGGAACAGAGGGCAGAAGGGCACAAAAAAACAAGGGGAAAACAAGTGAAACAGAGGGCAGAAGGGCACAAAAACAAGGGGAAAACGGGTGGAAGAGAGGGCAGAAAGGCACAAAAAACGAGGGAAACAGGGCAGAAGGGGACAAAAAACAAGGGGAAAACAAGTGAAACAGAGGGCAGAAGGGCACAAAAACAAGGGGAAAATGGGTGGAGCAGAAAGGCACAAAAAACGAGGGAAACAGGGCAGAAGGGCACAAAAAACAAGGGGAAAACGAGTGAAACAGAGGGCAGAAGGGCACAAAAAACAAGGGGAAAACGAGTGAAACAGAGAGCAGAAGGCCAAAAAAAACAAGTGAAACAGTGAGCAGAAGGCCACAAAAAACGAGGGAAACAGAGGGCAGAAGGACACAAAAAACAAGGGGAAAATGAGTGAAACAGAGGGCAGAAGGCTACAAAAAACGAGGGAAACAGAGGGTAGAAGGGCATGAAAAACGAGGGAAACAAAGGGCAGAAGGGCACAAAACAAGGGGAAAACGAGTGAAACAGAGGGCAGAAGGCCACAAAAACAAGGGGAAAATGGGTGGAACATAGGGCAGAAAGGCACAAAAAACGAGGGAAACAGAGGGCAGAAGGGCACAAAAAACTAGGGGAAAACGAGTGAAACAGAGAGCAGAAGGCCAGAAAAAACAAGTGAAACAGAGAGCAGAAGGCCACAAAAAACAAGGGAAACAGAGGGCAGAAGGGCACCAAAAACAAGGGGAAAACGAGTGAAACAGAGGGCAGAAGGCCACAAAAAACGAGGGAAACAGAGGGCAGAAGGGCACGAAAAATGAGGGAAACAGAGGTCAGAAGGGCACAAAACAAGGGGAAAACGAGTGAACCAGAGAGCAGAAGGCCACAGAAAACAAGGGAAACAGGACAGGTGGGCACAAAAAACAAGGGGAAAACGAGTGAAACAGAGGGCAGAAGGCCACAAAAACAAGGGGAAAACAGATGGAACAGAGGGCAGAAAGGCACAAAAAACGAGGGAAACAGAGGGCAGAAGGACATGAAACACGAGGGAAACAGAGGGCAGAAGGGCCGAAAAACGAGGGAAACAGAGTGCAGAAGGGCACAAACAAAAAACGAGGGAAACAGATGGCAGAAGGTCACAAAAAACAAGGGAAACAGAGGGCAGAAAGGCACGAAAAACAAGGGGAAAAGGAGTGAAACAGAGAACAGAAGGCCACAGAAAACAAGGAAAACAGAGGGCAGAAGGACACGAATAACGAGGGAAACAGTGGGCAGAAGGGCACGAAAAACAAGTGGAAAACAAGTGAAACAGGGCAGAAGGCCACATAAAAAGAGGGAAACAGAAGGCAGAAGGGCACGGAAAACAAGGGGAAAACGAGTGCAACAGAGGACAGAAGGCCACAAAAAACAAGGGAAACAAGAGGGCAGAAGGGCACAAAAACCGGGGGAAACGGGGCAGAAGGGCACAAAAAACGAGGGAAACAGGGCAGAAGGGCACAAAAACAAGGGGAAAACAAGTGAAATAGAGGGCAGAAGGCCACAAAAAACGAGGGAAACAGAGGCAGAAGGGCACAAAAAATGAGTGAAACAGAGGGCAGAAGGGCACAAAAACAAGGGGAAAATGGGTGGAACAGAGGGTAGAAAGGCACAAAAAACTAGGGAAACAGAGGGCAGAAGGGCAAAAAAAACAAGGGGAAAAAGAGTGAAACAGACGGCAGAAGGGCACAAAAACAAGGGGGAAACGGTTGGAACAGAGGGCAGAAAGGCACAAAAAACGAGTGAAACAGAGGGCAGAAGGGCACAAAAAACAAGAGGAAAACGAGTGAAACAGAGGGCAGTAGGGCACAAAAACAAGGGGAAAACGAGTGAAACAGAGAGCAGAAGGCCAAAAAAAACAAGTGAAACAGAGAGCAGAAGGCCACAAAAAACTAGGGAAACAGGGCAGAAGGGCACAAAAAACATGGGGAAAACAAGTGAAACAGAGGGCAGAAGGCCACAAAAAATGAGGCAAACAGAGGGCAGAAGGGCACAAAACAAGGGGAAAACGAGTGAAACAGAGAGCAGGCCACAGAAAACAAGGGAAACAGGACAGAAGGGCACAAAAAACAAGGGGAAAACGAGTGAAACAGAGGGCAGAAGGCCACAAAAACAAGGGAAAAACGGGTGGAACAGAGGGCAGAAAGGCACAAAAAATGAGGGAAACAGGGCAGAAGGGCACGAAACACGAGGGAAACAGAGGGCAGAAGGGCACGAAACACAAGGGAAACAGAGGGCAGAAGGGCACGAAAAACGATGGAAACAGAGTGCAGAAGGGCACAAACAAAAAACGAGGGAAACAGAGGGCAGAAGGGCACAAAACAAGGGTAAAACAAGTGAAACAGAGAGCAGAAGGCCACAAAATACAAGGGAAACAGATGGCAGAAAGGCACGAAAAACAAGGGGAAAACGAGTGAAACAGAGCTGAAGGCCACAAAAAACGAGGGAAACAGAGGGCAGAAGGGCACAAAAAACAAGGGGAAAACGAGTGAAACAGAGAGCAGAAGGCCACAAAAAACAAGGAAAACAGGGTAGAAGGGCATGAAAAACGAGGGAAACCTAGGGCAGAAGGGCACAAAAAACAAGTGGAAAACGAGTGAAACAGGGCAGAAGGTCACATAAAAAGAGGGAAACAGAAGACCACAAAAAACGAGGGAAACAGAGGGCAGAAGGGCACGAAACACGAGGGAAACAGGGCAGATGGGCACAAAAAACGAGGGAAACAGAGGGCAGAAGGGCACAAAAAACAAGGGGAAAACGAGTGAAACAGAGGGCAGAAGGCCACAAAAAATGAGGGAAACAGAGGCAGAAGGGCAAAAAAACGAAGGAAACAGGGCAGAAGGGCACAAAACAAGGGGGAAAAGAGTGAAACAGAGAACAGAAGGCCACAGAAAACAAGGGAAACAGGGCAGAAGGGCACGAAAAACAAGGGGTAAACGAGTGAAACAGAGGGCAGAAGGGCACAAAAACAAGGGGAAAACAGGTGGAACAGAGGGCAGAAGGGCACAAAAAACAAGGGGAAAACAAGTGAAACAGAGGGCAGAAGGGCACAAAAACAAGGGGAAAACGGGTGGAAGAGAGGGCAGAAAGGCACAAAAAACGAGGGAAACAGGGCAGAAGGGGACAAAAAACAAGGGGAAAACAAGTGAAACAGAGGGCAGAAGGGCACAAAAACAAGGGGAAAATGGGTGGAGCAGAAAGGCACAAAAAACGAGGGAAACAGGGCAGAAGGGCACAAAAAACAAGGGGAAAACGAGTGAAACAGAGGGCAGAAGGGCACAAAAAACAAGGGGAAAACGAGTGAAACAGAGAGCAGAAGGCCAAAAAAAACAAGTAAGTAAGTAAGTAAGTAAGTAAGCTTTATTTCGATATATAAAAACATATCATAAAAGCAGAACATCACAATATAACAATATTCGAAAAACAACTTACAATTCATTATACAATAAAAGAGATCTGTCCATTGGACTAAAAATATGTTAAAAAAGGAGGGGAGACATTATTGGATCATCAGTTTTTTAGCGGTTCTTATACGCCAGGCCCATCCTAGGAACTTTGCCAAACAGATTGAGAAGAAGGGTCTTGCGTCTCAGAGCAGTAATCGCAAGGCTTCCAAGTGTGAACGAGTTCCTAGGCTCCCAAAAAGAGGCTTCAACCACCTCCGTCTGGGAGCTAAGTAGGCTCGGCACTCGAATAGGAAGTGAGCAACAGATTCTGTTTTCAGCTCACAAAATGGACAGTCGGGAACAGTTTGCAAGGGTGGTTTCCAAGTAGAAGTGAACTGGCACAAGGGTAAAACCCCGACCCTGAATTTAATATATAAAGCCCTGTCATGAGAGCTGTGTATCAAGTCCAAATAAGCTTCTCTGGAGGGGTTACATTTAACCATCAAGAAGTTGGCAACAGTTTTTGGATGGTTTAATTTACACAGTCTCTCGCTGTCGACCCAAGTCCAGTATGTCTTCTTCAGCTCCTGTTTGGAAGGTGCAGTTTTGTTTTCCCACGCTGAACCCAAACCAAGCAAGGTAAGCGCCTTCTTCACCTCTCTAAGCCAGGCGATCTTATGCCAGCCAGGGAGGGACAAGACATCTTTTAGGGCGTCCGCATAGCTATGAAGTTCAGGAACATTCCAAATTCTGGACCACAGCAATAAGGGACGTAGTTTGGCTTGATCACAAATAGGGCGAGTACCAGCGTCAAGCAAGAGTGGGATTGTGGGAGTGCTTTGGGGTAGCCTCATCAAGTCTTTATGAAATTTGTTTTCTAGGTGGGCCAAGGTGTCCACTTTCTGGGTTCCCCAAAGTTCTGCTCCATACAACGCTGCACTCACGACCCTAGCCCTATAGATGTCAAGCAGTGCCCCGATCGGTTTTGTGGAAGAGGCACGTTGTTCTTTGAGGAGAGCGCCAACAACCCTCTTGTGGGTTAGAAACACTTTCTGGTGATGGGCCTTCCAATTCATACTGTCACAAAGGCGAATGCCCAGATAATCAAATTCTTTGACCCGCTCTAGTGGAACGGAGTCTAGGGTGGGAGGTTTTACAGATTTCTTTGGGGGATTCAGAACGAGGAATTTGGTCTTACCAATATTTATTGCTAGGCCCTTGGCGTCACAGAAGGCCTTAAAGCTGGTAAGTAGCGCCTGTATACCTGTGGGTGTCTTCGATATCAGGAGGGTATCATCAGCGAACAGGAGTGTCGGGATTTTCCTCCCAGCCAGGGATGGTGCATCAGCAGGATGTTGTAAGAGGTGCTCCACCACTCCGTTCACGTATAACGAAAACAGAGTGGGGGCAAGCACACATCCCTGGCGGACACCCCTGTCAACTGGGATACGCGATGTTTTTTCTCCCTGAGTACCCCATCTGATTTGAGCGAAGTTATTTGCATGGAATTTTACCAATAGGGCCAGAAGGTAGGGAGGTAGACCTAAACCGTCAAGGACCTTCCACAGTAGTGCTCGTGGGACTAGGTCGAAGGCCGTTTTCAAATCTATAAAGACTAGATATAAACTGCCTCCTCCTAGCACCACTACCTTCCAATAGAGCATTAGAAGGCGGAAAGTCTGCTCGACGGTACCTGTCCCTGCTCTGAACCCCGCTTGGAAATCAGATAGTATCTGGTTGTCGTCCACCCACTCCAGGATCCTGCCCAATACTACTTTCCCGGCCACCTTTTGCGTTGAGTCCAACAAACTAATGGGGCGGTAGTTTGCTGGATCCTCCCTGTTACCCTTCTTGAAAATAGGGACGACTTCAGCGCCCCTCCAGGAGTCAGGTAAGGATCCCCCCATTGTGGCCTCATTGAGTAGGTCTGCAATAAGTCTGCTCCAAAATGTGGGATTAATTTTTATCAGATCGCCCGGGATCCCATCCGGGCCTGCCGCTTTGTTGGGAACAATACAGCTAATTGCCTTCTCTACTTCTATGGTAGTAAATACATCATCATTTGGTGGGAGAACTGTGGTACTGACCCCTAGTGGCGGGTCTAGTTGGATGAGCCCTGTTTGAGCTGTGTACAAGTTCGAAAAATGGGCAAACCAAACAGCGCCAGAAATGTTACAGGTCAATTGGTGATCTACGGGCTTTTCTCTTGACCTTAGCAAGTCCCAAAACCCCTTGGCATCTTTCTTTGTGCTTGCCTCCGTTAGGTCACACCAGAAATTGAAATCGTATGTCCGCTTGGCCTCGGACACAGAATTCCTATAGAAATTCCTTGCAGACCTGATAGCAGTTTGGTCTTTCCCTTTGACTGCAGCCACAAGTTTACTTTTAGCATTACGGCAACTCGCTGTAAACCACTTTCCATTTGATCTTGGGACACATTTTACAGCGCTTCTGGCGCTGGGTTTAGAAATGGTAAATAGCCCACTTAGCGCAGTTATTGTCTCTAAGAATAGTGTTAAAGACTTCTTAGTAACCCCATTTGTGGAACTAAGCTTAGATTCAGCCTGGAGTAGGATGGTTTTAGCTTGCGTCATCCGTGCCTCATCTGATGCGATTCTTGCCCATTTGAGACGTCTCCCACAATTCGAGGGAAGGATCTCGCGTGACGATTTCCATGCCTGGTTCGTGCTTTCTTGGGAGTCCTGGTGCCAAGGGTCAGAAATAGTTACCGCAAGAGGGTTGTGGTCACTATCACAAGATTTTATAACCTCCATGTCTTGGTGGTATGACCAGAGGGTATAGTTGAGCATAACAAAATCGATTCTGGAAGAGTGACCCGTCCTGTTATATGTATGGGCACCCTTGGGGTCTGACCTGGAACGCCCATTCGTTGCTCTTAGGTTATGCTCCATACAGAGAGCGTTTATATCGATCGCCCGTTGTGACCATTTTGGGATCGGGTCAAGATTCAAAATGGGGATTCCCCTCCTGTTGTCCTCCTCATTAGTGTCCAGAATATCTTCTGCAGCTAGAGGCTCAAAACAGCAATTAAAATCGCCTGCCAGCAGGACGAGAGAGTCAGCGTTGCAGGCAGCCAGGATGTTGTTTAGACCTAATAAGGTTGAAGATCCTCCATTCCTGCTGTCCCTTAGATAGATGTTAAACAGTTCTAGGTTGCGTCCCCCTTTATGTTGGAGCGTTAGCCATTGGAGGTCGGGAGATTCAGTAGTTCTTTGGAGAACGCTGAGGTCAAGAGCTATATTGATCCAGATAAAAAGACCACCTGACGGGCGTCCTTTGGAACCTTGTTGGTGTACAGCCGGGACATAAAAGGTCGAGAAACCCACTCTGTGTCTAGGTTCCTGGCACCATGTTTCCTGAAGCAAACAGATGTCATAGGGTGCCAGGAAGGTGTTCCATTCTGGATTATCGAGATTGCGTTCAAGGCCAGCCACATTCCAGTTTAAGATCTTCAATGAGGAAACGCCAGGTGGACGGATTGTAGGAACATGCAAAGATAGAAGAGATTTTTCTTCATCCCGAATGGTTGGTATTGAGGGGATCTTGGTCCGATATAATTCGATGGGGCCAGTACTACCAGGCTGTTCGATCTCCAGTTGATTATAGTAGACAGGAGGAGATAGGGTTAGGGGGTGGGTGTCTGGCCGTAGTTCCATCCCTGTACAGTCTGAAGTAGTCGTTTTGGGCAGATCCAAGACACGTGGTGATTGAGGCAAAGGTACGCCAACTTTGTTTTGAGGGCTGTAAATTTGATTTCCAGATAATTCCGGAACCGTGGGAGACAAAACTTTTCCTACTTGTAGAGTGATAGTGGGCACAGAGAGTCAATCAACCTCCTCCAGGCCTCCATAACTGTTATAGGTTGAGAGGCCATTCCAATGTGAAAGGGTGTCCGTTGGCCTCGTAGGGTGGATGTTCCGTGAAGGGTGTTGCACCAAGGACCAGTTGACCGCTTGGGTGTATGCTTGGCGTGGGGGGTAAAAGTAAGATAGCGGCCTCGGGATAACAAGTGATTCTTCGCTGGTTGGCCAGGACCAGATATGGCGTGCCGTATGTGGGTCGTCAAAAGTTACAACTACACAGTCCCCATTTTTAGATTTCTTTGTTGGTCCCACCCAAGGTATTCTGCGGACCATCATTACCCGGCTTCTCCTCCCATTAGTAGCCGGTCTATGGACGTTGAGCCAGTGCATTGTTTTATTTTTCAAAGACCAATGGTTTTCGTGTTGATCGGTGCCAAGGACAGGGACGCCTGTCAGCACAACTACAAACTCATTGGCCTCGGGAGGGAGATCTATATAGCCACCTCTAAAATTTTCTTTAGGACGGGGGCCCTGGGTTTCGGTAAGATGAAGTCTAGTAGGTGGGGCCAGATTTGAGGTTGTATTTTGTGGCTTTGAGATCCGTGCGGGAGCCTGCGGCTGGGAAGCCTGGGGTTTAGCGGTCGTAGAAATTTGATCCACAGCCACCGTCCTTGGCTTGGGAACAGGCCTTGCAGCAGCAGGTACTGGCACGGGGTGCTGCTCGATTTGTACAGCAGGGGCTGGCAATTGTGGGTCGGATAGAGACACGCCCTGGTTTTCAAGAGTTCTTAGGCCAAGAGTGGCCAGAGGAATAATGCTCTTTTCCATCTCGAGTAGATTGTTTTCTATTCTAGATAGTCTTAGGTCGAGTGGAGAGAGAAGTTTTTTTAGTGTTTCCCAAACTTGGTCTATAAATTCTTTATTGTTTGGTCCATGGTCCTGTGACTGCAACCCCTCGAGCTCTGGTGTGGTGGTGGTTAAGCCGTCACCCGTTGTTTGGCATACTGGCTGTGAGATTAAAGGGCCCTCGGGTAAGGCAATACATACCTGGGTATTAGCCATTGTAAGATGTTGGGAGCCTGCCACTTTAGCCTTTTTGCGGGAGTAGGCTGAGCGTGATAGGCGTTTCCTTTTAGAATGTGTGCTAGAAGCACAGGAGGTGGTTAAAGTTTCTTTGGCGGGAAAGTTAAGGGTGGAGGGCTGAACATGGGGAAGTACAGGGAAACTTGGGTCTTCTACAGTGCGTATTTGCTCTAAGGGGGGAATGAGAGAAGAAGTGCTCGGGGAATGGTGGAGGTCGGCCTGAATAACAATGCTATCTGGGCGAACAGGGCGGGCAGGGGTGACAGCAGAGGCTATATGGCCTAGAGAAGATTTTTTCGAGTAGGCCATTACCTCAGACAGCCTACGTGCGGCTGCCAGTTCTAGGGATACCCGGGTTTGGAGTTTGGATATTTCTTCATCAATCGCTATGTTAGTGCGGGTGATGAAGTCATCCATCGGGCCGCTGACTTGTGAACCCCTTTTGGCGGCCTTGCTACGTGTCATCCTGGTGCTCATAATGCTTACTGTAGTATTGTATTGTGTTAGGGCCCTCACACACACTGCTAGGTGGGTTGCCTCTCTTTAGCTGGCCCAGCTTACCCCACTAGTAGAGCAACAGGCGGGGTAGGAGTAGCAAGGGGGGTGGGCCAGGGCCGTCCTCTGCCGTCCTCAAACGGCCTCAAACGGCCCAGTCTTAGCCCTGTCTTCGCCCGGGCTGCGTCCCGCGCTGCGGGAGTGTTAAGCCAAGATATAGTGGGCGTTTTGGGCGGGATAGGCGGGGGGCGGGCCGGCGGGGAGAGCGGACCGGATGTTCAATCCGTGGTCTTCGCAGGGACTCCTGGATGTCGGAGTCCCTGCACACTCGCAGCCCACGCCTTTCCTCTCACCCCTGCCTCCGCTTGCAGTGTCCAGGTGCTGTCAGTGAAGAGAACGCACTCCTGTGCGCAGCGGCTCCCGCGGAGCGGGAGCGGCAAGCCGTGTGGGCGGAACTGCCCTTAAAACCCTCGAGATGCCGGTAAGCCTCTTCGCGTACTTTTCTGCGTCCCACACTATGGCTGGAAAAGGCACCCTTTAAACTGTCAGGTGGGCGGGGGGCGGGCCGGCGGGGAGAGCGGACCGGATGTTCAATCCGTGGTCTTCGCAGGGACTCCTGGATGTCGGAGTCCCTGCACACTCGCAGCCCACGCCTTTCCTCTCACCCCTGCCTCCGCTTGCAGTGTCCAGGTGCTGTCAGTGAAGAGAACGCACTCCTGTGCGCAGCGTCTCCCGCGGAGCGGGAGCGGCAAGCCGTGTGGGCGGAACTGCCCTTAAAACCCTCGAGATGCCGGTAAGCCTCTTCGCGTACTTTTCTGCGTCCCACACTATGGCTGGAAAAGGCACCCTTTAAACTGTCAGGTGGGCGGGGGGCGGGCCGGCGGGAAGAGCGGACCGGATGTTCAATCCGTGGTCTTCGCAGGGACTCCTGGATGTCGGAGTCCCTGCACACTCGCAGCCCACGCCTTTCCTCTCACCCCTGCCTCCGCTTGCAGTGTCCAGGTGCTGTCAGTGAAGAGAACGCACTCCTGTGCGCAGCGGCTCCCGCGGAGCGGGAGCGGCAAGCCGTGTGGGCGGAACTGCCCTTAAAACCCTCGAGATGCCGGTAAGCCTCTTCGCGTACTTTTCTGCGTCCAAGTGAAACAGTGAAACAGTGAGCAGAAGGCCACAAAAAACGAGGGAAACAGAGGGCAGAAGGACACAAAAAACAAGGGGAAAATGAGTGAAACAGAGGGCAGAAGGCTACAAAAAACGAGGGAAACAGAGGGTAGAAGGGCATGAAAAACGAGGGAAACAAAGGGCAGAAGGGCACAAAACAAGGGGAAAACGAGTGAAACAGAGGGCAGAAGGCCACAAAAACAAGGGGAAAATGGGTGGAACATAGGGCAGAAAGGCACAAAAAACGAGGGAAACAGAGGGCAGAAGGGCACAAAAAACTAGGGGAAAACGAGTGAAACAGAGAGCAGAAGGCCAAAAAAAACAAGTGAAACAGAGAGCAGAAGGCCACAAAAAACAAGGGAAACAGAGGGCAGAAGGGCACCAAAAACAAGGGGAAAACGAGTGAAACAGAGGGCAGAAGGCCACAAAAAACGAGGGAAACAGAGGGCAGAAGGGCACGAAAAATGAGGGAAACAGAGGTCAGAAGGGCACAAAACAAGGGGAAAACGAGTGAAACAGAGAGCAGAAGGCCACAGAAAACAAGGGAAACAGGACAGGTGGGCACAAAAAACAAGGGGAAAACAAGTGAAACAGAGGGCAGAAGGCCACAAAAACAAGGGGAAAACAGATGGAACAGAGGGCAGAAAGGCACAAAAAACGAGGGAAACAGAGGGCAGAAGGACATGAAACACGAGGGAAACAGAGGGCAGAAGGGCCGAAAAACGAGGGAAACAGAGTGCAGAAGGGCACAAACAAAAAACGAGGGAAACAGATGGCAGAAGGTCACAAAAAACAAGGGAAACAGAGGGCAGAAAGGCACGAAAAACAAGGGGAAAAGGAGTGAAACAGAGAACAGAAGGCCACAAAAACAAGGAAAACAGAGGGCAGAAGGACACGAAAAACGAGTGAAACAGGGCAGAAGGCCACATAAAAAGAGGGAAACAGAAGGCAGAAGGGCACGGAAAACAAGGGGAAAACGAGTGCAACAGAGGACAGAAGGCCACAAAAAACAAGGGTAACAAGAGGGCAGAAGGGCACAAAAACCGGGGGAAACGGGGCAGAAGGGCACAAAAAACGAGGGAAACAGGGCAGAAGGGCACAAAAAACAAGGGGAAAACAAGTGAAATAGAGGGCAGAAGGCCACAAAAAACGAGGGAAACAGAGGCAGAAGGGCACAAAAAATGAGTGAAACAGAGGGCAGAAGGGCACAAAAACAAGGGGAAAATGGGTGGAACAGAGGGTAGTAAGGCACAAAAAACTAGGGAAACAGAGGGCAGAAGGGCAAAAAAAACAAGGGGAAAACGAGTGAAACAGAGGGCAGAAGGGCACAAAAACAAGGGGGAAACGGTTGGAACAGAGGGCAGAAAGGCACAAAAAACGAGTGAAACAGAGGGCAGAAGGGCACAAAAAACAAGGGGAAAACGAGTGAAACAGAGGGCAGTAGGGCACAAAAACAAGGGGAAAACGAGTGAAACAGAGAGCAGAAGGCCAAAAAAAACAAGTGAAACAGAGAGCAGAAGGCCACAAAAAACTAGGGAAACAGGGCAGAAGGGCACAAAAAACAAGGGGAAAACAAGTGAAACAGATGGCAGAAGGCCACAAAAAATGAGGCAAACAGAGGGCAGAAGGGCACAAAACAAGGGGAAAACGAGTGAAACAGAGAGCAGGCCACAGAAAACAAGGGAAACAGGACAGAAGGGCACAAAAAACAAGGGGAAAACGAGTGAAACAGAGGGCAGAAGGCCACAAAAACAAGGGGAAAACGGGTGGAACAGAGGGCAGAAAGGCACAAAAAATGAGGGAAACAGGGCAGAAGGGCACGAAACACGAGGGAAACAGAGGGCAGAAGGGCACAAAACACGAGGGAAACAGAGGGCAGAAGGGCACGAAAAACGATGGAAACAGAGTGCAGAAGGGCACAAACAAAAAACAAGGGAAACAGAGGGCAGAAGGGCACAAAACAAGGGGAAAACAAGTGAAACAGAGAGCAGAAGGCCACAAAATACAAGGGAAACAGATGGCAGAAAGGCACGAAAAACAAGGGGAAAACGAGTGAAACAGAGCTGAAGGCCACAAAAAACGAGGGAAACAGAGGGCAGAAGGGCACAAAAAACAAGGGGAAAACGAGTGAAACAGAGAGCAGAAGGCCACAAAAAACAAGGAAAACAGGGTAGAAGGGCACGAAAAACGAGGGAAACCTAGGGCAGAAGGGCACAAAAAACAAGTGGAAAACGAGTGAAACAGGGCAGAAGGTCACATAAAAAGAGGGAAACAGAAGACCACAAAAAACGAGGGAAACAGAGGGCAGAAGGGCACGAAAAACGAGGGAAACAGGGCAGATGGGCACAAAAAACGAGGGAAACAGAGGGCAGAAGGGTGAGGAAATATAAATTTTATGGTCAAGTTGTGTTCCCTAGCGTGTACCCCACCGTCTCCATGTACCAGCTTAAAGTGCATGTAACTTCCCTCCTGTGCAAGCTATGAAGACGCAAATACATTTGCGTCCAACGTTAACATGTCCTTTTTCAGACCCACCCTGAATGGGTTGAATATTCTGTTTCTAAGTATGCTATGCCAACGTCTTTTTGTAGTGTACTTTACACGTTTTTCAGCTCTGGCAAAGTAGGCCCTGAATCCTGCCATCGAGCCTTTTTCCTGGCTTCTGACTCTGAAAGCCTCAGCCCAGGCTGTCTCTGTACCCGTGAACTCTGACTTACTTCCAGCGCGGCCCACTGCGCTCAGCTCAGCCTGCTGCCTGCCAAGACTGACTTCAACCTTCGAATTATCTGTTCCGCTCCTCGAAAATGCATTCCTGCCTACTAGTTTAAGTAAACATCCCCCCAGCTGCAGAGCAGAAGGGCCGGCCTCACTGTCTCCGTGCAAGTAATTCATAGCCTCTGTTACCATGCTCCCATGGAAGGCCCATGCCCCCACGCTTCTCATGCAGACACTTAGGCGCTTATACACGCACTCACAGTCAGTATAGAATAACTTCTGCCCCAGAGACCTTTTCCGTTCAGATAATATGGTTCCCAAACATCAGATATCAGATATGATAGAAGTACGAGTTGATCTGACATGCCAGACTTCTGTCTCTTTTCGCCAGTGTAAATGTCAAGTCCCCTGCACCCTCCAGTTTCCACGTCAATCACACGTCATGCAGCTGCGCGCGTATCCAGGCCTCAGATTTCTGCTGACATTACAAGATTCTGCTTTGTTGCCACCCACTTATGATACCTATCTGTGACGTTTCTAGCACACACCTCTATGTTCACGCCTAGTTCACGCCTTCTAATTACGTATCACTACCACGTGGATGCTGTTATCTTGTTTCTCTCAGCTGTTACGCCTACTCTATTGGTTTCTATAATGTAACTTAAGTATATAAGCTATGTTTTGTCAATAAAATTTTGCTCTATCCCTTCCTGAACCCCTTGTGGTTGCAGGAACATGATATCCAGTTCCGGAACAATTCCTTTTTAAGGAATAAAACCCCTAAGAACTCTAACACCACGGACTCTGTTTTTTTCTTTCAGATTGAGTTATTATTGTTAAGTACTTACCTGCATAGAAATTAAGACGGTAAATTAAATATTTACGACATTTTGGCGCCCGAACAGGGACCCCTCCCCCACCCCATGCGCCGGTTGGTGCGTTGCAAACTCTGTCCCCTGCCATCAGTTAGACGGAAACTACGCGTACCGGCAGGATTTCCTGTATCTCCCTCTGGCCCACGGAGGTGACGAAGACTGCAATCAGCACCCAGACGAGGCGGTGAGGAGTGCGGAGGATCCCGACCAGAGCCTAGCCGAAAGAAGCAAGGTCCGAGGTGTCAAGAGGCCCACCAGTTTCCGAAGTATCCACGTGTTGAGTCGAGTCGAGTCCGGTCCAGTCCAGTCGAGTTTTCCGAGGCCTTCTGTTTCCGTGCTTCCCGGTGAGTACCATTGCTGGGACGTATCTAGACGGGTTTGGGTACACAAGTCCGGTCTGCACTGTTTTAGACAGTGTATCTGTACTGTTTAGCAGTACATCAGTTATTCAAGTTTTTGCATTGTCTCTGACAGTGTATCTGTGCTGTTTAGCAGTACATCCGGTATAGGGGGTAGTCATATATGTCTCAAATGTCTTTTCATGTGATTAATGTCGTGGTATGAGTGTGACTGTTTTAATGTGCATTATTGTGTTCTTGTATAACTAGCTGTATTCAGTATTAAGTAGCAAGGATTGAGCATTCAGTACTAAGTAAACAAAATGCCGTTTTTCAACAAGTTAAAGCAGATAGGAACTAGGAAAGGGATACTAGAGGAAGAAATTCCTATCCCCCCTAGGGACACTCCTGGAAATTTTATGTACCACAAGCATGGCTTAGATGCCATATTGTATCTAGATTTATGGGCCGATTATACTAAGCATCTAGACGAAAGACACAGATGGCCTGTTACCGGAACATGGGATGCCGAGTGCATCATGAAGGTAGAGGAAGCACTATGGAAAAAGAAAGCCAGACAATCTCAGAAAGATGCCATAGAGTTTTGGCGTAAGGAATCACATAAGCGTGCTGAAAAAGCACTACGTAGAGAAGACAGACTTAAAGAATCAGATAAAGCCCAAGAAAACGAATTAGTTACTGAAGGGATCCGAGTGAAATCAGAGCAAATAGACCGCGCCCGAAACAATCTCGTAAATGGCATGTATCTCGCGGCCGAGGGTTCGCCTGAGGCCACTTCAGAAATACCGAAAAATCTGCCGTCACCATTGGTTCCAACCAAAGTAACTCACAGGACCACTAAAGACATATTCTTGAATTCCTATCTAGAGGATGTAGCACCCGCTTATACCAATCTGCCTGTCCGCGTCCCGCCTACTGACGGTGCCGGGGGTGGCAACCCGCCTCCAGACCATAACCCGCCACAACTGCAAGCAGGTTTCCCCGTTCGACAGCCCATCATTCCTCCACCTCCACCACTTCCCGCACTTAAAATTGATCTACCAAAACCGCTTCTATCTGATCCTGCTAAAGGACAAGTTCAAGTACAGATACAGACTCCACAGAGAAATAATGTCCATGCTTCCGCCTCAGGAGGTGCGACCGGGGGTCACCAGACCCCGCCCCAAACACACAGATTACACCTTAGGGATATGCAGAATCCTTTTATACTCCAATCACCCCGTCTCGACATACTCAAAGAACCGCTCCAAGTTTGCAGATACCATCCAGTACCCGGTAAAGATGATAGGATGTTTTTAGCATCACTACGCTTACGACATGCTGCAGATTACCTATTGTTATTATCAGGAATGAAAGAGCACCTAGATAGAATATATCACTTTGTCCAGACTGGGCAAGACCCTGAAAGTATTAAGGATGCCATGGCGCATCAGAAAGTTGACATTCAAGCATATATACTACGCTTCTTTATAAATTGCCTAATCAGAGAACGAGACAGGCCTGGGACAGAACAGGATGAATTAGATGCACTCAACAAGTGGGGCCAAAATATATCTGAAGGAAAACATGATAAAGGGGGTTGCATAGCCACTATGTACAAGAGAATAAGAAAAGCAGTGATAGAAATACACGAAAAAGAGAAAGAAGAAGCTTCCGAGGAGGAGGAAGAAGAACCTGAAGAATCAGAAAGGACTACAGATACGATAGCGTATGTAGGTAAGGGAACTTACCTTAGGAAAGGCATTCGTCCAGAAAGCAAGAGAGTTTTTCTCTCTGGCATAACCAAACCGAATTCTCCTGAACATCAGTTCCAAGAGACTGATAAAAGGCTTCGAGACCGAATAGGGTACCATGTACTCAATTCTATGGATGAACAAGAACTAGCCCGGTCAGCAGTATTATGGGCTGACAATCCGAACATATACAATGATGACACAGTAGCACAGACATTTCTGAACCTTTCCCCAGACGAGCAGAAATTAGCAGGTGTATACATGATTCAGCACCTCCTCACGTTATACAGAAACCAACATTCTGATCCAGGTCCCTTACACGATACATTAGAAGCACTACTCATGGATAGATGGAGAGGTCTAAGTACCAAGTTAATACAAATAATTCTAGAACAACGACATAGATATAACACTTTCGTAAGCTCCGAATATGTTCCCTCTCCGCCCCCAGAAAGAAAAATGTATCATATGGAGCGTCTGCATGGCATTGAAAGTCAGAACCCCTTACGAGAAGTACATCCAGTTATGGGTGACGATCATACCTTGAAACGTGTGTATGTACACACGCCTCTGACCAAGTTAGAACTGTTAGAAATGAAGAAACTAGTACCGTGCCATGATAAAGACCCTGCAGGTTTTCATAGAGAACTTAAAGACATGTTACTGATGGGGGATTACACATATGAAGATATCATGAAAATGTTAAAAGTACTGCTGCCCACGGGCATCTACGAGAAACTCAAGGAAAAAGAATGGGAGGTGGGACGGAAAAAGATTGTATGGGCAGAAATAGAAGACGAGGAGGAAAAACGTATCCCAGGGCTAGGCCTTGGGGAGAAAACTAAAGCATTACCAGGTCTGATAGTACAGGTTCTGCCAAGATTACTGACAACTAGAAAGGAAGATTGGGACGCAATCTCAGCAAGTAAACAGAAACCCGATGAAGATACTAGTGACTTCTATTCAAGATTCGAGAAATGTTTTATTATTAATAGTGGTCTTAAACCAAGTAGCGAGTCGTACCCGCATCTTTTTGTATCAAAGTTAGTCGAGAATTCCCTGTTAGCAGTTAAAAACCGTGTATACAAGTTTGAGAGTACATGGCAAGCAAATACGCCATCACAGATGTTACAAATGTTACAATACCATCAGAACAGAATTAGAGAAGAACAAGATCATGAACAGAAACGTATGAAAGACACGAAAATGAAAATGTTAGTGGCCCAATCAGTTCCAGCCGACAGCCAGAGAAAGGGTACGACCCAGACAGGTCACACCGCAGCTCCCGTTAAAGGGACATGCAACTATTGCAAGCAGCCAGGTCACTACGTACATGAATGTCCAGTTCTGAAACATAATATAGCCACAGGTAAAACTAAAGAGAGACCGCATCCACCAAGACAAGACCAGGCCCAGCATCAGACCTCACAGAACGTACAGCCCATGCAGAATACGCAGCCTATGCATGCTTCATCTCATACAGCACAGACAGTAGCGGTACCACAGCCACAGCCCATTGCCGCGACTCAGCAAGTTTCACAACAAATGTACCAGTATGCCCAATCTGCTTACCCCGATTACCAACGATACGCATGAAACAGCCTAGAGAGGGAGTTGGGCTTGCCTCTTATTGAAATTCCTGTAGATCAAGAGGGTCCTTATGTACATAGTCAAGTATTGGGAAAAGACAGAAAGTTTTTAATTGACACAGGGGCAAGCCGCACCACAATAAGCCATGACGAAGTCCCAGGGGCACCCCTCTCAGGCTCACAGAATGTTTCCCTTGGTTTTTCAGGACAGCCTATTGTAAATGAGGTATCAGAACCAGTCCCCCTGGCTGTGGGTCCACTATCACGAGTTACAGACCTGTTATTGACGAAATCATGTCCAGAAAATCTGTTAGGAATAAAGACATTGAAGGCTCTAGGAGCCATAATATGTTGTTCCCCGGAGGGAGTTAGACTCTTTCTGCGGGATTTCAAGGGTCACTATGTATTACGAGAGTTTGATGTCAGATTGAAAAATGTACCAGATCACTTGTGGGCACAAGGCCCAACTGATGTAGGCTGTATGCATATCACACCATACCGTGTTACACTCAAGACAGGAGTTGTTTTACCCCGAATCAGACAATACAAGTTACCACCCGATGCTGTAGTGGCTTTACTGGAAATCATTGAAGAGCTCATTGCCCAAGGAGTGGTCGTAGAGACCGACTCCAATATCTGTAATTCACCCATCATTCCGATTCTTAAACGTACTGATCCCAATGCACCGCCAGTATATCGGCTGGTGATTGATCTGCGAGAACTGAATAAATGCATTGTACCACAGTACCCTGTGGTCCCCGATATCTCTTCCCTATTGACTGCTATTGATTCTGAAGCAACGTTCTTTACTGTAATTGACCTCAAGAACGCCTTCTTTAGTGTACCCATTGATCCAGAGAGCCAATACCTCTTCGGATTCAGTTTAAATGGACGAAGTTTCAAATTTTCCCGCGCACCTCAAGGATTCACAGAAAGCCCCAGCATCTATAGTCAAGCACTGAAAAGACAACTAGATTGTATTCAAATGCCAGTTAACACCGCTTTACTGCAATACGTCGATGATCTGCTGATCACCGCACGAAGTGAGCCTGAATGTGAACAAGCATCACTGACAGTTTTACATTTTCTGGCCGACAAGGGACACAAGGTGTCTCCTTCGAAGCTACAATTCTGTGTTCAGCAAGTTGTGTACTTGGGTCACTTGCTGTCCAAAGTGGGGAGACAGCTCACTCCCGATCGCATTCAGTTAATTGTAAATATGCCACAACCCCAGACACAAAAGGAAGTGCGGGCCTTCATAGGCCTCACCTCGTACTGCAGACAATGGATTCCTCAGTATGCATTTCTAGCTAAACCACTCATTCAGTTAACAACACAGGAGGCAGCGACTTCGACTGTCCTCCCTTGGACTCAGGAACACACGCAAGCCTTTGAAAAATTAAAGAAAGCATTATGCCAAGCACCAGTTTTAGCGACACCATGTTACAGTAAACCGTTTACACTTTTTGTTACAGAACGTGATGGTACAGCATTGTCTGTCCTCACTCAAGACCAAGCAGGTTCACATAAGCCTTGCGCTTATTTTTCAAGTACATTGGATTCAGTAGCCCAGGCACTCCCTGCGTGCTTGAAGTCAGTAGCAGCAACAGCCTTAGCAATCAGACAGAGCGATTTAATTGTATTAGGACATCAATTAACAGTACAAGTCCTACATTCTGTAGAGGTTCTTTTAAACAGAACCCAGACTCAACACTTGACTATAGCACGACTGACAGGTTACGAATTAACACTATTTCAGCCACACATAGAAATCAGACGCTGCAGCATTCTGAACCCCGCAACATTGTTACCTACAATTATGACAGATCCAGCCCCGCATGATTGTATAGAGATCATTAATGCAGTAACAAAACCTCGACGAGACTTAACAGATGTCCCACTGACAAATCCAGACCTGACACTTTATGTGGATGGTTCATGTATGAGAACAAGTACAGGAGAATTAGTGGCCGCGTATGCAGTGACCACTGAAACCGAAGTTAAAGAAACACATCGTATTGACACACTGTCCGCTCAAGCGGCAGAGCTTATTGCTCTGACCCGAGCCTGTATACTAGCCAAGAACAGAAATGTCAACATATACACTGATTCTCGTTATGCCTTCGGAGTTGTACACGACTTCGGAATGTTATGGCAAGAACGAGGTTTTTTGACCTCTCATGGTGCCAAGATACAACACGGTCCCCTCATTCAAGCACTGTTAGAAGCAATACATCTGCCTTCAGGCATATCCGTCATGAAGTGTAAAGCACATACAAAAGTTACAGATTCCGT
Source organism: Lissotriton vulgaris (assembly GCF_964263255.1). Lineage (NCBI taxonomy): Eukaryota > Metazoa > Chordata > Amphibia > Caudata > Salamandridae > Lissotriton > Lissotriton vulgaris. Next base: position 62,340,590 of record NC_141685.1, on the reverse strand, counting down.
TTCCCAGGGTAACGACCTGGCAGACCAGACAGCAAAACATACAGCATTGACTCACAACCAGACAACTGACGTGACAAAGACAATAGTACCGACAAATTGTATGACAGTCAGGGATCCCACACTAGATGTAATCGATATTCAGACACATGCTACTGCAGATGAAATAAAGAAATGGACTGAACTAGGAGGGATCCAGACAGATCAAGGTTGGATGACGAAGGGAAAATCTACATGGTTTCTCCCTGACTCTATGGTTCAAGTCATAATCAATACAGCACATAGTCCAGCACATCTAGGAGAGAAAGCGATGTTAGACAGTTTACAAAATCTCTTAATCTCAAAATCACTTACGAGCAGCAGCAAAACAGAAAGTGCGTACTTGCATGATCTGTTGTCAGTTCAATCCAGGTAAAAGCGTCCCTGTAGAGCAAGGTGGATTTCATCCTCCCGATCACCCTTTTGAAGTCCTCCAGATGGATTATATCCAGATGGACCATTGTCGAGGATTCAAATATGTCCTCGTAATTGTTTGTGCACTTTCCCGTTGGACCGAAGCATATCCAGTCCCAGATTACACTGCTCCGACCACTGCCAAGCAGCTGGTTCGAGAATTCTTCCCACGGTACGGCTTGCCTCGTGTCGTGTACTCAGATAACGGACAGCCATTCTCATCCGAATTAATGAAACAAGCCTCCTTGCTGCTAGGATATCAGTGGAAATTCCATTGTGTCCGACATCCCGAAGCCGCAGGCCTTGTAGAGAGGCATAATCAGACACTAAAGACCCGCCTTGCTAAAATATGTCAAGAGTAAGGGGTCGACTGGATAGTCGCCCTGCCAGTTGCATTATTCTATATGAGGATGGTTGCCCACTCGAGATCAGGACTATCCCCGTATGAAGTGGTCTTTGGCAGACCACCGAATATGTGGGGGACGCCCATTCCTAAGAAAATTACTGATGTTGATTGTAACATGTTGACAGATTACCTTGCCTCCTTGATGTCTGCACTCCAATCATGTCGTTCACAGGTTGCCGCAGCCTTCCCTGACAACACTGATGTAAAGCCGCATGATGTCCGTCCTGGGGATCTGGTCTTGATTAGGAACTTTGACAGGAGAAGTCCGCTGGAGCCCCGCTGGAAAGAGCCGAAGACCGTCCTTCTTACTACGAGGACAGCAGTAAAGGTGGAAGGCAGAAAGGGGTGGATACATACGAGTCATATTAAAAGATGCAACGAACTGAAACCAGACCCAGACTCGTCCACCCCCTCCAAAGACTGTATTGAGCCTAGTGACTTTAAAATTCCCGAACGAGAGAAAACTCCCCAAGAGGAGTATAAATTGAAACTCCGATCTAGCAAGTCAGACAGTTTAATTGTTTAAGTCCTCCCCTAGGTGAATCGGTTAAATAGTTTCTGACATGTATCCCCTAGATCGAGATAGAGAGAGAGAGAGACAACTCAAGAAACGTACATATTGCAAATCACTCCGTAGTCACTGTATAGTGGCATTATTAATTATGTTTTTTCTAAGTCTTCTGATTATTGTTGCCAGTATACTGCTTCCTATCTATTACCCTATTTTCAAGCGTGAACAATCTGCTTACAATGTTTCTGCTGAACATTCTTTTAGTGAATTACCTCCACACGAACTTTCTTACAGACTTGCGCTGCGCAACAACACATTCATTAGTATGTTACATCATTCCCATCAGACTAACAATGCTACAAACTGCTGGATATGTGGCCGACTCCCTCCCTACCAGAAATACAAGGGAGCTCTGCCCCTCTTTCCGTACCCGTTCACTCACAATGGCTCCTGTGGTGCATGGTTTAAAATAATTAATTCCTTAGATCCTGATATTGCTGTTTTCAAAGGGAGCTGGGTTTGGGGAAACTTGAACTTAGTTCTGCTTAATGTCTGTTACCCTGATAAGAAGGGACTCCCCACTAGAATAGGAACTGATCTAGAAAATGAAGTATATGGATTAGGTAATTATACAATTAACCTTATGATTCTTACTGTTGAATCCGAAGCTGCACCAGTTCTCCCCGCTATGTCAGTATTACCAGTCACTGGTGAATTATGTGTCAGTAAGAAAGGTTCAGTACACTTAGGTCATAGTAAATGTACTACTGTGGTCGAATTCAGTGATCAAGGTAAATCGTCCTTTAGAGCTACCCGTCATTCCTATTTTGTTTGTGGTCATACCGCATACATACGCTTACCTCCAGATTGGGATGGTACCTGTTATATTGCATTCCTTCTGCCACCTGTTTTTCTAGCCCCTCCTGATTATCACAGAAATACAAATCTAGTAAAGAATAGACTCCGAAGAGATCTCCCGCTTGTCGACTACACAGAAACGGCATGGGAACAATACACCGATTTTAATAAAGGATTCTTTTTCTTCTTAGGCCCTGTCCAAAATAGTAAACTAATACGCAGATTAACTAGAACACTTGAAGCAGTAGTAAATGAAACTGCCTCCGCCTTAGGTAACTTAACCGAAGAGCAGTCCGCCATGCGGGTTGTTGTCCTTCAGAATCGTCTTGTTATTGACGTCATCTTGGCAGATAGAGGTGGAGCCTGTAAGGTCATCGGGTCAAGTTGCTGTGTTTTCATTCCAGAAAACGCGCCATCTGTATACAAAGCTATTACACGTCTTCATAAAATTGCAAATCTGATACATCAGAATCCAGGCACCTGGACTTGGTCCGGTTGGTTCTGGACAACGTTAACCGCTTGGGGATGGAAGATCCTATCCTTCCTAGGCATTGGCCTAGTCCTAGTATTCAGTTGTTGCCTGTGCCTACAGTGTGGGCCAGCGATTTGTGGACTGTGTGCCACATCATGCATTGAACATTCCAGTTTTCTCTCAAAACGTGAAAGAAAGAAAAACGAACAAATGATGTTACAAGAACAAACTGATCGATTCATGAGGATCGATATATCATGAAGGGTCCGTAGGGAACAAGGAGGGAATGAGGAAATATAAATTTTATGGTCAAGTTGTGTTCCCTAGCGTGTACCCCACCGTCTCCATGTACCAGCTTAAAGTGCATGTAACTTCCCTCCTGTGCAAGCTATGAAGACGCAAATACATTTGCGTCCAACGTTAACATGTCCTTTTTCAGACCCACCCTGAATGGGTTGAATATTCTGTTTCTAAGTATGCTATGCCAACGTCTTTTTGTAGTGTACTTTACACGTTTTTCAGCTCTGGCAAAGTAGGCCCTGAATCCTGCCATCAAGCCTTTTTCCTGGCTTCTGACTCTGAAAGCCTCAGCCCAGGCTGTCTCTGTACCCGTGAACTCTGACTTACTTCCAGCGCGGCCCACCGCGCTCAGCTCAGCCTGCTGCCTGCCAAGACTGACTTCAACCTTCGAATTATCTGTTCCGCTCCTCGAAAATGCATTCCTGCCTACTAGTTTAAGTAAACATCCCCCCAGCTGCAGAGCAGAAGGGCCGGCCTCACTGTCTCCGTGCAAGTAATTCATAGCCTCTGTTACCATGCTCCCATGGAAGGCCCATGCCCCCACGCTTCTCATGCAGACACTTAGGCGCTTATACACGCACTCACAGTCAGTATAGAATAGCTTCTGCCCCAGAGACCTTTTCCGTTCAGATAATATGGTTCCCAAACATCAGATATCAGATATGATAGAAGTACGAGTTGATCTGACATGCCAGACTTCTGTCTCTTTTCGCCAGTGTAAATGTCAAGTCCCCTGCACCCTCCAGTTTCCACGTCAATCACACGTCATGCAGCTGCGCGCGCATCCAGGCCTCAGATTTCTGCTGACATTACAAGATTCTGCTTTGTTGCCACCCACTTATGATACCTATCTGTGACGTTTCTAGCACACACCTCTATGTTCACGCCTAGTTCACGCCTTCTAATTACGTATCACTACCACGTGGATGCTGTTATCTTGTTTCTCCCAGCTGTTACGCCTACTGTATTGGTTTCTATAATGTAACTTAAGTATATAAGCTATGTATTGTCAATAAAATTTTGCTCTATCCCTTCCTGAACCCCTTGTGGTTGCAGGAACATGATATCCAGTTCCGGAACGATTCCTTTTCAAGGAATAAAACCCCTAAGAACTCTAACACCACGGACTCTGTTTTTTTCTTTCCGATTGAGTTATTATTGATTAAGTACTTACCTGCATAGAAATTAAGACGGTAAACTAAATATTTACGACAAGGGCACAAAAAACAAGGGGAAAACGAGTGAAACAGAGGGCAGAAGGCCACAAAAAATGAGGGAAACAGAGGCAGAAGGGCAAAAAAACGAAGGAAACAGGGCAGAAGGGCACAAAACAAGGGGGAAAAGAGTGAAACAGAGAACAGAAGGCCACAGAAAACAAGGGAAACGGGGCAGAAGGGCACGAAAAACAAGGGGTAAACGAGTGAAACAGAGGGCAGAAGGGCACAAAAACAAGGGGAAAACAGGTGGAACAGAGGGCAGAAGGGCACAAAAAACAAGGGGAAAACAAGTGAAACAGAGGGCAGAAGGGCACAAAAACAAGGGGAAAACGGGTGGAAGAGAGGGCAGAAAGGCACAAAAAACGAGGGAAACAGGGCAGAAGGGAACAAAAAACAAGGGGAAAACAAGTGAAACAGAGGGCAGAAGGGCACAAAAACAAGGGAAAAATGGGTGGAGCAGAAAGGCACAAAAAACGAGGGAAACAGGGCAGAAGGGCACAAAAAACAAGGGGAAAACGAGTGAAACAGATGGCAGAAGGGCACAAAAAACAAGGGGAAAACGAGTGAAACAGAGAGCAGAAGGCCAAAAAACGAGGGAAACAGAGGGCAGAAGGACACAAAAAACAAGGGGAAAATGAGTGAAACAGAGGGCAGAAGGCTACAAAAAACGAGGGAAACAGAGGGTAGAAGGGCATGAAAAACGAGGGAAACAAAGGGCAGAAGGGCACAAAACAAGGGGAAAACGAGTGAAACAGAGGGCAGAAGGCCACAAAAACAAGGGGAAAATGGGTGGAACATAGGGCAGAAAGGCACAAAAAACGAGGGAAACAGAGGGCAGAAGGGCACAAAAAACAAGGGGAAAACGAGTGAAACAGAGGGCAGAAGGGCACAAAAAACAAGGGGAAAACAAGTGAAACAGAGAGCAGAAGGCCAAAAAAAACAAGTGAAACAGAGAGCAGAAAGCCACAAAAAACGAGGGAACTGAGGGCAGAAGGGCACAAAAAACTAGTGAAACAGGGCAGAAGGGCACAAAAAACTAGTGAAACAGAGGGCAGAAAGGCACAAAAAACAAGGGGAAAACGAGTGAAACAGAGAGCAGAAACCACAAAAAACAAGGGGAAAACGAGTGAAACAGAGGGCAGAAAGGCACAAAAAACGAGTGAAACGGAGGGAAGAAATGCACAGTATGGGCTCTGATGAAATTAGGCTTAAAGTCAATGAAACTGGGCGTGGGGGGTCTCTCGAAAAACTGCGCGAGTTGCTTTGGGTTCAGTAGCTCACGACAATTTTTACTGGCCAGAAGTAGCTCTGACTACACAAAAGGTTGGAGACCCCTGGTCTAGGCATAGTCTTCGCAGCATACAATAGATTTGCTTGAGGCAGAGGCCAAAACTCAAAAGTCAGGAAACCAGATACAAGTAGGTGGTAACTCAGGGCAGGGGAAAACGCCTGTTGTCCGTGGAGGAGTCATTCCGTTCCCAGAAATCTGCATTACAAATTAATTAATAGTATATAGTTTTTTAATATCTGTTTGGTGCCAGTCCATATGACTTTTAAATCTGCCTTTGGGATTCGATGTTGCAACTCCATAGGGTACATGTATCCTTTGTGAGCTTAATAAAATGTTGAAAATTCTACAAAACCTCACTCCTACATCCAAGTACTCTCATGCTACCATTCTGCACTCTGCTCTGTCTGAAAAACAGCTCAGCATATTCAAAATTCTGCATTGATTTGGCTTGTAAATTATATTTTTGGAAATGTACATGTATTAACTATTTAATTTTAATACTATAGGTGATTGAAATTACGGACGAAGAAAGCAAGATTTAGCACTAAGCAACTGAATGTCAGTGCCATAAGAAGGATTATTTTGAAAAACTGAAGGACATCCAGCATTCTACGTTTAAACAATTTCCAAAAATCTAAGTGTGGCGAGGAAAGTACTATACCTGTAAGTGAAGTCTTTAATTTTGCATTTCATTAACCCAGAGCAAAGCCATATCTGTGCACACAGCATCAGAAATAATGTAGAAAGACCGCTTCAGCATCCTCATCTGAAATATTATCAGAAAGACAAATTGCCTCAGCATGACAGAATAACGTTCATCTAAAGCATCATGTAATTCTAGAGAGGAAGCACACACTACATAAAAGAAAGTTACAACTAAAGGTTTCTTCTGGATACCATCAAAGAAAAGACGCTGAAAGAAGACTCCAAAGCTGACACGTTAACAACCAAAAGATTGGAAAATCACCTTTGTTCAACAACCGTTTTTAACCAGTTACGCAAGTCTGAGACTATCTGCCTCGGGATATAAAACACCTTCACCCACTCTGCTCTTTCTTGCAAAAACCTTAAAAATTCACCACTTTATTGTGTTAATGACCATCTCAGATTGTTTCCTTTTTATTGTGTACTGTTCTGTAATTCTATGTAAATCACCTCAACATTATCTGTTGTGCAGGAGTGATATGTAAAACTGTTAAATATAAAAATGGATTACAGGAGCACTGTTGCGCTATATCTAATGTAAATAAATCCTCATCTTCAGAACTACTACAAACCTTAAACTTACCCCAAACATAGAAAGGGTAGAAGGAACTGATGTTCTCCGACTAATGATCCACAATAGTACTCTGCACGTTCTAACGCCCTCAGTTACTGCCATTACACCAGTGCAAAAAGGTACTTATCAGTTTAATCATTAAATATCAGACTAACACCTTATTACTGCATTGCTAAGAACCTACAGAAATAGATTTGAGAAAAACTTCAGTCACAATTTAAGTTGCTGCCGGAGAGGCTATTACCTAAAGACTATTATCTGTTAGAAAGATTTCAACAGGTTTTACAGGACTGCTTCCCGACGTTTTTTGCTCAATTCAAGTGTTGAGAAGATTACACACAATTTCTTTTAGAGATAAGTGCTGAACATTATCTAAACAAGCCCGACTCTAAAATCGAGGCAAAATAACCGAAGTTAGGGAAAAAAGTTACCTGTGCCCAAAAAGGTACAGCCATCAATCTTATCTCACAGAATTTGACAGAATGCACACAGGGGAAAACCACTCTCAGTGCAAAGTATGCCAAAAAAGTTTCAGGCGTAAATCTTATCTCACTGAACATATGAGAATCCACACTGGGGGAAAACACTCTACGTGCAAAGTATGCCAAAAAAGTTTGAGGCATAAATCTTATCTCACTGAGCATATGAGAATCCACACTGGGGAAAAACCTTTTCAGTGCTCTGAATGCCAGAAAAGCTTTAGAGTCAAAGCGAGTCTATATCAACATGCATTAACCCACTCTGTGAAAAAACATTATCAGTGCTCTGAATGCCCAAAACATTTCAAACTTAAATCACTTCTAACTGCCCATGTGAGATTCCACTCTGGGGAAAAACCTTATCAGTGCTCTGAATGCCAGAAATGTTTCAGTGACAAAAAAAGTCTCACTAAACATTCAAGGACCCACACTTGGGTAAAACGTTATCAGTGCACTGAATGCGACAAATGTTTCAGTGAAAAAAGCAGTCTCACTCAGCATATAAGAACCCACACTGGGGAAAAACCTTATCAGTGCTCTGAATGCCACAAATGTTTCCGTCAAAAAAGCAATCTCACTGAGCATATAAAAATCCACACTGGGGAAAAACCTTATCAGTGCTCTGAATGCCAGATATGTGTCAGGCAAAAAAGGGATCTCACTCAGCATATTAGAATCCACACTGGGGAAAAACCTTATCAGTGCTCCGAATGCCACAAATGTTTCAGTCAAAAAAGCAATCTCACTATGCATATAAAAATCCACACTGGGGAAAAACCTTATCAGTGCTCCGAATGCCAGATATGTTTCAGTCAAAAAAGCAGTCTCACTAAGCATATAAGAATCCACACTGGGGAAAAACCTTATCAGTGCTCCGAATGCCAAAAATGTTTCATACAAAAATATAATCTCACTGAACATGTGAAAATCCACACTCGAGAAAAAAAATGATCAGTGCTCTAAATGTCAGAAAAGATTCAGAGGTAGAGATAGTTACAAGCGCCATAAGAAAACACACCATCAAAATAATCAGTTCTCCGAATGCCAGAAAAGTATACATTTTAAACTCAATCTCACCCTACATGAGCAGACGCACACAGGGGAAAAACATTACCAATTTCTGTGAATACCAGAAATTCTTATTTGATAGGCACAGCCTCACTAACCATAAGCGACTCCATACTGATGAAAAACCTTATGAGTGCTCTGAATGCCAGAAAAGCTGCAGAGAAAAACGCTATTTCACCATGAGAAACTCCACACTAGAGAAAATCCTTATGCCATAAAAGGTTGAATCTGAAAGACAGTGTTATGCTTTATGAGCGATCTCACTCTGGGGAAAAACCTTATGAGTGCTTGAAATGCATGCAATGTTTTGGGTACAAATTGCTTCTCACTTGACATGAGCGAACTCACACGGGGGAAAAAAGCCTTATGTGTGTTCTGAATGTCAGATAAGGTTTAGTCTTGAATACAATGTCATTTCACATTAGAGAATTCACACTGGACTAAAGCCATATACAGGAGGGGAAAGCCAGAAACGTTATACTCAGAAAGGAGATATCACTAAACATGAGAAATGCATCCACACCAGGTGAAAAGTAAAGCGTATCTTGAGTTGCAGAAAAGCTTCTAACAACCTGACTTTTACATGAGAGAGCACATATTGTAGTTGCAATAGAATTCATCAAGAAACTCTTGCAGGATAACTTAGGCTGCGCGCCTGCAACCTCCAAAGAAATTTCAGGCCTGGAAATATTTTTCATTGCAACAGAATCCACAATTTGAGTATCTGAAAGTTGCAAAACTCTCAAGGTCTTTACTTTACACAGAGAAGTGTTAGTGCTTTCAAAAATCAACTAATTGCCCAAAAAATCACAATAATAATGTCTTAAATTTTACTCCACCCAAAAGGTTTCTACTCACCCTTGTTTCTTAACATATGACTGATATCTTTTTTTTCATGATAAGATTAAGCCTATGCGGAGTTCATCAGTGAGGAACTCCGCAAAGTGACAAAAAAACTCTGGCGGTCTACACGGAGTTCCGCAAGCAGCGGAGTGCGTAAGGGTCATGCAGTTTGTGGTGATTTCATCCCATGTCGGAGGATCATTTGGCCCTTCTCTTCCAGGAAGTTATGGATGTCTTTGTCAAACGCGTCCCTCTGCCAGAAGTAGGTCGGGGTTGCTACTCCCACTACTTCTTGGTACCCAAGAAGGACAAAGGCCTGCATCCTAGCTTAGTTCTCAGGGACATCAACCGCTTTCTCCGAAAGGAGAAGTTCAAGTTGTTAATCTTGGCTCAGGTCTTATCTGCCTTCGACCCTGGAGATTTGATGGTAGCGTTGGACTTGCAGGACGCTTACTTTCACATCCCCGTCTTGCCTGCCCACCGGCATTACCTATGGTTCACGGTAGGCCACCCGCATTTTCAGTTTAACACGCTTCCCTTTGACCTTACCAGCCACCCCCTCCCCCGGGTGTTCACGAAAGTTATGGCGGTGGTCGCAGCTCATCTGCGCAGATCAGGAGTTCCAGTCTTCCCCTATCTCGACGACTGGCTGTTGAAGGCTCCCACCTCCAGACTACGACGGACTTCCTGCATTTGCTTGGGTTCTCAGTTAACGTGCTGAAGTCGCACCTGATTCCATCCGATAAGCTTCTTTCCATCGGAGCGGTTCTGGACACAACACAGTTTTGGGTCTATCCTCCCGAGCAGCAAGTCCAGTATATTGGGGCTATGATACCGATGTTTCTGCCTCCATCCCGGTGTTCGGTGAGAATGACCCTGAGGCTGCTGGGCCTCATGGCCTCCTGCATCCTGCTGGTGCATCATGCCAGAATGACATTCAGATTTCGGAGGGGACTGCAAGTCAGTTGCAGTGGTGGTTCACAAACCAGGATTGGGTCAACAGCAGATCCCTCTACCTTCTCCAACCTGAGTTCACAGTAGTGACTGATGCGTCACTCCTGGGTTGGGGCAGCCATATGGAAATGGTGGAGATCAAAGACCTCTGGTCTCTGACGGAGTCCAGGCACCACATCAACCCTCTGGAGCTCCGGGCGATTCATCTTGCACTGAAGGCATTCCTTCTTTCTGTCAAAAGAAGAGTGGTGCAGGTGTTCACGGACAACACCACCGCCATGTGGTACTGCAACAAACAGGGCAGGGTGGGGTCGTGGACCGTATGTCAAGAGGCTCTTTGCCTTTGGACATGGCTGGAACATCAGGGCATATCTCTGGTAGTTCAACACTTAACAGGTTCACTGAAAGCAAGGACGGACAAACTCAGCCGCCAGTGCATGATGGATCACAAATGGCATCTTCATTCGAAGGTCGTGCTAAGTCTCTTTCAGTAGTGGGGAGAGCCTTGGTTAGATCTATTCGCCGCCGAAGAGAACGCTCAATGTCAGCAGTTTTGTTTGTTAGAGTTTCCAAAGCGGCTCTCGCTCGGCAACCCTTTTCGTTGCGGGTGGAGTTGCGGCCTCCTGTACCACTTCTGCCAAGATTGCTGAAGGAGATCAAACGCAATCAGTCCCAAGTCTGGTACCCCGAGCTCTTGAGCATGGCCTTCGATCCTATTGTTAACAGATTTCTGAAGTGCATTACTCATCTCTTTCCTCCTTCTCCTTTCGTAATACCCTAGTGGGAGTTGACCTCACTTATCTTATGTGTGCTCCCTTTGAGCGCCTACATAATTGTCCTCTTCGCCTCCTTAGAAGACTAGTTTTTTGCTTGCCATCACCTCTGCTTGCATGATGAGTGAGCTTCAGGCTTATCCTCCAGACCTCCCTTTCTTGCTGTCCATCCAAACAAAGTAGTCCTCCGTGTAAGCCCTTTTTTCTGCCCAAAGTGATTGCCTCTTTCCACATAGGTCTGACCATCAGATTACCTACCTTCTTCCCACCTCTGCTGTGTTTTTCTCTGCCAGGTGCACAACATATAGACTGTTCACACACTTTTTGTAGTATGCTTTGTTCTGGGCAGATAAACTCTAATCCCCACTGTACTTCTATCCTCGTGTTAGTGCAGCATGATGTAAACAGTAATTGTAATGTATTTAGATTTACATAACACTTACTACCCCATACGAACTTTGAAACGCTTTTTCGACGAGTAGCACACTACTCTAGGACCCAAAAATGATTAGTGGTGAATTAGTATAGGGAAATATAAAATGTATATGAGAGCTGGACATGTTGGTTTGTTAGTTGGGTTAAAAAAGATTGTGGGGGGATAGAAGAGGGAAGGTTTTGCATTTATATAGCGCTTGCTACATCTGATGAAGTGTTGAAGTGCTTTTCGCTGAGTAGCATGCTACTCCAGATCCCAACAAGATGAATAGACAGATCAATTATGGTGGGGAGGTTGTTTTATTGTATACACAAAACTGTACACAAATTAATAAAATTCCGTTGTAAAGTTGTATCCAAGAGGCAAGTATAGTCTCTGATAATAATGTATACAATACTGATAAGTTTTAAGTTGGCTTGCCATCAAGACTGATGCCCCGTAATGTTGAAGCAAAGCCATCTGTGCTGGAGTATCTTAGACTCTTTTTGAATTGTACCATCCACCTTGTAGGTACTGCTATTTGTATCATGTCCACGTTGTAGGCAGGCACAAACGCCTAAATTGTGCACTATTTATATTAAGCATAATAAGCATAATGTAAGTGAGCAGATGACAGTAAGCACTGTACAAGCTGTATTAGGTGCTTATAAGTAGAGTGACATAGAGGGCAATAAACACTCACTAAATCTTTTTTATTATTATTAACAGTCCTCATAAGAACATACAATTCAATTCGATATACAAATAGCCCATTGGGGAACAGTTCAGGCATCATCTGGGGATTACACATCCGAGAAACACAAGTGTCTTTCATGAATACAAATTGACTCCTCCTCCAAGGACTCCACTGTATTATTGACACAGGCAAAAAGGCAAACAAGCAGTCAGGGGGCGCACTGATTGTATACCCCCACCTGACAGGATAGTGACAGACCCCAACCACCTGCAGGGGAAACTTGCCACCTCACTTAATAGCTGCCAGACGCTTTACTATGTAAGCAGACTGGTGGTTTACAACTGCGCCTACGTTGGGGCACCACATGTTTTTTCCAGCATAATCTGGTGTGCTCTCCCCTGTGTGGGATGATAGCACCCACTGAAAACTGCACCGTTGTGTAGTCTGGGACAGTGCACCTTCCATGTAATTCTGAACTGGGCCTTTAAATACGGTACTATTTTGTGTGCCTATTTAATTCAGGTATACAAAGAATGTGGTACTACTTGTATACTAGGGTAGGACAAGGAAGATTGAATTTCTATGGTGGCAGAAATGTTTTTGTCAAAGTGCTTTATGCCGTAAACACCCTCCCGTACCCTGAACATAATGAGATTACGTAGAATACACCTCTGAGTGCCTAATGCTGCCATTTGTATTTCAAGACCAGTGATTAATGTGGCTTTATCAAGTTTAAAGCCATTAGGCGTTTCCGACCTGTCTGATACTTGCATATGGAAAAGGTGGGTCATTTGAACCTAAAGATAGATAAACATATTCATAGGTCACGATTTATGTCTGCATCTAATATAAAACTGTAAATTAGGAGAGGTGATAAGTGAGAAGTTAAAGGCAGCTGCTAATCGAGTTGCATTTGTACATAGGCATTCCTATATTATGATATCTATTCCTGCTTCAGTCTTTAATTGTAATGAGTACTTTAATACCCAGGCATGAAGTCATCGTCGAGCTGTTTAGATAATCCACCTGTCTCACCACTTCTTCCCCACTGCATCCTTAACCAGTGGCCTAACCAGTGTGCCTTGGGCCCCAAGGCAAGAAAGGAAATGTGACCTCTGCCGTTTATTTGGACTGTGGAAAACAGCAATAATCATTGTTCTGTGGGCCCCTCAGGCCTCTGTTTGAACTGTGACAAACAGCAGTTATCAGGGTTCAGTGGACCTTTAATGCATCTGGGACCTGGTGCCACTGCACCTGCTGCACCAATGGTAAGCTAAGCCCCTGCCCTTAACAGCTTCTATTCTAGCCCCACTGGAGAACCGAAACAGCCAAGTACTGATCTGGCCATATATGCAGGCATGCAGCCGCCTCTTCCTCTGAAGGGATTTAAGTCGCTTGAAAGCAGCATGCGGGAAACAACCATTTTCTGAGGTAAAGTCAACCAACACCTCTTCTGTTCCAACCTGAATCCATTTAAAACCAGGGACGAAAAAACGGTTCATCGTCATCCCTTGCTTATCAGAAGGGTAAAACAGATTCATCTAACATTACAGTGTACCACATAACAAATTGTGATTCTGTTTACAAATAAAACTAGCATGCATATAGAAAGGGCAGCCTTTGGCCAAAATAGGCATTTTCCCTACCCATACTTTTAACACATCTTATACAAAAAATGCTAATTACATTGTCATCCGGAAATAGTCATTAGCGCCTACTCATAACCAAATGCCACTTAGAATTGTCTTTCACTTCAAGCTTTCAAAGGTATATTAATATAAAAGCAGTATTGAATTTTTTGATGTTGTGTACTCTTACCAAAATTTAAAGCATCAACTTAATATGACACACCATAGAAAAAAGGAGTTGTTTATATATACTAAACCTCCAGAAACGTTTGATTAACCAGTTATAAAGTCACGTCTAGCTTAGTCAGTTTATAGTCTTCTTTTTTTTAATAGCAATTATTTCACATTGTTACTGAATATGCATGGCTAAACAATTATAAGGTCCCAAAGGCGAGACCTATTGGCTATGACAATGCTTGTTATTGATTGAGTACATTGAGCGGCAGAACTTTTGATTAAGTCCTGAAGAATGCTGCAAACACCTATTTGGAGGGTTAATATGCTGAAACATGTTGACCTCTTATTGACTCTAACAGTGTATATATATTTCTCCCACAGTGTCCTATTTTTAATCCTGGCCCAGGGGTGAACAAATAATGGAAACCACATACCCTTTAACAAGTTTTAACTTTCACTCTGCTGCCCCCACTACTCTGAGCTCATTATTGTGGTATTTAGTATACCTTTCTCTATAACATAATATGCCTGAACTCCTCCCTCTCAGTGAGGGGGTTGTTTCATGGTACAAGGAGATGCCCAATAAGGAAGCATGCCAACTATGGTAGGTGAGGGAAATCGTCCTTTTAAAGGGATATTTCATTTTAGCTAGGTCTTCATTTGCAACAGTAATCCTCAGAGACCCAAGGGTTTCTTGATTGTGGTAGAGATGCATTTTTACCCCTTCATTGTACGTTGAAGCACAGACCATTGCATGAAATGTGATCTATGTAGGGAAAATACTCTGTGCACTGACAAACTGTGTTAAAATAACAGAAAGTTGATCATCGCAAATATAACTAGTATGTTAATTCTAGCTTATTTTTGATACCACAAGGTATACGAAATTTGTGGATCTTTATCTGATATCTTTTTCAGTAAGTTATCTGAAATTATTGAACATAAACTTTTCCAAGTATTATTTCGAAAGATTAAGGAATTGGTCTTTTCTAAACTAACCCCAGTGCGTATGACTACAATAATCACCTCTCTCAAATCAATATTGTGCTTGTTTTAGTGAGAAAGCTAAATGATCTAGGAGAAACCAGGGACTTGGGTCAGTATTTTTCCTAGGAAGATTCAAGTTAGAGAGTGAAAACACTTTTTAGAATGCCCCAAAAATTGTGATGAAGATATTTCAATATGTTTGACAAAAAGAATAGGGACATTCATTGACAATATTGAAATTCTGAACTAACAGGAACAAATATTTACACGCCATTACAAAAATATTAGAGACAAAATTTCAGCAATATCGGAAATACTGAGGTTCATGTACTAATAATCCATTTGGTAAAAAGTGGTTGCTTGTAGTGTCAGCACACTACTTTGTCTGTGATAGCTTTTAAATAAAGCCATTTTTAATGCACCCCATTTTACTTTCAGATTCACAAATGTCCCCTTGGGTTACTACCTCTTGTTACTGTTTTTCAGTCCACATATGGTTTCAAAGCTCAATACATACCTTATTAAATATTCAGAAGGGAAACTATTAACATTCCCCTTCCAAATTCTGAATTGACAAATGGGTTTAGTACATTTCAAAAAGGGGTTTAGCATTTGCAAACTCTGTGAATTACTGAACCAGTAGATTTTTTTAACAATAAAACATGAGGCAATTTTTCTCAATTCCCTCCAAATTAAGTTTGCTAATATTGTTCGTTGAATGATAACCGGTGCATGTATCTATTTAGTGTTAGTGTGGCTTCAGATCAAATAAAAACCATCACACATAACTCTTACACAATACTTAAAGACAGAATTCCTGACATCCAGCGTTAATGTTTTGTTAAATATATTTGCAAATGTTGTCACTTAAACAGGAAAGCAGCTAAAGCAGTCTCTGGACATAAAATAGGATGTAATCATAATCTTTAGATACATTTTCTGAGTTTCAGGAACAATATGTGTCTTCTGGGTTTACTCTAAACCACTATAATAAACATATTCAATGATTTTAGATTTGATCTGTTTGTACTGGTTTCCATTGCAGACAATAATCTAGATTTAGACCAAGGATCAATTCAACCCATGGCTTTTAAAAACTATTTATCAATGATCTGTATTAGTGTTATTGCAACTAAAACTGTAATAGAACTGATCTGAGAGATGGACCTTCAAGTATTATGCTCGGTCAATTTATTGAACAAACTATGGAGTTAAAATCTGAATAGATTAGGTCCTCAAGCATTGCCTGACCACTGTATTTAACATCAATAGATTACTTATCAGAACATTT